>NC_133127.1:189456086-189762753 GCF_048418815.1 Hemitrygon akajei
GAACACATACCCCAGATAGCATTTTAACCTATGGACTGGAAATCAGGAGACCACAGCAATGGGATGTTCTATGTTCTTTTTTATGAATTAGAATGGATATTTTTCACATGGAGGGTACTGGGGGTGGGGGTGACGGTGTGGATATAATTGTTTTTACTATGATGTTGAGGCATCAGCCCGACTTCGAAGGTAAACTCTACATGGGCTGCACTCACCCGGTCTTGGCGAAGTTGGTCCAATAGGTCATCACCACTGCGCTGAGCATAACATCGTTCTTGGAGAAGTTGCAGGGGAAGAGGTCAGTGGGGCCAATCATAGGGACACCGAAGACGTAGGGGACCTCGTCTCCGTGGGCAGCATCCGACCAGCCGGGCTTCATGTCACTTTGGCAGTGGTGGTAGAAGGCGTAGAAGTAGGTGGGAGAACCATACTGAGCGTGTAGGTCTGCCGTCGCCACCGCCGGTGCCACCCATTGGTGGTCGGTGAAGAGAGCCACCAGGGTCTTGCGACGGGTCTCCGGGTTCTCTTTGTCTGCCCAGTCCGTGTACATGAACTTGATGGTCTCCCTCAGGGTGTCCTTCCCCTCTGGGTAACCATAGAGGTTGTCCACAAAGTTGGAGACGGCAAAGTCGAAGTCACTGGCCGAAATGCCATCCTCGTTGTCCACCATGTTCTCCACAAACTTCAGCCCCTCCCCTTGGTTGACGCCCAGCATGATGTCATAGTTGAGGAACTCGCCCTGCTCCATCAGGATCTGGGGGTCGTCCGGGATGACGTCACCATCAATGACCGGCCCAAAGGCGATGTGGTAGCGGGCGGGCATGATGTCCTGCTCGATCAGTTCCTTGTATGTCTTCATCCGTAGGCACTCCACCAGGTTGATGGTGTCGAGCATGCTACAGCCAACCTTCTCGGCAAGCAGTCGAGTGTACTTGGCAGGCTGGTAATTCACTGCCCAGCTGGACAAGGCTGTCCCACTCTGGATTATCGCCTTCTGGAAGAGACCTGTTGGTTGAAGAAGAGAAGCCAATCAATGGTTGTCCTCGGTCAGGCTACAGGAGGATCCACCAGCACATTATTACAGTGGGCACTTTATTAAATACACCTGTACACCTGCTCGTTAATGCAAATATCTAATCAGCAATCATGTGTCAGCAACTCAATGCAGTCAAGCACACAGACATGGTCAAGAGGTTCGGTTGTTTTTCAGACCAAACATCAGAATGGGGAAGAAATGTGACCTGAGTGACTTTGACCGCCGAATGATTATCGGTGCCAGATTGGGTGGTAATCACCTGGAATCTTCATGCACAACCGTCTCCTGAGTTTACAGAGGATGGTGCATCCAGTGAGCAGATCTGTGGGTGAAAATGCCTTGTTAATTAGAGAGGTCAGAGGAGAATGGCCAGACTGGTTCAAACTGACAGGAAGACGACAGTAACTCAAATCACCACGTGTTACAATAGTGGTGTGCAGAAGAGAATCTCTGAATGCACAACATGTTGAACCTTACAGTGGATGGGCCACAGCAACAGAATACCACTCAGTGGCCACTTTATTCGGTACCTCTTGTACAAATAACGTGGTCTCTGACTGTTGATCGGCAATGTAATACTGATAGTGTATCCTTTAAGAAGTGAACCATGACACCACTGCTCTCTATTTTCACAATGAAAACGTTGAACTGACTGGAACTAGTTTGATAGTGGGCATAAGAAACAGAAATTCTTATTTAATTTATTATGAAGTATTACGAAGCTGCCACATAACAATTTTTGCAATGTATACTGCTGATATTAAACCTGATTATGGTTCCTTTCTATCTCTCTCTGCCTGTTTTTCTATCTTTCTTTCTCCCTGTCTATCTCTCTTCATCTCTCTCTCTATTCTTTTCTTTCTATCTTTCACTTTCTTTCTCTTTGTCTAAATCTCTTTCCCATAAGACCATAAGAATTAGACCATTCAGCCCATCAAGTCACTCTATGCCCAGTATGAAGGACATCCTCAGGAGGTGATGGGTCAGAAAGACAGCATCCATCATTAAGGACTCCAACACCCAGGACGTACTGTCTTCTCATTACTTCCATCAGGTATATGAACCTAAGGCTTCTTCACTGGTTTGTCCCCTTCACCATCAGATTAGTAAATTGATATTGAACTATGAACACTACCTCACTACTTTGCTCTCTTTTTGCACTACTTATTGATTTTATTCTAGTCCTCCTTCTTCTCCTCCACATTTTTTATTCTGGTGTCTTCCCCCTTCCTTTCATCAGTTACTAAGTCCTGAAGAAGAGTCTCAGCTCGAAGTGTTGACTGTTTATTCACTTCCGTGGATGCTGCCTGACTGGCCGAGTAGCCCCAGAATTTTGTGTCTGTTGCTCTGGATTTCTAGTATCTGCAGAACAAGGTCAAATCGGCATCAGAGTCAGGTTTATTATCGCTGACATATGTCATGGAATTTGGTGTTTTGCTGCAGCAGAACAGTGCCATGCATAAAATAAACTAAAGTTCAAAGTTCAAAGTTCAAAGACAATTTATGAAGTCCATACAGCACTCGGCAAAAGTCTAAGGCACATATATGTAGTTAGAGGGGCTAAGATTTTGCAGGGTGCTATAGTAATTTCATGTGTTTCACTGATACCGCTGCTGCACAAAAGCACATTTCATGACATGCGAGGGGTGATTGATAAGTCCGTGGCCCAAGGTAGAAGGCGTCAACTTTAGAAAGCCTAGCACATTCATTTTTCCTACATTTACACACTTAGTCCAGCGGTCGTGGAGCATACGGATCCCTTCTTTGTAGAAGTTGTCGCCTTGGACCTCCAGAAAGTGGTCCACAGCATAGGGTGATTGATAAGTTTGTGGCCTAAGGTAGAAGGAGATGAGTTATTAACTTCAAACGTTCTGTATTTTTACTCAGAGTTGAACTGCACGTGCATGTAATGAGAGCTGTATAACTCATCAATAAGTGAGGCCACAAACTTATCAATCACCCCTGCTGTGGACCACTTCTGGAGGTCCAAAACGCCGACTTCTACAAAGAAGGGATCCGTATGCTCCACGACCGCTGGACTAAGTGTGTACATGTAGGAGGGGCTATGTTGAGAAATGAATGTGCTAGGTTTTCTAAAATTGACTCCTTCTACCTTAGACCCAAACTTATCAATCAGCCCTCATATGTGAGTGATGATAAACATGATTCTGATATGGGTCTCTTTTGTGGACTGAGAGTGGGAAGGGGGAAGGGAGAGGGAAGTCATGGTTGGGAAAAGGGGAAAGGAGAGGGGAGGGAGTGGAAAGCACCAGAAAGACATTCTGTAATGATCAATAAAGCAATTGTTTGGAATCAAATAACCTTGCCTGGTGTCTCAGGGCTGGGTGTGTCTGCACCACTGCCATTACCCTGCCCTTGGCGTTCCTTATCTGCCACCTGTCCCACACCCCTCCTGCAGTGCTCTACCCTCACCATTCCAGATATCCTTTGCTTCTGCCAGATTTACACAATCACTTGCTGCTTCGCGTTCACAAATACAGTTCTGTGCAAAAGTCTCAGGCACGTGTGTCTGTGTGTGTGTGTGTGTGTGTGTGTGTGTGTGTGTGTGTGTGTGTGTGTGTGTGTGTGTGTGTGTGTGTGTGTGTGTGTGTGTGTGTGTGTGTGTGTGCGCGCGCGCACCTAAGGGTTTTGCACGGTACTGTATATATATCAGTGATAATAATTCTGATTCTGATACTGATTCTGCAATATAATATTGATAGAATACTCTTATGAGGATTGTACCATGTAGCTAACTGCTCTAAATCCCAGCTGTGGCTCAAATGATCTGCATACTTACCTATACCACTCCGACTGGAGCCATGTCATCTTCTCGCATCTACCATCAGGCAGGGGTGGCACAGTGGTGTAGTGGTTTGCGTAACACTATTACAGTGCCAGCGACACCAGTTCAATTCCAAATGGTGTTTTTACTTTCACTCCATGACCGCATGGGTTTCCTCCGGGTGCTCTGGTTTCCTCCCACAGTCCAAAGACGTGTAGATTAGTAGGTCAATTGTTCACATGGGTGTAACAGTGCAACAGAGGCTCATCAGGCTGGAATAGTCTGTTACAATACTGTATCTCTAAATAAAATAAAATACAGCCTAAACTCCCACACTATCAGGTTCAAGAACAGCGACTTCCCTTCAACCATTCAGTGCGTGAACCAACTTACACAACCCTGATCACTACCTTAGTAGAACAACATTATGAACACTGGAGAAGGGTCTCGGCCTGGAACAACATCTGCTTACTCATTTCCATAGATGCTGCCCGACCTGCTGAGTTCCTCCTGAGTTTTGTGCGTACTCCTTTGTTCACATTGATTTCTTTGCACTACAATGCTTGTCTTTGCTCTAATTGTTCTTTCTTCTGAAAAATATTCATGATTTAATTTTAATTTGCATGTTTATTGGTAATCTGTTTCTCTGACGCTCTGTTCCTGTGATGCTCCTAGTAAGTTTTTCATTGCACCTTTGCATACATATTCTGTGCCCATAACAATCACCTTGACTCTGACTGCCATTTTGACTTTGATCCCTCTATGACTTATTTATTTAAGTACCTGTTCAAGTGACTCTTAAACGTTGTTACTGTTCCTGCCCCTGCGTCCTCCGCTGGCAGTTCATTCCAGATATTAAGTATTCTTTGTAGGAAAGAATTACCCCTTACAACCCCTTTAAACCTCCTTCCTCTAATTTTGCCCTCTAGTTTTAGACACCAGGGCTATTCATATAACCATATAACCATTACAGCATGGAAACAGGCCATCTCAGCCCTTCTAGTCCGTGCCGAACGCCTACTCTCACCTCGTTCATATTGGTCTGTTACTGTCACATGTGAAAAGCTTGACTTGATACCGTTCATACATATCAAATAATTACACAATATGTGGAGCATAAGGTAAAACAATAGCAATGAAGAATAAAGTGTAAAGGCTGTCGGAAGAGTGCAGTGCAGGTATACGATAGAGTGCAAGATTGCAGTGAGGTAGATTTTGAAGCCCAGAGTCCGTCTTGCACAAGCGGTCCATTCAAGAGTCTGATAACAGTGGGATAGAAGCCTGGTTTTATGGCAGATTTTTGTGTCTTCTGCCCAATGGGTGAGGGATCGTGACATGGTGGATGTGAGAGGCCGCTAATCCATTGGAGAATCTAGAGCTGAAGATCATTGTTAAAAAATGCAGTCTTCCATTAGACCATTAGCTATAGGAGCAGAATTAGGCCATTTGGCCCATCAAGTCTGCTCCACCATTTCATCACAGGTAATCCATTTCCCTCTCACCTTCTCCCCATATCCTTTATGTCCTAACTAATCAAGGATCTACAAACCTCTGACTTAATATACCCAATGACTTGGCTTCCACAGCTGCCTGAGATACGTGACTTTTTTTTTGCTTTTCTCTCTGTGAGTCTTGAGTATTTTGAACTCTCTTCCTCAAAGGGTGGAGGAATCCAGAGGTTAACAGATTCTTGAGAAGAGAGCAGTGAGAAATTACCAGGAGTACGTGAGAAGGTATGATTGAGATTATAGTCAGATTATCCTCAATCATCTCAAACGATAGAGCAAACTCAAAATGGGACTGGCCTGCTCCTCGTCCCAATTCAGCGCATCATCAGAACGGGGAAATCTTCTGGCTCCACTGCGTGTTTGTGGGTTGTCCAACTCTGTCCTTTATTTCAGATTTCCAGGAGTTGCAGTTTTCTAGTACCTCTCGCAATACCATTGTGGGTCTTGATTTTTGTTCTCACCTCTGCACTGCCGTCTACAGACCATGCAACCACCTGTACCTTAAGGTTCTTTTAGCCGGGGGTGGTGGTGACGACAAGCTCCCACCACCTGTTAAATGCTCACAATGATGTGCGCCTCAAATAGCCTCTGACAACCAAGTCCGGCTCCTGGCCTTCATGTGTGGCTCAGCTACTAAGCCGAACAGAACCATTTCTACTGACAGGAAAAGAGGCAAAGTCAGGTTACTGGCACCTTAAAACTATTCGCTTCGGGCAGATGGGGCCTATCAGCTATGGTTGGCAGCTCATCTAGGAGAAGAAAAACTCTGATCTCAAACCTCTGCTGCCTTGCAGCTGCACTCGCTCACGGGGTAGGCTTCGGGAGTAAACCCCGTCACAAAAATCTGGAACTGGAATCCTTAAGGCAGTCCTACGTCAAGCTTAATACTGACTGGCAGCTCCTGCGATGCTGCAGGTACCAAATTGTATCAGTGTCAGCCATTCATGTGGGTTGATCAGATGTGTGGAGAGGGGAAGCTTGCACTCCATATTTACTGCCCAGGCTTCTGTATCTGGACAGCTAGGATGCACCATCCATGGCTGACCCTGTCTAACAGAGGCCTCATCATCTCATCTCATCAATCACTTGTGGTCTCTATCTAATCACAGACTATTTTGAATCTCAGGTAATACACACAAAATGCAGGAGGAACTCAGCAGGTCAGGCAGCATCTATGGAGGGGAATAAACTGCTGATATTTTGGACCAAGACCCTTCATCAGGATTGGAAAGGAAGAAGGGGAAGAAGCCAGAATAAAAGGTTGTGAGGGAGGGGAAGGAATGCAAGCTCGAAGACGATAGGTGAAGCCAGGCGGATGGGGGAGGTGGGGATGAAGTGAGAAGATGGGTGGTGATAGGTGGAAAAGGTAAATGGCTGAAGAAGAAAGAATCTGATAGGAGAGGAAAGTGGACCATTAGAGCAACAGCAGGAGGAGGACCACCAGAGGGAAGTGATGGGCAGATGAGGAGATGAGAAGAGTTAAGAGCTAGGCCAGAGTAGGCTATTAAAGAAGAGGGAAGAAGAAGGGGGAAAACAAAAATCAGGACTATCCTAAATCTCACTTTGTTCTGCTTTTCTAGCTTCTAATTTTCCAGCTTCCCCCAGTTCTGTTGAGAAGATATAAATCGGGAATATCTGGTACAGAGGCACAAGACACTCCTGAATTGGGAGCAACAGTTAATCTCCAATGTTAACTGTTCTCACTCCATAAGTGCATTCTCTCAGGTTTATATTTAGTTGGGTCCCTTTTACGAAGATTTATTTATTTATTTATTTAGAGATAGAACACAGTATAGCCCTCCTGGCCTAATGAGCTTATTTATACCCATGTGGCTAATTAACCTACTAACCTGTACATCTTTGGAACGTGGAGGGAAACCAGAGCACTTGGAAGAAACCCACATGATCGCAGGGAAATTGTACAAATTCCTTACAGACTGCAGTGGGAATTGAACCCAGATTGGTAGCACTGTAACAGTGCTATGCTAACCGTTAGACTGCCAAGCCATCCATAAAAAAGACTGGCAAAGAACAGTACTTTTCCTGTGCAGCTCTGAGAGCCATTTTCCCAAATGAAGCAGAGAAATATAATTTATTTTCAATTTATTGTACTTAATGCTCCTAATGTGATCTATTCTGTATTAGGGATAATGAATGTTGACAGTCAATTAATGAACTCAATAACTCAGGGTACAGAGTACAGGAGTTGGGATATTGAAGTTGGTGATGCCTATATCGTGTGCTGTTTTGGTCGGCTACCTATGGAAAGGATATCAATTAGCTTGAAAGAACGCAAAGAAAATTTACGAGGATGTTGCTGAGACATGAGGACCTGAGTTATAGGGAAAGGTTGAATAGGTTAAGGCTTTATTCCATAGAGCACTGGAGGAAGAAATGCGATTTGATAGAGGAGTACTGTTAGGGTGAATGCATGCAGACTTTTCCCTCTCTGGTTGGCTAAAACTAGAACTAGAGGTCATAGGTTTAGTGTGAAAGGTGAAATATTTAAGGTGTAGTGATTGTGGAATGAACTGCAAGCAGAAGTTATGGATGGGAGCTCAATTGTGACATTTAAGAGAAGTCTGGATTAGTATATTGTAATATTAAAGATAACAAAGATGAAAGAGGTTTGGAGGGATATGGTCTGGGTGCGGGTCAATTCTGACCTCCAATGCTGTCTCTGAGGAGTCTGCATGTTTGTCTTATGGCTACATCAGTTTCCTCCCAGACCACATTTTCCTTCAACAATGTTGCCTAACCCACTGAGTTCCTCCAACAGTTTCTTCTTTGCTCCACATTCTAGCATCTTCAGTTTCTTGTGTCTCCATTTTATTGCCCACCCATCACTAGCCATCCCTTGCTCCACCCCTTGCCCTCACAAAGGATCTTGAATTGAAACAACTACAGTCCGTTTCCCTCCACAGATGCTGCCTGACCCAATGAAATAGAACATAGATCTAAGCACAATACAGGTCATTCAGTCCATGATGTAGTGCTGATCTTTTAACCTATTCTCAAGTCAAGTCAACTTTTATTGTCATTTCGACCATAACTGCTGGTACAGTGCATAGTAAAAATGAGACAACGTTTTTCAGGACCATGGTGTACAAAAAACTAGACTGAACTACGTAATAAAAAAATACAACAACACAGAGAAAGCTACACTAAACTACAGATCTACACTGGACTGCATAAAGTGCACAAAAACAGTGCAGGTATTACAATAAATAATAAACAGGACAATAGGGCAAGGTCCAGGCTTCGGGTATTGAGGAGTCTGATAGCTTGGGGGAAGAAACTGTTACATAAAAAATCAATTTAAAATCAATCTAACCCTTCCTTCCCACATCGAATTCTATTTCTCTTTCATCCATGTGCCTATCTAAGCGTTTCTTAATTGCCACTAATGTACCTGCCTCTACTACTACCCCAGCTGGGTACTCCATGAACCCACCACTCTCTATGTAAAAGACATTTCCCCCTATATTTCCCTCCAATCATCCCCTCTGCAATTTGATTTCTGAATGGACATTGAACCCAAGAACACTATCTATCTCCTTTTTATTTCCATTGTTTCCACTACTTACTTTATATAAATGTATTAAATATATATAGATTTATATTTATTGATCATTTTATATATATATATACACACACACACTGTAATTCACATTTTTCCATTATTAGGCATTGCATTGTACTACTGTTACCAAGACAACAAATTTCATGTCATATGCTGGTGATATTAAACTGATTCTGATCTTGTACACTTCTATTAAGGTGTTTGAAGGTCTAAGATCCTCCAGCCATTTGATTTTTGTTCCAAAGCCATGCTAGGGTTTGGTTATTTGGATATTATAAATAGCCCCTGGAGTATGTGGCTGGCTGATTGAAGAATGAGGTGTTGATTCGCATGTGTGAGACAATGTTATGGGGAAACAAGTGGGAGATGGGACTGATGGGATTGTCCAGTAAATCAGTCTGAGCTCGGTAGAATGAATGGGTCTCTCTCTCTCTCTCATGGAAATTCAGTGGAATGTAGCAAAGCAGAGGGTGTCTGGAATGTGCTGCTAGTGCTGGTAGTGGAGGCAAATACGATTGAAGTATTTTGGAGGTTCTAAGATAAACACATAATGGGTGGTGGGAAGAATATGTCTCTACCAAGGGAGTTTTAAGGCACTCTTTCCCTCTGCTAGCCTGCATTGGGAAAGGTGTAGCACCTGCTTAGACCACAACTCCCCCTTCCCGATCAGGGTCATGTGAAACTATGGGAGCAGCTGGTGCATATCTCAAGTCCTGGTTACGTGATCACAGACACCAGGCAGACAACCTCTGAAGATATTGGTAATGGCTGGGGTCACCCATCTTGTGAAGAAGACAATGGTAAACCACTTCTGTAGAGAAATTTGCCAAGAACAATCATGGTCAAAGACCATGATCACCCATGTCATATGACACAGCATACATAATAATGATGATATAATTATGAAGGGAATGAAGGGATTATTTTAATAGGCTTCTAATTACTAATTTAATTAATTTGGCACAACACTTGGGCAGGAGTGTTTGTTCCTGTACTGCACTGATCTATTTTCTATGTTCTAGGGTAAGACTTGCTGAACCTATTCAGGGTGTGAGAGCAAATGAAACTCAACAGCCAATCCACCTATGGTAGATCCAAAATAGATCATTAGTATGAGAAACACATTACTTCCCCCATTGTCAATTTTAAAAAGTTTAAACACAATCGGCACTTGGAAATCCACACTTAGCGCAATCACTTTACAGTGGCAGTGAACAGCATTTGGGGTATGATTCCCACCACTGACTTTAAGGAGTTTGTACGTTCTCCCTGTTGCTGCATGAGTTTCTTCAGGGTGCTCTGGTTTTCTCTCACAGTCCAAAGATGTACCGGTTGGTAGGTTAACTCGTCAATGTAAATTGTCCCGTGGTAAGGCTAGGGTTAAGTTGAGGTTATGGGCGGTGGAACTCGAAGGGCCGGAAGGGCCTGTTCCATGCTGTGCTTCAGTAAATCAATAAATCCCAAAGATCTGCAGCAATGATTAACCCCTAAAGTGTTGGAATCTGAGGGGGGTGGAGTTGATGGGACCATGGGAAGAATGAATTGGGATTGGTCCAGGATTGTGTTCAAAGTTCAAATTTCAAAGTTAATTTATTATCCAGTATATATTTATTTAGAAGATGGAATTTAGAAGATTGAGGGGGGATCTTATTGAAACGTATAAAATTCTAAAGGGATTGGACAGGCTAGATGCAGGAAGATTGTTTCCGATGTTGGGGAAGTCCAGAACGAGAAGTCACAGTTTAAGGATAAAGGGGAAGCCTTTTAGGACCGAGATGAGGAAAAACTTCTTCACACAGAGAGTGGTGAATCTGTGGAATTCTCTACCACAGGAAACAGTTGAGGCTGGTTCATTGGCCATATTTAAGAGGAAGTTAGATATGGCCCTTGTGGCTAAAGGGATCGGGGGTATGGAGAGAAAGCAGGTACAGGGTTCTGAGTTGGATGATCAGCCATGATCATACTGAATGGCGGTGCAGGCTCGAAGGGCTGAATGGCCTACTCCTGCACCTATTTTCTATGTTTCTATATATGACAGTGTATACTATCTTGAGATTCATTTTCTTCTGGGCATTTACATGGATGCAAAGAAACACAATAGAATCAATGAAAAACTACACACAAAGACTGACAAACAACCAATGTGCAAAAGAAGACCAACTGTGCAAATAAAAACAGATAACGCGATTAGCTTGCCAGTGGTGTAGTGGCATCCGCATCGGACTTCGAGGTGAGTGGGCCCGATTTGAATCTGGCCGGCTCCTTGCACACTTTCCATCTGTGCTGGGTTGTGCAACAAGCCAGCATCTCGGCTTCATAAAAAACAGACAAATGCTAAAGAAATGGCAAGGTTGCTACCCAATGTGCCACAAGGCATGGAGATTAACAACAACTAGATAGATGGATAAATAAATACTGTGTCCAGTTCTGGTCGCCTCAGTATAGGAAGGATCTGGAAGCATTAGAAAGGGTACAGAGGAGATTTACCAGGATGCTGCCTGGTTTAGAGAGTATGGATTATGATCAGAGATTAAGGGAGCTAGGGCTTTACTCTTTGGAGAGAAGGAGGATGAGAGGAGACATGATAGACATATACAAGATAGTAAGAGGAATAGATAGAGTGGACAGCCACTGCCTCCTCCCTAGGGCACGACTGCTCAATACAAGAGGACATGGCTTTAAGGTAGGGGTGGATAGTTCAAGGGGGATATTAGAGGAAGGATTTTACTCAGAGAGTGGTTGGTGCATGGAATGCACTGCCTGAGTCAGTGGTGAAGGCAGATACACTAGTGAAGTTTAAGAGACTACTAGACAGGTATATGGAGAAATTTAAGGTGAGGGGTTATATGGGAGGCAGGGTTTGAGGGTCGGCACAACATTGTGGGCCAAAGGGCCTGTACTGTGCTGTATTGTTCTATGTTCTATAAATAACTAAACAAACATATGAAAAAATAATACAAATAAATAAATAAATAGAATTTGAGAACATGAGTTGTAGACTCTTTAAATGTGAGTCCATAGGTTGTGAAATCAGTTCAAGAGCCTTATAGTTGAAAGGTAATAACTGTTCCTAAACTTGGTGGTGTGAGTCCTGAGGCTCCTGCACTTCCTTCCCGAAGGCAGCACTGGGAAGAGGGTGTGACTGGGATGGTGGGAGTCGTTAATGATGGATTTTGCTTTCCTGTGGAAGCACACTTTGTAGATGTGCTCAGTAGTGAGGAAGGCTTCATCTGTGATGGGCTGGGCTATATCCACCAGTTTTTGTAAGCTCTCTGTTTGATTGTGGGTCAGCACAAACTGGTGGGCCTGAGAGTCTATTTCCTTACTGCGAGAGCATAGAAAAACAAACGGGTGAAGATCTGCTGATGAGGTTGAAGGAGGAAGAGTGTTGGAAGGTCTTAAATAAGCTAGCATAAACCAATGGCTGGATATCCATGCATTGTATTTAACTCTCATTCCACGATTCCTTTTTTCTGCTCCTAATATCTTACACTGCTTTGTACTTTTCCTGATTAGAAAGAAGTTATTCACCTTTCAGCAGTAGCAAAAGGCCACAGAGCCCGATGCTTCACACAAAACACATTAAAGCTGGTGTATCTGTAAATGGACTGGCATAACCTCGGAAACCTCAAAGTGTAATAGTCATCCGTGTTCAAAATGAATCAAAGTTGGGCTTAGCTTACTTCAGAAGAATGGAGTCTTGAGTTGCTTCACTGAATTGTCTGTCATCTGTCAGTACAAATTTGCCCAGTGTTTAATAATGCATTTTCTGTTTTATGACTTGCAGATTAAACAGCAACTCACTTAAGATCAATGTATTCTCCATTAAATTGCATGAACTGACACAACTATAGAGGTAAGACACATAAAATGCTGGAGGAACTCAGCAGTCAGGCACCAACTAAGAAGAGGAACAAAGAGACAGCACTTCAGGGCAAGACCCTCCATCAGTCTGGATTTCTAGCATCTGCAGATACTCTTGTATTTACAACTATGGAAGTAGTTGACCTGATTGTTTGTGGTGCCACACTGTTGCCGTTAGCGATAGTGGGATTCAATTCCCGCTGCTGTCTATAAGGTTGTTCCCATCACAGTGTGGGCCTCCTCTGGGTGCTCTAGTTTCCTCCCACATTCCAAAGACCTACAGGTTAGTAAGTTGTGGGCATGCTATTTTGGTGCCATTTCTGGGCTGCCTACAGCGTATTCTTGGATCACATTGGTCATTGACGCAAATGATGCACTTCACTGTATGTTTCTATGTGCATATGACAAATAAAGCTAATTTTCACTTTAATTTTCATTCCAGGACATAGATGGGGATAACCTGTTCCCTCCTAGTGAGGTTTACAGTACGCAGGATTTACTTTCCATTCCTATGACAGCATCCCATAATTGGGATACTAATTATATTATTTGCCACCTTGGCCAGGTAACATTCTTCACATGCTCCACACAATTCTACCAAGATAGACTAATTTGCAACACCATCTGGTATGCAGTCTCCAATGTGCAGAACTGCAAGAGGCTGCATAAGGTTGCAGACTTAGGCAGCTCCATCATGGGCACAAGCCTCCCACCACCGAGGAGATCTTCAGGAGGTGATGCATCAAGAAGGTAGCATCCATTGTCAGGGACCATCACCATCTGGGACATGCCTTTCTCCCACTACTACCATCAGGGAGGATGCAAAGTGGATGCAGAGAGGATGTTTCCAATAGTGGGAGAATCTAGGGATACAGGACACAGCCTCAGAATAAAAGTGTGTCCCTTTAGAACAGAGTTGATGAGGCATTTGTCTTAGCTAGAGGGAGGGGATCTGTGGAGAGCGTTGTTACAAGCAGGAGGCCAGGCCATCGGGCATATCTAAAACAGAAATTGATCGGTAAGGATCCCAAGGGTTACAGGGAGAAGACAGAAGAAATTCCTTTGTCCTATGCACAGGAGTCTAAAGACTCATACTCAATGATACAAGAACCCATGAACACTACTCACTCTTCTTTTTTTCTTTGTGCTATTTATTTCTTTTGTATTTGTGTATGGTACAAATTGAGTATAATTTTATATCGTTGCCCTATACTGCTGCTGCAAAACAACATACTACATGTCATAAGCACAAGAAATTCTGCAGATACTGCAAATGCAAAGCAATACACATTGTATAAAACATTAGCGAGGCATAATTTAGAGAATTGCGTGCATTTTGGTCTCCAACTGACGGGAAAGATGCAAATAAGGTTGAAAGGGTGCTGAAAATTTACAACTATTTTGCTGGGTCTGGAGGATCTGAATTACATGGAAAGGCCAAATAGGTTAAGACTTTATTCCTTGGAATGCAGAAAACTGAGAAGAGATCTGATAGAGATACACAAAATTATGAGGGGGATGGATAGGGTAAATGCAAGCAGGCTTTTTCCACTGAGATTGGGTGGGACTACAACTAGATGCCTTGAGTTAAGGGTGAAAGGTGAAAAGTTTAAGGAGAACATGAGGGGAAGCTTCTTCACTCAGAGCATCGTGAGATTGTAGGATGAGCTGCCTGTCCATGTGGTGCATGTGAGCCTGATTTCAACGTTTAAGAGAAGTTGGATAGGTAGATGGATGTTAGGGGTTCTATAGAAATGAGCCAAAGCAGTATTTACTTCATGGACCCAATACAGATTACAGATTACAGAGGAGTAGGTGTTTGCTGTCCTGAGGCCAATTAGGGTGGATAAATCCCCAAGGACTGACAAGGTGTACCCTCGGACCCTGTGGGGCGCAAATGCAGAAATTGCAGGAGCCCTAGCAAAGATATTTAAATCACGCTTAGCAACAGTTGAGGTATCGAAGGATTAGAGGATAACTACTATTGTTCCACTGTTTAAGAAAGGCTCAAAAAATAAACCAGGAAATTATAGACCAATGAGTCTGACATCAGTAGTGGGAAAGTTATTGAAAGGTATTCTAGAGAATGGATATCTGAGTACTTGGATAGACAAGGAATGGTTAGGGACTGTCACATGGCTTTGTGCATGGTAGGTCATCTGTAACCAATCTTAGAGAACTTTTCAAGGAAGTTAGCAGGAAAGCTGTTGAAGACAAGGCACTGGGTGTTGTCTACATGGACTTTCGCAAGGCATTAGACACGGTCCCGCACGGGAGTTTAGTCAAGTCAAGACAGGCCAAGTTTATTGTTAGTTAACAATATACTGTATATAACCATATAGAAATTGGACCACGTTTCTCTAACCCAGGATGTAAAGCACAGTAATACACATAACACTCATTACACATGATAACTTATAAAGATAAGGATAAAATCTACAGATGAGTCATGCATAAATTAGAAGCTAATATGTATAAATTAAATATGGTAACGTATGGAACAGATTAACCAATGACACTTTGAATACGATGTGGCAGGAAGTTCAGTAGGCTCAGTCACTTAGCACTCCAGATGAGTCAGTAAATTGGATTAGATCTTGGCTTTGTGGGAGAAGACAGAGGGTGGTTGCCTTTCTGATTGGATGCCTGTGACTAGTGGAGTGCGACAAGGGCTGGTACTAGGTCTGTTGCTGTTTGTCATGGATATCAATGACCTGGATGATCATGTGGTTAACTGGATCATGAAATCATAGGGAAGTACAGCACAGAAACAGGCCCTTTGGCCTATCAAGCAAATTTGTAGATCACACCAAGATTAGGGTGTAGTGGACAGTAAATAAGACTATCAGAACTTGGAGCAGGATTTGAACAAGCTGGAAGAATGGGCTGAAAGATAGCAGATGGAACTTAATGGAGGTAAATGTAAAGCATCGTACTTCGGTAAGACCAACCAGAGTATATCTTAAACAATGAATGATAGGGTACTGAGGGGTGCTGTAGAGCAAAGGATCTGGGAATACAGGTTCATAATACATCGAAGGTGGCATCACAGGTAAATAGGGTCGTAAAGAAAGCTTCTGTCACATTGGCCTTCAGAAATCAAAGTACTGAGTACAGGAGTTGGGATGTTATGTTGAAGTTGTATAAGATGTTGGTGAGGCCTAATTTGGAGTTTGATGTGCATTTTTGGTTAACTACGTGCAGGAAAGATACAAATAAGGTTGAAAGAGTACAGAGAAAATTTACAAGGACGGTGCTGGGACTGAAGGACCTGCATTATAAGGAAAGATTAAATAGGTTAGGACTTTATTCTTTGGAATGTAGAAGATTAAGGGGAGATGTGATAGAGGTATACACAATTATGAGACATATAGATAGCGTCAATACAAGCAGACTTTTTCCACTTTGTTTGGGTGAGAGTACAACTAGAGGTCATGGTTAATGGTGAAAGGTGAGAAGTTTATGGGGAACATGAGGGGAAACTTCTTCACTCAGAGGGTCGTGAGAGTGTGGAATGAGCTGCCAGCACAAGTGGTGCATGTGAGCTCGATTTCGATATTTAAGAGAAGTTTGGATAGGTAGGTGGATGGTACGGGTATGGAGGTCTATGGACCCTGTATAGGTCGATGGGAGTGGGCCACACAGGCTAAATGAGCTGAAGGCCCTGTTTCTGTGCTGTAATTTTCTATGACTCTATCTGGCAACAACAACCAGTTCAAATTCCCTTTTAGTTATGCATCTTCCCCCCTTTATTCTATTGATGTATATATATGCAATGCCTCACTGTTCACTTTCATTTGGTATCTTTTTATCATCTGTTCTTTTGGCCACTTTCATCTTTCTTAACTTCTGTCCTTCCTCACAATCTTAACATTGACTGAAATATCATGGTTTGCATTAGTTTGACCTCTGTTTATTGATCTATGCAGCCTTGATGCTGCTGGTTCATCTTTTTTCTTCTTTCCTTCTTCTTTCCTTTTCATCCTCTTTCTTCTTCTGTCCCACAGGATCAAGGATAAGAAATAATACCGTAAGACAGACAGTACTGTGAAATATTCTGAGGCGCATATACATAGCTGGGGTGCTAAGACATTTGCACAGTACTGTGTTTGGCAGCATGGAGCAGAAAGCTAGTCTGTAAATCTGGCAGGAGCAAAGGATGTTGGGAATAGTGAAGATGGAGCACTGCAGGGGGGGTTTGGGACAGGTAACAGAGAAGGAGAGCCAGGGACAGAGGATGGTGCAGGTGCAGGCACACCCAGCCCTGAGACCCCAGGCAAGATCATTTGTTTCCAAACAATTGGTTTATCAATCATTACAGAATGTCTCTCTGTTGCTTTCTGCTCCCACCCCTCTCCCTTCCCCTTTCCCCAACTATGTCCCCTTTCCACTCTCAGTCCACAAAAGAGACCCATATCAGAATCAGGTTTATCATCACTCACATATGTCATAAAATTTGTTCCTTGTGTGTGACAGCAGTACAGTGCAATTCATAAAATTACTGCAGTACTGTGCAGAAGTGTTAAGCACCCTAGCTATATATGTCCCTAAGACTTTTGTACAGTACCGTAGGAGCAGAATTAGGCCATTTAGTCCATTGAGTATGCTCCACATTTGACACCCTTATTAATCAAAACCCTATCGACCTCCACTTTAAATGTACCCAGTGACGTTGCCTCCGAAGCCATCTGTTGTAATGAATTCCAGTGATTTCTCACCCACTGGCTAAAGAGGTTTCTCCTTGTCCCTGTTCTAAAGGATAACCTTCTTCTGCTTCAGCTCTGAGGTGACTACCGCAAATGAGGCAGGAGTTGCCTGACGGATGGGTGTGTGGATGGTCTGTGAGGTGAGGGACACCTTTTGTTGCTTATACTGTGGTCCCCTGTGCTCCTGAAGGATGTACATCAGGTTCTCAATACCACCTCAATTGCTCCTTCTCCACCTTACAACATAGAACATACAGCACAATACAAACCCTTTTGCCACAATGTTGGTGCCGACCTTCGAACCTATTCTAAGCTCAATTTAACCCTTCCCTCCTAACTAGATCTCCCTTTTTCTAGAGTTCATGTGCCTATCTAAAAGTTTCCTAAATTCCCCTAAGGTAGATGTCTCTACCACAGCCCCTGGCAAAGTGTCCCAAACCCCCACCACTCTATGTGTACAGAACTTACCTCACCTCCCGCTTTTATTTTGCTCCAATCTCTGTAAAATTATGACCGCTTTACGGGCCAAGGATTGCTAATTTGGTGTAAATGACGCATTTTTTCTCATGGATGGCCTGAAAAACATCCTTAAATATTTTCCTCTGTGCACTAAATAGTCCCGTCCATGATGGTGTTCATAACAGATAACTGTTTCAGAGGTTCGGGCATACAAATGATGTAGCCTAGCATCATTAACGTAAGTCAGGCCTCACTGCTGTGATGTTGATCTGCCAGAAGACACTGATCAAAGTTTTAACTTCAAAGTAAATTTCTTATCAAAGTATGTATCTGCCATCAAATTTCTTGTAGGCATTCACAGTATAACACATACAATGGATTCAATGAGAAACAACACTCAATCAAAGCTAAGAAGACAAACTGTGCAAATACAAAATAATAATAATAATTAGAAATAAACAGGTAAGTAAATAATATTGAGAACATGAATAATATTGTGAACACAGCAGTGTTGTGGCATTAGGGTTACAGGGAGAAGGCAGGAGATTGGGGCTGAGAGGGAAATGGATCAGCCATGATGAAATGGCAGAGCAGACTCAGTGGGTCAAATGGCCTAACTCTGCTCCTATATCTTATGGCCTCATGGTCTTATCTCCAGTGCCCTGAGGTTCTTTCTGTAGGAAGCACAAACCTCAGGAACATGAGCGAGCGCAGGAGTCTCTTTGACTGATAGAATACTGATAGATTATCAGGTTGGAGGCTGGTGACTAGTGGTGTGCCTCAGGGATCTGTACTGGGTCCAATGTTTGTCATATATATTAATGATCTGGATGATGGGGTGGTAAATTGGATTAGTAAGTATGCAGATGATACTAAGATAGGTGGCGTTGTGGATAATGAAGTAGGTTTCAAAGCTTGCAAAGAGATTCAGGCCAGTTAGAAGAGTGGGATGAAAGATGGCAGATGGAGTTTAATGCTGATAAGTGTGAGGGGCTACGTTTTGGTAGGAATAATCAAAATAGGACATACATAGTAAATGGTAGGGCATTGAGGAATGCAGTAGAACAGAGTGATCTAGGAATAATGGTGCATAGTTCCCTGAAGGTGGAATCTCATGTGGATAGGATGGTGAAGAAAGCTTTTGGTATGCTGGCCTTTATAAATCAGAGCATTGAATATAGGAGTTGGGATGTAATGTTAAAATTGTAAAAGGCATTGGTGAGGCCAAATTTGGAGTATTGTGTACAGTTCTGGTCACCAAATTATAGGAAAGATGTCAACAAAATAGAGAGAGTACAGAGAAGATTTACTAGAATGTTACCTGGGTTTCAGCACCTAAGTTACAGGGAAAGGTTGAACAAGTTAGGTCTTTATTCTTTGGAGTGTAGAAGGTTGAGGGGGGACTTGATAGAGGTATTTAAAATTATGAGGGGGATAGATAGAGTTGACGTGGATAGGCTTTTTCCATTGAGAGTAGGGGAGATTCAAACAAGAGGACATGAGTTGAGAGTTAAGGGGCAAAAGTTTAGGGGTAACATGAGGGGGAACTTCTTTACTCAGAGAGTGGTAGCTGTGTGGAACAAGCTTCCAGTAGAAGTGGTAGAGGCAGGTTCGATATTGTCAGTTAAAAAAAAATTGGATGGGTATATGGACAGGAAAGGAATGGAAGGTTATGGGCTGAGTGCAGGTAGGTGGGACTAGGTGAGAGTAAGTGTTTGGCATGGACTAGAAGGGTCGAGATGCTGTAATTGCATCTCCCACCCCCTTCCTCATCACACTCTAACGGGGTTGTATTGAAAGCATCCTGAGCAGCTGCATCACTGCCTGGTTCGGAAATTGCACCATCTTGGATCGCAAGACCCTGCAGTGGATAGTGAAGTCAGCTGAGAAGATCATTGGGGTCTCTCTGCCCGTCATTACGGACATTCACACTACACGCTGCAACGACAAAGCAAACAGCATTATGAAGGACCCCATGCACCCCTCATACAATCTCTTCTCCCTCCTGCCATCTGGGAAAAGGCTCTGAAGCATTTGGGCTCTCACAACCAGACTATGTAACAGTTTCTTCCCCCAGGCTATCAGACTCCTCGATACCCAGAGCCTGGCCTGACACCTTGCCTTATTGTCCTGTTTATTATTTATTGTAATGCCTGCACTGTCTTGTGCACTTTATGGAGTCCTGGGTAGGTCTGTAGACTAGTGTAGTTGTTATGTGTTTTTTTTTCTCTCTGTTGTTTTTTTTACGTAGTTCAGCCTTGTTTTTGTACTGTGTCATGTAACACCATGGTCCTGAAAAACATTCTCTCATTTTTACTATGTACTATACCAGCAGTTATGGTCGAAATGACAATAAAAGTGACTTGACTTGACTTGACTTGATATGGTTATAATACTAGCCTGCTACAAGATTTGAGATCTGTCTCTTCAAACACCCAACCAAGCTCAAGTTTAAGTTTAACTGTCATTCATCCATATAGTATAGAGCCAAATGAAACGAGGTCACTCCGGGGTCAAGGTGTTGACACAGTACCAACAACCATACACGGCAGAAGACACATATAACACATACCTTGTAAGAAAGTAGTAAAATACAGTCACACACTCAATGAAAAACAGGCCTGGGTTGTGGCTTCATACTGAGGACAATGGTAATTTGTAATCATAAACATCTGCCCACACAGTCATGGGGCGATGGTACAAAAAAGAAGTGGTTCCTTAGAGATGTGACAAGTTGTTCATGTCATCCCAGGTGTTGTCTTTAGTCTTTATTGTCAGACAGTGTTGTATGATGAGGGAAGCGGGCGGAGGACATTTTCTTTGCAATTCTCAAGTGTAAGGTCCATCTTATAGACAATAGACAATAGACAATAGGTGCAGAAGTAGACCATTCGGCCCTTCGAGCCTGCACCGCCATTTTGAGATCATAGCTGATCAATTACTATCAATACCCGGTTCCTGCCTTGACCCCATATCCCTTGATTCCCCTATCCATAAGATACCTATCTAGCTCCTTCTTGAAAGCATCCAGAGAATTGGCCTCCACCACTTTCCGAGGCAGTGCATTCCAGACCCCCACAACTCTCTAGGAGAAGAAGTTTTTCCTTAACTCTGTCCTAAATGACCTACCCCTTATTCTCAAACCATGCCCTCTGGTACTGGACTCTCCCAGCATCTGGAACATATTTCCTGCCTCTATCTTGTCCAATCCCTTAATAATCTTATATGTTTCAATCAGATCCCCTCTCAATCTCCTTAATTCCAGCGTGTACAAGCCCAGTCTCTCTAACCTCTCTGCGTAAGACAGTCCAGACATCCCAGGAATTAACCTCGTGAATCTACGCTGCACTTCCTCTACAGCCAGGATGTCCTTCCTTAACCCTGGAGACCAAAACTGTACACAATACTCCAGGTGTGGTCTCACCAGGGCTCTGTACAAATGCAAGAAGATTTCCTTGCTCTTGTACTCAATTCCCTTTGTAATAAAGACCAACATTCCAATCGCCTTCTTCACTGCCTGCTGCACTTGCTCATTCACCTTCAGTGACTGATGAACAAGGACTCCTAGATCTCTTTGTATTTCTCCCTTATCCAACTCTACACCGTTCAGATAATAATCTGCCTTCCTGTTCTTACTCCCAAAGTGGATAACCTCATACTTATTCACATTAAACGCCATCTGCCAAGTATCTGCCCACTCACCCAGCCTATCCAAGCCTATCTTATTGTGTTCTTCAATGGCTTCCAAAGATATAAAAGCATTAGTACTGAAGATGGGTTGAATCTTCTTTCCACAGTCAAACTGCATTTTATTTACAGTACTGTTCAAAAATCTTGGGCACATATTGTATATATAGCTAGGGTGCCTAAGACTTTTGCACAGTACTGAAGAAATTTTATGTATTGCTCTGTACTTCTGCTGTGAAAAAATCATGAAATATGTGAGTGATAATTCTCATATGGGTCTCCATTGTGGACTGAGAATGGGAAGGGGGCAAGGAAAGAGGAAGTATCAGAGACACATTCTGTAATTATCAATAAATCAATTGTTTGGAGTCAAATAACCTTGCCTGGTGTCTCAGGGCTGGGTGTGCCTGACCCTGCCCCTGGCACTCCTTCTCTGCCATCTGTCTCATACCCTCTTGTGGCCTTCCACCTTCGACCATAAGACCATAAGACAGAGGAACAGAATTAAGCCATCTGGCCCATCGAGTCTACTCCACAATTCAATCATGGCTGATCCTTTTTTTGTATCTCCTCCTCAACCCCAGTTCCCGGCCTTTGTTGCCATGTCCAATCAAGAACCTATCAATCTCTGCCTTAAATAAACCCAACGACCTGGAGTCCACAGTTGCATGTGGCAACAAATTCCACAAAAAACCCTTTGGCTAAAGAAATTTCTCCGTATCTCTGTTTTGAAAGGGCGCCCCTCTATCCTGAGGCTGTGCCCTCTTGACCTAGACTCTCCCACCATGGGAAACATCCTTTTCACATCTACTCTGTCTAAGCCTTTCAACATTCGAAATGTTTCAATGAGATCCCCCCACCTCATCCTTCTGAATTCCAGCGATTACAGACCCAGAGCCATCAAATATTCCTCTTAAAATAACCCTCTCATTCCTGGAATCATCCTTGTGAACCTCTTCTGGACCCTCTCCAATGCCAGCACATCTTTCCTAGGATGAGGGGCCCAACACTGTTCACAATACTCAAGGTGAGGCCTCACCAGTGTCTTATAAAGCCTCAGCATCACCTCCTTGCTCTTGTATTCTTGAAATGAATGCTAACGTGGCATTTCCCTTCCTCACCACTGACCTGCAGTTAACCTTCAGGGTGTTGCCATTCCCAACATCCTTTGCTCCTACCAGATTTTCTGACTCACTCTCCACTCCACATCGACAAATACAGTACCGTGCAAAAGATACTGCAAAAGGCACCCTTGCTGTACTGATGTGCCTAAGATCTTTGTACCATTCTATTTTTTGGATGTAACGCTGAGGCTTTAAAAGGTATTGGTCAGACCACACTTGGTCAGTTTTGGGTCCCTTGTCTAAGAAAGGAGGTGCTGACATTGGGAACGGTTAGAGGAGGTTCATGAGAATGATTGTGGGAATGACAGGGTTAATATCTGAGCAGTGTTTGTTGGCTCTGGGCCTGCACTCAAGGAGTTTTGAAGAATGAGGGGGAAATCTCATTGAAGCCTCTCAAACATTGAAAAGCCTAAAGAGAGAAGATGTGGAGAGAATGTTCCCCATTGTGTATGACCAGAGGGCACAGCCTCAGAATAGAACGATGTCCCTTTGGAACAGAGATGAGGAGGAATTTTTTTAGCCAGAGAGTGGCGAATCTGTGGAATTCACTGCCACAGGCAACCATGGAGTCAAGGTCATTGGGCATATTTAAAGTAGAGGTTGATAAGTTCTTGATTAGTAAGCATATCGAAGGTTCTGGGGTTTGGCAGGAGAATAGGTCTGAGATAGAAAAGCCATGAATGGTGTAGCATATTTGATGGGCTGAATGGCCTAATTCTACTCCTATGGCTTTTGGTGTTTCTCCTTCGTGGTCACATTTTCATTCTGGCTCAATTCATAACGTTCCTTTGTTGAACTTTTTCCACTCTTCGGGCTCACTACTTGCTTGGCACTACTATCTGTCTCTTATGCCTTTTTTCCTTGAATCTCATTGTGGCAGCTGGAGAACTTAAAAGCAATTATTAAAATATATAGGCAATTAGAAGCTGACCATAAAACCATGTTGTCATTAGAAATGCAGCTGTCTCATTACTGCCCTCCAGAGAGATGAAGTGCTGGTCACAGCAATCTGGCCCTCGCAGGTCAAGTCCGTGAGCTCGCACGGTAGTGCAGAAGATAGTGTAACACTTTACATCACCATCTATAAGTCTGAGGTTCAATTTAAACCATTGTCTGTAAGGAATTTGTATACTCTCCTTGTCACCACATGGGTTTTCTCTGGCTGCTGCGGTCTCCTCCCACATTCAAAAGACACACAGTACTGTAGTAACTTTATGTATTGCACTGTACTGCTGCACAAAAAAAACAATTTCATGTCATATGCGAGTGATGATAAACCTGATTCTGATATGGGTCTCTGTTGTGCACTGAGTGTGGGAAGGGGGCAGGGATAAGGGAGTCATGGTTGGGAAAAGGGGAAAGGAGAGGGCAGGGGCAGGAAGCGCAAGAGAGACATTCTGTAATGATCAATAAACCAATTGTTTACAATCAAATGATCTTGTTGGTGTCTTAATGTTGGGTGTGTCTGCCCTCCAACCTAGCCATTCCCAATATCTTTTGCTCCTTCCAGATTTACAAACTCGCTCTCCACTCCATATTGACAAATACAGTACTGGGAATGTCTATCAATATATATGTGTGCCTAAGACTTCTGCACAGTAAAGTATGGGTTAATGATTTATGGGCATGCTATGTTGGTGATGCAAACATGGTGAAACGTATGGGCAGCCCGCAACACATCCTTGACACAAATGAAAATTTCTCTGTACGCAGTCTAATATGGCATCAGGTTTGATTCAGGCATTCTGGGCCTTTTCCTGGATTATACAATTCTACATTTAGTGGCAACTTTATTATTTTCCTTCTGTACCTAATAAAGTGGCCACTGAGAATATGTTTGTGCTCTTCCGCTGCCGTAGTCCATCCACTCCAAGGTTTGACGCGCTGTGCATTCAGAGATACTCTTTTGCACATCACTGTAGTAACGTACTGTTATTTGAGAGTCTGTCACCTTCCCATCAACTTGAAACAGTCTGGCCATTCTCCTCTGATCTCTCTCATTAGCAAGATGTTTTCAACAACAGAACTGCCATTCGCTGGATTTTTTTTTTTTTGCGCAATTCTCTGTAAGCTCTAGAGATTGTTGTGCGTTAAAATCCCAGAAGATCAGCATTTTCTGAGATACTCAAACCACCCCGTCTGGCACCAACAATCATTCCAGGTCAAAGTCACTTAGATCACATTTGTTCCTCATCCTGATGTTTAGTCTGAATAACAACATAATCGGCTGATTAGATATTTGCATTAAGGAGCAGGTGTTCAGGCATTCCTAATAATGTCGCCACTGAGGGAATGTTTCAAACTTCAACGTAGATCTGTCAAGTAAAGCTGATCTTTATTTTTATGTCTAACTTATTGTTAGGTGCACGACTATGGTAATATGTAGGTAGAATGAAAAACCTGCTTGAAGCATTATCACAAGCACGGAGATACAGAAAACACACA
Source organism: Hemitrygon akajei (assembly GCF_048418815.1). Classification (NCBI taxonomy): domain Eukaryota; kingdom Metazoa; phylum Chordata; class Chondrichthyes; order Myliobatiformes; family Dasyatidae; genus Hemitrygon; species Hemitrygon akajei. Next base: position 189,481,284 of record NC_133127.1, read on the forward strand.
GAAGATAATTTATAGAAAAGTTATACATAAAATTATACCACATAGTGAAAAGGGGATACTGTGCAGAAGCAAGAACATTGTCTAAATAAAATCATGGATTAGAGAGGTATGGAGGACCATGGTTCAGCTGCAGGTTGATGGGATCAGCAGTTTAAATGGTTCGGCTGTACTTTTCTATGACTTGATTACTCTATGGCACGTGCTGGAGATCGTCCATTGTGTTCAATTGTTGCAGTAGGGTTAGTTCAAGATCCTGATGTCTGCAGAAACTAGCTATTCCTGAACCTGGTGGTGAGGGACTTCAGGCTTCTGTACCTTCTGCCTGATAGTAGCAGTGAGAAGGAGGCATGATCCTTGATACACCACACACAAAATGCTGGAGGATCTCAGCAGGTCAGGCAGCATTGATGGAGAGGAACAAACAGTTGATGTTTTGAGCTGAGGTCTTCATCAGGATGGAACGTTGACTGCTTTTTCCTCTCCATTAGAAACATAGAAACATAGAAAATAGGTGCAGGAGTAGGCCATTTGGCCCTTCGAGCCTGCACCGCCATTCAGTATGATCATGGCTGATCATCCAACTCAGAACCCTGTAACTGCTTTCTCTCCATACCCCCGATCCCTTTAGCCACAAGGACCATATCTAACTTCCTCTTAAATATAGCCAATGAACTGGCCTCAACTGTTTCCTGTGGCAGAGAATTCCACAGATTTACCACTCTCTGTGTGAAGAAGTTTTTCCTCATCTCGGTCCTAAAAGGTTTCCCCTTTATCCTTAAATTGTGACCCCCGTTCTGGACTTCCCCAACATCGGAAACAATCTTCCTGCATCTAGCCTGTCCGATCCCTTTAGAATTTTATACGTTTCAATAAGATCCCCCCTCAATCTTCTAAATTCCAGTGAGTATAAGCCTAGTCGATCCAGTCTTTCTTCATATGAAAGTCCTGCCATCCCAGGAATCAATCTGGTGAACCTTCTTTGTACTCCCTCTATGGCAAGAATGTCTTTCCTCAGATTAGGGAGCCAAAACTGCACACAATACTCTAGGTGCGGTCTCACCAAGGCCTTGTACAACTGCAGTAGAACCTCTCTGCTCCTACACTCAAATCCTTTTGCTATGAATGCCAACATACCATTTGCCTTTTTCACCGCCTGCTGTACCTGCATGCCCATCTTCAATGACTGGTGTACAATGACACCCAGGTCTTGTTGCATCTCCCCTTTTCCTAATCGGCCACCGTTCAGATAATAATCTGTTTTCCTGTTCTTGCAACCAAAGTGGATAACCTCACATTTATCCACATTAAATTGCATCTGCCATGAATTTGCCCACTCACCTAACCTATTCAAGTCACCCTGCATCCTCTTAGCATCCTCCTCACAGCTAACACCGCCGCCCAGCTTCGTGTCATCCGCAAACTTGGAGATGCTGCATTTAATTCCCTTGTCTAAATCATTAATATATATTGTAAACAACTGCGGTCCCAGCACTGAGCCTTGCGGTACCCCACTAGTCACTGCCTGCCATTCTGAAAAGGTCCCGTTTACTCCCACTCTTTGCTTCCTGTCTGCCAACCAATTCTCTATCCACATCAATACCACACCCCCAATACCATGTGCTTTAAGTTTGCACACTAATCTCCTGTGTGGGACCTTGTCAAAAGCCTTTTGAAAATCTAAATATACCACATCCACTGTCTCTCCCCTATCCACTCTACTAGTTACATCTTCAAAAAATTCTATAAGATTCGTCAGACATAATTTTTCTTTCACAAATCCATGTTGACTTTGTCCAATGATTTCACCGCTTTCCAAATGTGCTGTTATCACATCATTGATAACCGACTCTAGCATTTTCCCCACCACCGATGTCAGACTAACCGGTCTATAATTCCCCGGTTTTTCTCTCCCTCCTTTTTTAAAAAGTGGGGTTACATTAGCCACCCTCCAATCCTCAGGAACTAATCCAGAATCTAAGGAGTTTTGAAAAATTATCACTAATGCATCCACTATTTCTTGGGCTGCTTCCTTAAGCACTCTGGGATGCAGACCATCTGGCCCTGGAGATTTATCTACCTTTAATCTCTTCAATTTACCTAACACCACTTCCCTATTAACATGTATTTCTCTCAGTTCCTCCTTCTCACTAGACCCACGGTCCCCTACTATTTGCAGAAGATTATTTATGTCCTCCTTAGTGAAGACAGAACCAAAGTAGTTATTCAATTGGTCTGCCATGTCCTTGTTCCCTATGATCAATTCACCTGTTTCTGACTGTAAAGGACCTACATTTGTCTTGACCAATCTTTTTCTTTTCAAATATCTATAAAAGCTTTTACAGTCAGTTTTTATGTTCCCTGCCAGCTTTCTCTCATAATCTTTTTTCCTTTTCCTAATTAAGCCCTTTGTCCTCCTCTGTTGGTCTCTGAATTTCTCCCAGTCCTCAGGTGTGCTGCTTTATTTTGCTAATTTAAGTTTCTTCTTTGGACTTGATACTATCCCTAATTTCCCTTGTCAGCCATGACTACCTTCCCTGGTTTATTCTTTTGCCAAACTGGGCCTTTAACACCATCCAGCCCAAGATATTAAAGCACAAACTAACGGAGATGGGAGTAGACTCTTACATGGTGGATTGGATAGTGGACTACTTGACAGATAGACCTCAGTATGTGCGGTTGGGAGACTGTAGGTCTGACACAGTGGTCAGCAGCACAGGAGCGCCACAGGGAACCGTACTCTCTCCGGTCCTGTTCACCCTGTACACATCTGACTTCCAATATAACTCGGAGTCCTGCCATGTGCAGAAGTTCGCTGATGACACGGCCATAGTGGGGTGTGTCAGGAATGGACAGGAGGAGGAGTATAGGAAACTGATACAGGACTTTGTGATATGGTGCAACTCAAACTACCTGCGTCTCAATGTCACCAAGACCAAGGAGATGGTGGTGGACTTTAGGAGACCTAGGACTCACATGGAGCCAGTGATCATTAATGGAGAGTGTGTGGAGCAGGTTAAGACCTACAAGTATCTGGGAGTACAGTTGGACGAGAAGCTAGACTGGACTGCCAACACAGATGCCTTGTGCAGGAAGGCACAGAGTCGACTGTACTTCCTTAGAAGGTTGGCGTCATTCAATGTCTGCAGTGAGATGCTGAAGATGTTCTATAGGTCAGTTGTTGAGAGCGCCCTCTTCTTTGTGGTGGCGTGTTGGGGAGGAAGCATTAAGAAGAAGGACGCCTCACGTCTTAATAAGCTGATAAGGAAGGCGGGCTCTGTCGTGGGCAAAGTACTGGAGAGTTTAACATCGGTAGCTGAGCGAAGGGCGCTGAGTAGGCTACGGTCAATTATGGAAAACCCTGAACATCCTCTACATAGCACCATCCAGAGACAGAGAAGCAGTTTCAGCGACAGGTTACTGTCGATGCAATGCTCCTCAGACAGGATGAAGAGGTCAATACTCCCCAATGCCATTAGGCTTTACAATTCAACTGCCAGGACTTAAGAACTTTTTTAAGCTATTATTAATGCTTTTTGAGCTAGTGATTTAGATGCATATCATATTATTACTGAGTTAAGTATTGTATTGTATGTAATGAGTTTTTGCTACAACAAGTGTACGGGACATTGGAAAAAATGCTGAATTTCCCCATGGGGATGAATAAAGTATCTATCTATCTATCTATCTATCTATCTATCTTTAAATGCTTGCCATTGCATATCCACCGTCAATCCTTTAAGTATCATTTGCCAGTCTATCTTAGCTAAATCACGTCTCATACCTTCAAATTAGTTGCTGTGTGACCTATTGAGTTCTTCCAGAACTTGGTGTGTTTTGCTCAAGATCTCCACCATCTGAAGAAACTCTTGTATTTATGTTCCTGAAGAAACTTGCTGTTTTCCTGAGGCATTGCGTCCTGTAGATGTTGTTAGTGATGGGGAGGGCTGTGCCCATGATGAACTGGGCTATGTCCACTGATTGAACTAAACTGCATCCTCAGTTAAAAGGGTTTTAAATTCAAGTTCATGGTTAGTCAAACATATACACATATACTGCCAAATGAAACAATGCCCTGACAACCCAAAGTGCAGAACACAGTACATAAAACTCACACACAACATGTAATGCAATCTTACCGCAAATAAATTAACGAATAATAAAATGTATTCAAGAAGATTGACCTTTGGCAAAAGGTACATTTATGACACAAAGTTAAAAAGTAATCGGTTCAACACTACTGGCATTTCATATGTGCTGAGAGCAGGGTGATGGCAAGTCTCATAGCCTGAGGGAGGAAACTGTTTTCCTTCCTAACGATCTTTGTCTTAGGAAGACAAAAAGGAAAAGAAACAACACTGCCAATGATGTATCCCATAAATAAATAAGATGACAAGACATAGGAGCAGAATTAGACCATTCAGCCCATCGAGTCTACTCCTCTTCATCATGGCTGATTTATTATCCCTCTCAACTCCATTTTCCTGATTTCTCCCTGTAACCTTTGACATTCTTACTAATTAAGAATCTTTTAGCCTCCGCTTTACCCCATCCCTTGAGCTCCACCATATAACCATATAACAATTACAGCACGGAAACAGGCCATCTCGGCCCTTCTAGTCCATGCCAAACGCTTTCTCTCACCTAGTCCCACCAACCTGCACTCAACCCATAACCCTCCATTCCTTTCTTGTCCACATACCTATCCAATTTTTTTAAAATGACAATATTGAACCTGCCTCTACCACTTCTACTGGAAGCTCATTCCACACAGCTACCACTCTCTGAGTAAAGAAATTCCCCCTCGTGTTATCCCTAAACTTTTTCCCCTTAACTCTCAACTCATGTCCTCTTGTTTGAATCTCCCCTACTCTCAATGGAAAAAGCCTATCCACGTCAACTCTATCTATCCCCCTCATAATTTTAAATACCTCTATCAAGTCCCCCCTCAACCTTCTACACTCCAAAGAATAAAGACCTAACTTGTTCAACCTTTCTCTGTAACTTAGGTGCTGAAACCCAGGTAACATTCTAGTAAATCTTCTCTGTACTCTCTCCATTTTGTTGACATCTTTCCTATAATTCGGTGACCAAAACTGTACACAATACTCCCAATTTGGCTTTACCAATGCCTTGTACGATTTTAATTTTAACATTTTAAATTCCCTGACAATGAATTGCACAGAATCACTACTCTCTGCTTAAATTTCTCCTCCTCCCTATTCCAAAGGGACATCCTTTTACTTTGAGTCTCTGCCCTCTGGTGCTAGACTCCATCATCACTACAAGAGACATCCTCTACACATCCACTTCATCCAGGGCATTTCCTTCTGATATTAAGAACTCTAGGGAAACCCAGGGCATGACCTTTCACCCTTGATCATCCAACCCCAATGACATGGCGATAACCACCCCATACAGTGATTCGACCTTTCAATAGTGTCCTGGGGTTGCTGGCAATTCATGGTGCCTGTTTGGGATACGTTAAACTGAAACTATTTGCAAAATGTGGATTCTGTATAGACCAAGAGATGAGAAGTTAGGTTAGGGAATAAAGAAAAGGAAGAGAAATTAAGGATATATTTTGTCATTCAGCCATATAGAGACAGAGCACAGGAGAAGGCCCCTCAGCCCTACTGAACATACGCTGTATATCAACCACTCATTTGCACTAAACCTATATTTATTTCAGACCAGCAGAAACACCAATTTCTCCAATTTCCAGTAATTTCTCCCCACTCCCCATTCTTTCATTCTCCATTCCCAATCTTATCCTTTCTCTTTCCTCACCAGCCTATCATCACCCTCTGGTCTATCTCCCCTTCCTGCCATGGTCCATTGTCCTCTCCAATCAGATTCCTTCTTCTTTAACCCTTTACCTCTTCCACCTACCACCTCTCAGCTTCTCACTTCATCACTTGTCCCTCACCTACCCTCCTTGCCCCTTACCTGGTTTCACCTATAACCTGTCAGCTTGTACTCCTTCCCCTTCCAACACCTTCTTATTGTGTCTTCTTACCTCATTCCTTTCCAGTCCTGATGAAAGGATCTCATCCAGAAACACTGACTACTTCCTCTCCATTGATGCTGCTTGACCTGCTGAGTTCCTGCAGAATTTTGTGTGTGTTCCTCTGGATTTCCAGCATCTGCAGAGCCTCCAACACAAGAAGATCTGCAGATGCTGGAAATCCAAAGCAACAGACAAAAAGTGCTGGAGGAACTCTGCAGGTCAAGCAGCATCAATGGAAAAGAGAAGACAGTCGACGTTTCAGGACAAGGTGCTTCATCAGGACTGGATGGAAGAGAAATTAAGGAAATATTTTGTTATTTAGTCATAGAGATTCAGAGCACAGGAGCAGGCTTTTCAGCCCACTGAATCTATGCTGACCATCAACCACCCATTTACATTATCTCTTGTTCTGCAGAATTTCTTGTTCTAATGACACTGTGTACTCTCCCCACATCTCATCAACTAGCCCATTCATCTACACACTGGGACTATTTACAGTGGTCTATGCACATTTCTTTGACATGTGGGAGGAAAGTGGAGTACCTGAGGAAACACACAAGGTCACAGGGAGAAAGTGCAAACTCCAACCAGAGGACACTGGCAGGAGTAAATGTGAGTCATTGGAGAAGTGGGGCAGAGCTTCTGTCACTGTTTTCAGTTTTCATTCACCAATGACAAAGAAAACTCCCAAGAAATAATGGAGGACAACAGATCACGAGGATTAAGGATTTCAGTGAAGCTGGAGAAGAAAATGGCTGACAGGTGGCAAGTAACACCTGGGTGAGAAAGCTGGTAATGACAAGGGTTTATTATTGTCGTGTGTACCGAGGTACTTGAAAATATTTTGCTTGGGTATCATCCAGTTGGATTACTCTATACACAGGTACACTTGGTACACGGTAGTGTAATGGTTAGCATAACACTTTATTGTGCCACAAGAGGAATTGAGTATAGGAGTAAAGAGGTCCTTCTGCAGCTGTACAGGGCCCTGGTGAGACCCCACCTGGAGTATTGTGTGCAGTTTTGGTCTCCAAATTTGAGGAAGGACATTCTTGCTGTTGAGGGAGTGCAGCGTAGGTTCACAAGGTTAATTCCCAGAATGGCGGGACTGTCATATGTTGAAAGATTGGAGCGACTGGGCGTGTATACACTGGAATTTAGAAGGATGAGAAGGGATCTGATTGAAACATATAAGATTATTAAGGGATTGGACACGCTGGAAGCAGGAAGCATGTTCCCGCTGATGGGTGAGTCCAGAACTAGAGGCCACAGTTTAAGAATAAGGGGTAGGCCATTTAGAACAGTGATGCGGAAAAACTTTTTCACCCAGAGAGTAGTGGATATGTAGAATGCTCTGCCCCAGAAGGCAGTGGAGGCCAAGTCTCTGGATGCATTCAAGAGAGAGTTAGATAGAGCTCTTATAGATAGTGGGGTCAAGGGATATGGAGGGAGGGCAGGAACAGGGTACTAATTGTGTATGATCAGCCATGACCACAGTGAATGGCGGTGCTGGCTAGAAGGGCCAAATGGCCTACTCCTGCACCTACTGTCTATTGTCTATTGATTGGAAGATTGAGGTTCTATTCCCTCCATGGTCCATAAGGACTTTGCATGATCTCTCAGTGACCTCTGGATGCTCCAGCTTCCTCCCACATGCAAAGTAAGTTGTGGGCATGCTACGTTGGTGCTGGAAACATGGTGACACTTGCAGACTGCCCCCAGCGCATCCTCAGACTGTATTGGTCGTTGATGCAAATGAAGCATTTCACTGTATGCTTTGATGTACATGTGACAAATAAAGCTACGCTTTAATCGTTATCTGGAGAGTAATCTTGAAGTGATAATCTTTTACCTCCTAAGAAAATAAAGACATTGATGCACTTTCCTTGTGATTGCATCTTTGTGCTTGGCCCAAGACATTGATGTAAACTAGATTTCAATACATGATAATGGCAACTGAAGACCATATCAGGACTGGGCAGGATTAACACGGATTGACAAAAGGGAAATCACATTCTTATCTTATCATGACAGATCAACGAGTCCATGCCAGCTCTCAGAGCACTTCCTTCAGTTCCAATTCCCCACATTTCCCTGTAACCTCTCTCACAAGCATGTCAATCCCACAATTACCTTCATTCGGGTGTAAATCAGCGTCAAGTTAACCTACTTATGTAGCTAAAATTACCGGGAGAATCACCAGGATCTCCTCCCCATATTGGTGACGTTTACCAGGAGTGTTGTATTCGAAAGGTCTACCAACCTTGTTGAGGATTCCTCCCTCCCATCCTTTCCTCAATCTCTATGACTCACTACTGTCAGAAAGGTGGTACCGGACTGCAAGACTAGGTAACAGCTTCTCCCCTCCGGCTGGGAGACCCCTGTACAGAGTTTGTATCTTCTCCCCATGATGCCTAGGTTTCCTCCAGCTGCTCCGGTTTCCTCCGACTTTCCAAAGCTGTACTGGTTGGTAGGTTAATTGGTCATTGTAAATTGTCCCATGATTAGACTAGGGTTAAATCGAGGGTTGCTGGGTAGCGCATTGTGAAGTGTCAGAAGGGCCTATTCCGCGCTGTAACTCAATGAATAAATAATGAATACCCTGCCACCACCAAAGTCTGGTTGCTAGCTGTTTCTTCTTTACTGTTTACCTGTACTGCACGCTTCACATGCAATTTATATTATATGTAATTAATTTATTTATGGTAATATTTTCTTTTACGTGGTGTGTACGATATATGCATTGTGAGTGCACCATAGCCCAGAGGAACATTATTTCGTTTGGTTGTATATATCTGCATACAGTCAGATGACAATAACCGTGAACTTGAATTTGATCTTGAAAATGTGGGAGGAAACTGGAGCACTCAGGAAACCTATGTGGACACAGGTGAATGACATCAGGGGCCAGGATTGAACTCAGATCACTGAAGATGTGAGGCAGCAGCACCACCCGCCACATCCGCTTGAGGTTATCGAGACACTAACCAAGTAATATTACTGAGATTCTAACAAGTTGTCTGAATAAGAAACCAGACGATGTTTTTGTACGAGGGATGATTTATAAGTTCGTGGCCTAAGGTAGAAGGAGTCAATTTTAGAAAACCTGGCACATTCATTTCTCAACATAGTCCCCTCCTACATGTACACACTTAGTCCAACGGTCGTGGAGCATACGGATCCCTTCTTTGTAGAAGTGGTCCACAGCAAGGGTGATTGATGATAAGTTGGTGGCCTAAGGAGAAAGGAGATGAGTTATTAACTTCAAACTTTCTGCATTACCACTCAAAGCGTCGAACTGCAAGTGTGTGTAACGAGAGTGTCTTGAACCTCCAGGTGGTCCACAGCAGGGCTGATTGATAAGTTTGTGGCCTAAGGTAGAAGGAGATGAGTTATACAGCTCTCATTATATGCACGTACCGTTCAACTCTTTGACTGAAAATGCAGAAAATTTGAAGTTAATAACTCATCTCCTTCTACCTTAGTCCACGAACTTATCAATCACCCTATGCTGTGGACCACTTCGGGAGATCCAAGATGCCGACTTCTACAAAGAAGAGATGCGTATGCTCCAAAACCCGCTGGACTAAGTGTGTAAACAGACAGACAGACAGACATATTTTATTGATCCCGAGGGAAATGGGTTTCATTACAGCTGCACCAACCAAGAATATTGTAGAAATATAGCAATATAAAACCATAAATAAATAATAATAAGTTAATCATGCCAAGTGGAAATATTTGGACCAGCCTATTGGCTCAGGGTGTCTGACACTCCGAGGGAGGAGTTGTAAAGTTTGATGGCCACAGGCAGGAATGACTTCCTATGACGCTCTGTGTTACATCTCGGTGGAATGAGTCTCTGGCTGAATGTACTCCTGTGCCTAACCAGTATGTTATGGAGCGGATGGGAGTCTTTGTCCAGATGGCATGCAATTTGGACAGCATCCTCTTTTCAGACACCACTGTCAAGTGTAGGAAAAATAAATGTGCTAGGTTATATAAAATTGACTCCTTCTACCTCAGGCCATGAACTTATCAATCACCCCTTTATATTGAGAAAAAGGGTATGAATAGACACAAGAGATTCTGTTCAATAGAAAGGTGGAGACTTTTCTCGGTGAATGATTGATAGGTGCTCTCTCCCTCCCCCTCTCTCTCTCTCTCTCAGGATCAAGGATCAACTTCAGCAACTTCAGAATCAGAATCAGAATCAGGTTTATTATCACCGGCATGTGACGTGAAATTTGTTAACTTAGCAGCAGCAGTTCAATGCAATACATAATCTAGCAGAGAAAAAAAATTATAATAAATAAAATAATAATAATAAATAACTAAATCAATTACAGTATACGCATATTGAATAGATTTTTTAAAATGGGGAAAAACAGAAATACTGGATATTAAAAAAATGTGAGGTAGTGTCCAAAGATTCAATGTCCATTTAGGAATCGGATGGCAGCGGGGAAGAAGCTGTTCCTGAATCGCTGAGAGTGTGCCTTCAGGCTTCTGTACCTCCTACCTGATTGTAACAATGAGAAAAGGACACCATGGGTGCTGGAGGTCCTTAACAATGGAAGCTGCCTTTCTGAGACACCGCTCCCTGGAGATGTCCTGGGTACTTTGTAGGCTAGCATCCAAGATGGAGCTGACTAGATTTACAACCTTCTGCAGCTTCTTTCGGTCCTGTGCAGTAGCCCCTCCATACCAGACAGTGATGCAGCCTGTCAGAATATACTCCACGGTACATCTATAGAACTTTATTCGCCATATGCATTTACATGTATTAGGAATTTGTTGTGGTGTATTGGCATGACATGCAAATAAGTTAGAGGCTAAAGAGAGAATATGGAATAAAATGTACATGAATACCAGCATGTATTTACAATGTAAACAGCATAATAAAAATGGTTTAAGATGTTTGCAGTGATTGAGGTAATGAATGGGGGGGGGGAAGCTAATTAGAATGGTTGATCAGATTAATTGACTTGGGGAAGAAACTTTTAAAATGGTGTGAAGTTTTTGTTTCAATAGCCCTGGAGCACTTTCGAGAGCAGAGCTCTTGGAAAGGGCAGTTTGCAGGGTGGGTGGTGCTTAAGTTCCTGCTTCACATGCTGATTAGTCTCTATCTTAATCTCAGAGGCCAGTTTGCTCTTAACTCACCATTTTAATTTCTTCAATTCTAAAGGAAGGCTAACTTTGCTTCTCTGCCATGAATGCTATCTGACCTGTTGAGAATTTCCTCTGTCTACCAACTTCTAGTTGTTAGATACTAATCTAATGTGAAATATATTCTATATAGGTTTCTGCAAGAGTCGTGATCCCGTCAAGGTGGAGAGAATTGGGAGTTCCTGAGATCCTGAGAGGATGACGCCTGGAGCTTAACTCCCAGTAGGGTCACCCGTAGAGGTAAAGTCAAGGGCGAGGCTCCAGAGAAAGAGTGATCTAATCAAGACCTCAGCAGTAGAGCTGGTGGAAGATGATGACACATGACAAGTAGTGATGGTGAAGGAAGGTTGCAGCAGTGAAGGGTCCCCAGTCCTCTTGGATGCCATGCTACTGGACCCCGTCTCTGATCTCTCAAGGACCACGTGCTGGCTGGCCATGCATCAGCCTCCCCACGTTAAATAAAGCCATGCACCGGCATCCGCCATTAAGGGACTAACCCCTTGGGAGAACATCATACTCGACTTGAGGGATCACATTGCTGCATTCTACAAGAATAAGTTTCGGATGCATTTTGAAAAGACTTTTCTATTTCAACTGGATTCCTTAACTTTTCTCCAATCTCTTTAATTCCCAGTTTGACTCTCTAATGGTGTTAACTCAGACAGGAGCTGATTTAATACAAGAGTGATTCTCAGAGCTGAGAATAATTAAGCAAAAGACTGATCTATAATACCTTGTTGCAATTCACTTCATTGTCACCTGATTGGTTTTATGTCAGGTTTTATGCAACATGATCTGTTCCACAGAGAAAGAGCTGGCACTAATTAATTAATATTCATGACATGCCACAGTGAATATTTCATCTCTTGAAGGAAGCCACCACTGTACAGCCCTAAAATAATTATACCATTACAGCATCTAAGCAAAATTCCACTGCTACAAGGTCCAAGTAAAAATCTCCTGCGACAAATCCCTACAATAAATCTAGACTTAGAGAGCTCTGATTCTTTCTGGTTTTTATAGCCCAGAGTGGTAATGGGGATAAGCTCCCACTACCTATTAAATGCTCCTAATAGCATGCGGCTCAAATAGCCTCTGACAACCAAGTCGAGATCCTGGCCTTCACGTTTGGCTTGCTACTAAATCCAGCAGAACCGTTTCTACTGACAGGAGAAGGGGCAAAAGGCAGGCTACTGACACCTTAAAACCAGTCACTTCGGGCAGACGGGGCTCGACTGCCGTGGTTGGCAGCTCATCTAGGAGAAGGGAAACTCTGATCTCAGACCTCTGCTGCCTTGTGAGTATACCCACTCATGGAGATGGCTTCAGGAGTAAACACCCGGAGGGGAAAATCCAGAGGTAGTCCTACCTTAAATCCAATGTTGGTTGACAACACATATGATGCTAGTAGTGCCAAACTGTGTCAGTCTCTGCTGTTCCTTTCAGCTCATTAGATGTGTGAAGACAGGGAACCTGCTGCATGGGCAACCGCTTGCCCTCCAATCTTACTGCCCTGGCTTGTGTATCTAGACAGCTAGGACAGAACACCCATGGTAGACCCCGGCCAGTGGAGCCCTCAAGAGAGCTCTGGAATGAATTTACTGTTGAAGGACCCTCTAACAAACTTCCACAGATGCATTGTTGGAAAAATCCTGACTAGCTGCATCTTGAATGCACAGGAATGCAGGATGCTGCAGAGAGTGGTGGATTCTGCTCATTATAACACAGAAACAAGAGAAATTCTCGGGGCGAGACCCTTCATCAGGACTGGAAAGGAAGGGAGAAGAAGGCGGAATAAGAAGGTGGGGGAGAGAAAGGAGCACAAGTTGCTAGGTGATAGGTGCGACCAGGCGAGGGGGGAGATGAGATGAAAGAAGAAGCTGAGAGGTGATAGGTGGAAGAGGTAAAGGGCTGAAGAAGAAGGGATCTGATAGGAGAGGAGAGTGAGAGTGGGAGAAAGGGAAGGAGGAGGGGATCCAGAGGGAGGTGATGGGCAGGGAAACACAAGGAAAGAGGAAGAGGGGAGTTAGAATGGAGAACTGAAAAGAAGAGAGAAGGAGGAGAGGGGAAAAATTAGAGGAAGTTGGAAAATCTAAAAAATGAGAGATATTAAAATCTATTTGAAATTTGACTTTGAAGTTTATTCTATCCTTAGAGCATCTTTGAACATACCTATTGTTACAGATCCCTAGAATAAATTTACCACAGCAGGATCCCAGAACAAGTGCACAAATTGAAGGTGCTTTGCCAAATCTACTGTTACAGCCCATAGAGTGGCAAATGTTTCAGAAACACAAGAGATTCCGCTGATGCTGATAATCCAGAGTAACACACAGAAAATACTGGAGGAGCTCAGCAGGTCAGGCAGCATTTATGAAAATGAATAAACTGTCGACGCTTTGGACCGTAAACCTTCATCACAACACAGTATCTAGACGAAGGATCTTAGAAAGGTCTCAATGTTTCAGAATCCTAAAACATCTCTACTATTTAAAAGTCCAAACCTAACTCAACGACTGCCATTTTTTAAAACAAGTTTATCACCACACAGCCGTCCACCAGTTTTAAGGAGTCCTACAAGAATTGTACTCTTAAAGAGTCGTAGAGCAATTCCACCATAACGGCACTTGATTATATCTACCAAAACAGCACGCCAAAACAAATCCACTATAATACTGTCCTTGAAAAGATTTTAAAAATCATGGTCCTTAAATAACTTTAATGATACAGTCCTTGAAAAATTTTATCATTATTTGTGCTAGAACAAAGATAAGAGATTCCTGAAATAAATCTGCTTTTACAGAACATTGGAATAAATTTATTACATGGTCCTTTAACAATTTACAATTATTAAGTCTTGGCATAATTCTAACATTACAGAATCCTATAATAATCTGCTGATAAATCTACTGTTCAACATTTGGAGCAGAAACTGACTATCAGAGACACCCAGAATAAATGTACCATTGCAATGTCTTTGGAAGGAACAACTGTAATAGAGTCTTGGAATAAATATATTGTTAAAGAGTCCTTGGACACATTATAGATATTGGCCTGCAGTGGATAAACTGTTACAAAGTCTTTGAAGAAAACTACCACCAGAAAGTTTTAAAGCTTTTTGTTAAATACTATTATAGCACTCAGGATAAATCTGTCATTATAGTGTCCAGCTGGTCAATTGATATAGAGGGCAAACTGATTGGATCCATCTCGGCCAACCCATGTCTCTATTAACTTCCCCATGTTATTAGAGCCATAGAGCACGACAGCACAGAAACAGGCCCTTCAGCTCATCTAGGCCATGTCAAACTATTATTCTGCTTCGTCCCATTGATCTACATCTGAACATAGCCTTCCAAAACCCTCCTAACCATGCAGTTCTCCAAAGCTTCTTTTAAATGTTCCACTCTTTCACTGAATTGAGTGAAGTTGTTCCCACTCATGTTCCCCTTAAATATTTCACTTTTCATTCCTTACCCATCCCTTCTAGTACTAGTCTCACCCAAACTCAGTGGAAAAATCCTGCTTGTATTTACTCTGTCTATATCCCTCATAATTTTGTATATCGCTATCAAATCTCCCCTCGTTCTACACTCCAGGGAATAAATTCCTAACCTATACAACCATTTTCTATAACTCAGGTCCTCAGGTCCCGGCAACACCCCTGTAAATTTTCTCTGTTTATTGAGTTCTTGTCACTTTCCTACAGGAAAGATATCAACACAGTACTCTAAATTAATCCTCACCCTCATCTTACACAACTTCAACATTACATCCCCACCTTTCCACCACCTCCCCTGGGGTTCTGCATATGAGGTGCACATTTACGATAAAGATTAACCTATAAATCTGCAATAAATCTGCGCTTCTTTATTAGTCTTTTGCTGTCTATCTATTACTGTCAAGTTTGGTGCAGCACCCTCTCGAAGTATGCAAAACTTACAGCGAACTGTCAGTTCAGCTGAAAAGATCACAGGCTGCACTTCACTATCACTGTAGGATTTGTATGTGCCCAGGACAAAGAAGTGGTCTGGGAAAGTAATCTGATCAATCATTCTAGTTAGCCACCCCACCACCCCCATCTATTACCTCAGTCATTGCACTGTAAACACTTTAAACCACTTTTTAAAATGCTCTTTACATTGTAAATGCCTAATGGTATTTATGTACTTACGTATATGCATTTTATTCGATATGCATTGTTCAATGGTTCAATTTAATATCAGAGAATGTGTACAGTATACAACCTGAAATTCTTACTCTTCACAGACATCCACAAAAGAGAAGAAAACACCCCAAAGAAAGAATGACAAAAAATGTTAGAACTCCAAAGCCCCCAGCCCCCGATGTACAAGCAGAAAAAGCATCAACCCTCCCTCTCTCCTCCCCCCACTTCAGAATCAGAATCAGATTCAGAATCGGGTTTATTATCACCGGCATGTGTCGTGAAATTTGTTAACTTAGCAGCAGCAGTTCAAGGCAATACATAATCTAGTAGAGAAAAAAATAATGATAATAAATAAATAAGGAAATCAATTACAGTATATTGCATATATTGAATAGATTAAAATCATGCAAAAACTGAAATATATATTAAAAAAGTGAGATAGTGTTCAAGGGTTAAATGCCCATTTAGGAATCCGATGGCAGAGGGGAAGAAGCTGTTCCTGAATCGCTGAGTGCGTGCCTTCAGGCTTCTGTACCTCCTACCTGATGGTAACAGTGAGAAAAGGGCATGCCCTGGGTGCTGGAGGTCCTTAATAATGGACTCTGCCTTCCTGAGACACTGCTCCTTGAAGATGTCCTGGGTACTTTGTAGGCTAGTAGCCAAGATGGAGCTGACTAAATTTATAACCCTCGGCAGTTTCTTCCAGTCCTGTGCAGTAGCCCCTCTATACCAGTGACACAAGCCTGTCAGAATGCTTTCCACGGTACATCTATAGAAGTATTTGAGTGTATTTGTTGACATACCAAATCTCTTCAAACTCCTGATGAAGTATAGTCGCTGCCTTGCCTTCTTTATAACTGCATCGATATGTTGGGACCAGGTTAGATCTTCAGAGATCTTGACACCCAGCAACTTGAAACTGCTCATTCTCTCCACTTCTGATGCCTCTATGAGGATTGGTATGTGTTCCTCAGTCTTACCCTTCCTGAAGTCCGCAATCAGCTCTTTCATCTTGCTGAGTGCCAGGTTGTTGCTGTGGCACCACTGCACTTGCTCCAGCAAAAGTGTCAGCCTCCAGTCCACAACCTCCCACTATGCAAGCAATAGCAAAGCCTGCAGAGACCATGATCTAGACTCCGTCAAAAACTAGAGTCCATCACAAAACTTTGACATCCCAGATGGGCTCTCTCTCTCACTAATAAGGGGGAGAGTGAGATATCGCTCCTGCAACAGATGAGAGGGAGATCAGCAGCTCGCTGTTTCAATCTGCCACAACATTTATTCAAGTTTGCCCAGAATCTCGAAGTTTAGTTTTTATTCTTCATAACTGTTGAATGTTGCTTTTTTTGTTGCACGTTGTGCCAACACACCATAACAAATTCCTAATACAGATAAAGCTACTGTGTATGGCCAATCAAGTTGATCCTTTAGGGTGTAAAAGGAAACCAGAACTCTGAAGGTCATCCACACAGTGTTCTGGAAGATTACAAAGACTCCTCACAGAGCACTAGAGGTGAGGGTTGAGCCCAGACTGTTGGACGTGTCTGTCAGCACACTCCTAGCCATGCTCCTCTTCCATCCTTGCCTAGAGAATATCTACAGCTCCAGAATAAATCTTCTGTTATAAAGACCCAGAACAAATGTACCATTACAGAGTCCTGGGACAAATCTACAATTAAGGTTGCCTAAAATAAATCGTACATAGCAAGCTTTTAGACTAAATATGTCATAACAGTGTCCTTGAATAAACTGCTCAGGACAGAGTCCTTGGACAAAGTTACTTTAGATCTCTCCTGGGTCGTATCAATCATCAGAATCATAGAATGTATCTGCCACTTGTGCAATATCATGGTACAAAACTACCCTTAGAAAGCCCAAGGACAGATCTACCACTGCAGAGTCTTGGAACAAATCTATTATTACATTGCCTAAGAACAAATATAGCAGTTAGCAGACTTACAGGACTGTGCAAAAGTTTTAAGCACATATAAGTCTCAGACATTTGCACAGTACTGTATTTATCAATGTGGAGTGGAGAGCGAGTTTGTAAATCTGGTGGGAGTAAAGGATGTTGGGAAAGGTGAGGGTGGAGCGACACCGCAGGATTGTGGGACAGGTGGCAGAGAAGGAGTGCGGAGGACGGGGAGTGCCAGGGGTGCAGACACACCCAGCCCTGAGACACCAGGCAAGGTTATTTGATTCCAAACAATTGGCTTATTGATCATTACAGAATGTCTCTCTGGTCCTTCCTGCTCTCTCCCCTTGCCCTGCCCCTTTTCCACTATCAGTCCATAAAAGGGACCCATATCAGAATCAGGTTTACCATCACTCATATGTGTCATGAAATTAGATTTTTTTGCGGTAGTAGTACAGTGCAATACATTAAATTACTAGAGAACTATGCAAAAGCCTTAGGCACAATAGCAAAAGGTACGTGCCCAAGTGCAGTTGTGAAAATCTTATCCCTGCTACAAGTTCTCCTTCACTACCATTTAGGGCCCTGAAGAGTCCTTTCTGACTATCTGTGAGTCCATCACAGGTAAAGACCTCCCCGCCATTGAGCACATCTACATGAAACACGGTTGCAGTAAAGGAGCATCCAGCACCAGGGACCGCCACCACTTCAGACACGCTCTCTTCTTGCTGCTGCCATCTGGAAGGTGGTACAGGAGCCTCGAGACTCACACCACCAGGTTCAGAAACAGTTATTACCCCTCAACCACAGGCTGTTGAACTAAAGGAGATAATTTCACTCAACTTCACCTGCCACTGCTATGGATTCATTGAGTATGCCTGCAAGAATATGAATCTCAGGGTTTTATATGGTGACATATATTGACGTTAATAATAAATTCACTTTGAACTTTGAACTTTGATGGGATCAACTGACATTTGGTGATTTTGGTTGGGACTCCTCTACATTGGAGAGTCCCAATGCAGATTGGTGGACTGCTATGTTGAGCAGCTTTGCTCTGTTCACCACAAAAGTTAAAACTTCCCAGTGACCACCAATTTCAGGTTTACTTCCCATATTATTCTGCAATGTTGGTCCACGGCCTAAGTTCCAGGCAAAATCCTTGTAAACTTTCTCTGGACTCTTTCAATCTTATTGATATCCTTCAACAGGTGACCAGAACTGCACACAATATATCCAGCCTCACCAATATTTTATACAACTTCAGCAGAACATTCTAACTCCTGTACTCAGTACCATGATTTATGAAGGCCAACGTGCCAAATGTTCTCTTTAGGGCACCATCTACCTGTGATGACAACCTATGTCTATTTTCCCAACTATGTTTTGAAAACTCTTGGACAACAAAGTAGTCAATTCCAGAACATGGCAACACTCCAATTGGGAAAAAAAAAATCCTCTTCATCTTGTCTTTCATTCTTTTGCCAATTACCTTCAATCAAATATTGAAATTATTCACAGCACTGAGATCGAGTCATCTCCATGGCAATGAAACCAGCCAACCATGTGTTATCTGATCCAGTACCCTGCTTATTAAACTTGTCAGCTTTTTGTTACACTATGCCAACATATTAGTGAGGGAGTGACAGATAACAATGCTCATACAGGTCATTGTGTAGGAATGAAATGGGATAATGAAGGAGATAACTGTTCACCAAAATAGAGGCCAATAAAAACACACACGATAACAGCACCACACTAAAGTGCTCACTTCTACATTGCGTGTTTCCCAATTTCAGAATACTCCTATGCACTTTATACAAAATACAGATAAATATAGCTAATCAGAGATTCAAGAGATTCTTTAGATGCTGGAAATCCAGAGCAACACACACAAAATGCCGGAGGAACGCAGCAGCATTTATAGAAATGAATAAATAGGCAACTTTTTGGGACAAGACCCTTCATGAGGATCAAATGAAGCAACACTTGTGTAAAACCTATTCTTTTTCAAAATCTGGATACCACAGGCAAAATCAAAGTTTATTGCCAAAGTTTATTTAATAGGTCTTTATCTGGAATATTTTTCTATCATCCATGCGCCCATCTAAGAGAAGGTGATAGTGAACTTCTGACGTAATTTTGAAGTTGCTCCCACAGTAATGTTGTATGGGAGGTGCATGATTTGGGTCCAGTAATGAAGAAGGATGGACAGTATACAGTACTCTGGAAAGGCCTTAGGCACATACTGTACATAGAGCTCAGGTGCCTAATAACTTGCACAGTATTATAGTAATTTTATATATTGTACTGCACTGCTCCCTCACACAAAAAAAAATCATGACATATGTGAGTGATAATAAACCTGATTCTGATATGGGTCTCTATTGTGGATTGAGAGTGGGAAGGGGGAAGGGAGAGGGGAATCATGGTTGGGAAAAGGCAAAGGGTGAGGGGAAGGAGAGGGAAGCACCAGAGAGACATTCTGTAATGATCAGTAAACCAATTGTTTGGAATCAAATGACCTTGCCTGGTGTCTCAGGGCTGGGTGTGGTCGTACCCATGTCATCTCCCTGCTCCTGGCACTCCAACTTTGCCACATCTCCCACAGCGCTCCACTCTCCCAGCATCCTTTGCTCATGCCAGATTCACTTTCTGCTCCACATTGACAAATACTGTCCCGTGCACACCTAGCTATATAGATGTGCTTAAGACTTTTGCAGAACAGTGTGTTTCCAAGTTGAGGACGAGTGTGACTTGGTGGAAGTCATGCAGACGGTGATATCCCACACACCTGATGTCCTTGTCTATCTAGGTAGTAGAAGCTGTGGGCTTAGAAAGTGCTGTCAAAAGTGCCCAGGCAAGTAACTGCAATGCATTTCATAGATGATATACTATGTAGACACTGGGCATTTGTGGTGAAGGTAGTAAATGCTTAGGTTAGAGTCATAGAGTGAAAGAGCACAGAAACAGACTCTTTGGCCCATCTAGCCCACACTGAACTCTTATACTGCCAAGTCCTATCGACCCACACCAGGACCCTAGCCTTCTATACCCTTCCATCCCCTTCCATCCAGGTACTATCCGAATTTTTCTTGAATGTTGAAATAGAATCAAAATCAGGTTTTATATCACCAGCATACGTTGTGAAATTTGTTAACTTTACAGCAGCAGTACATGATAAATAAATATAGAGAAAAAAAACTGACTTACATTAAGTACTGTATACATATGTCTATTAAATAGTTAAGTTAAAATTAGTAGTGCAAAAAAGACAAATAAAATATAGTGAGGTAGTGTTCATGGGTTCAATGTCTATTTAAAAATCAGATGGCAGAGGGGAAGCAGCTGTTCCTGAATCTCTGAGTGTGTGCCTTCAGGCTTCTGTAAATCCTTCCTGACGGTAACAGTGTGAAGAGGGCATGTCCTGGGTGGTGGGGATCTTGAATGATGGACGTCGCCTTCCTCAGGCACCACTCTTTAAAGATGTCTTGGATACTATGGAAGGTGGTGCCCCATGATAGAGATGACTAATTTTCTGCAGCTTATTTCGATTTTATTTTGAACCTACATCCACCACATCCACTGGCAGCTCATTCTACGTTCTCAGAACTCGCTGAGTGAAGTTCCCTCTCTGGTTCCCACTATTTCACCTTTCACCCTTAACCCATGATCTCTAGCTCTAGTCTCACCCAACCTCAGTGGAAAAGGCCTGTTTGATTTTACCCTATCTATACGTCAGATAATTTTCTATACCTCCATCAAATCTCCCCTCATCCTCCTATGCTCCAAGGAATAAAGTCCAAACCTATTCAACCTTTCCCAATAACTCATGTTCTTAAGTCCCAGCCAAATCCTTGTAAAATTTCTCTGTGCACTTTCAGTCTAAATGGTATCCTTCCTGTAGATAAGTGACCAGAACTACACACGATAGCTTAAATTAGACCTCACCGCCATCCTATACAACTTCAACTTAACATCCTAACTCCTGTACTCAATACTTTGATTTACGAAGGCCAACGTGCCAAAAGCTTTCTTTATGACCCATTCTACCTGTGACACCACTTTCAATGAAGTATGGATCTGTATTCCCAGATCCCTCTGTTCTATCACACTCCTTAGCAACTTGCTGCTCACCGTGCAAGTCCAACCTCTCAGTTTGTCCTTCAAATGAGAAACACCTCACACTTGTCTGCATTAAATTCCATCTGCCATTTTTTCCAGCTGGACTAGATCCTTCTGCAAGCTCTGACAGTCTTCAAAACTTGAAGAACATTTATCATTGAAGCATGTATATGTTATACAAGAATACGTACACAACGCTGGAAGAACTCAGCAGGTCAGGCAGCATCCATGAGAAAAGAGTAGCCAACGTTTCAGGCCAGGACCCTTCATCAGGAATTCGTATTCTTTGATCCACAGCATCGGCAGTTGTATTTTTATATGTTATACAACCTTGTGATTCATCTCTAAACAGGGAGCCATGAAACAAAGAAACCCAAAAGAACCCATAATAAAAAATGAAGAGGACCTGATGTGCAGGGGAAAAGGAGAAAAATGTGCAAACAATAAACACAAGCAAATAGCGTTATGAACTGAAGTCCACAGGGACTGTCTACAGACTCTTAATTCAGTGCAGAGCAGTGAGCTGAATCAGCCCGTCCTTCACCTCAGGCCTAACACCCTGACCTTTTCAATCTGGCCCAGGGCCTAAATCATCATCCAAACATCGGGTTCTCTTGCTTTGATACACACTGGGGCCTGGACCATGCTGGCTTGGTTCAGCCTTTATCCAGCCTTTCTGATTTGGCACAGAGCTTAAATCAATCGAACCTTGGGTCTTCCTTGCTCTTGGCGACGGCTGCCTAACCTTGCCTTGGTTCTGCTGCAAGTAGCCTCCAAGTCCAAAGGGAAGTTACAGGCTATTCTTTGTGATGATCATTTACCAGAGAAAGAGTGATTAACAAAGTAATTGGTTGTTTTCCTTGTTTTGTTAGCCTCCAGCCAGAATCAATGAGATTCACCAGAGCCATCTTAAACTGCTCTTCCTCAGCTGGGAGACAATGTCTCAAGAAAACTGCTTGCTTTGGTGCGGAGGTTGTTAAGCTCTCTGGGGGTTGTTGGAACTGCTTTTAATCAGGCAAGTGGACAGTATTCCAGCACAATGCTGACTTTTGCCTTGTTGATGATCCAATTGCCTTGGGCTGTCAGAGGGTGAGTTACTGACCAATGATTCCCTGTCTCTTACCTGTATTTGCAGTTACAGTACTTATTTGTTGGTCCATTTGAGTTTCTGGTCAATGGCGACTCAACAATGAATATCAAGGGTGGGTGGCCAGACTCCGTCTTGTTGGGGATGGTTTATAATCAGCCAGTCTAACTCAGTGTCTACTTGCACTGCACTTTCCCTAGCACTTTGTTCTGCAGAACAGACACAAAATGCTTGAGGAACTCAGCAGGTCAGGCAGCATCTATAGAAAGGAATAAACAGTTGATGTAGACCCTTCATTTCCAGTTTCCCTAGAATCTCTTGTGTTTATACTTTGTTCTGCATTCCATTTTCCTTTATACTACCTCAGTGTGCTTATCAAAGGAATAATCTGTCAGGATGGATTTGTCAGAAGGTTTTACTATATTTTCAGCATTTGTATATGTCACCACATGCTACTCTGAGATTCATTTTCTTGCAGGCATTCACAGTAGAACAAAAAAACAACAGAACCTATGAAAAACTACACACTGAGTCTGGCAAACAACCAAAGAGCAAATGAGGACTAACTGTGCAAATGCAAAATAAAACCTAATAAATAAAAATATAAATAATTTTTTTCTGAGAACGTGGTTTGTCGAGTTCTTGAAAGTGAGGAATAAGTTTAGTTTATGGTGAGTGAAATTATCAACACTGGCTCAAGGACCATGTTTCCAGTCAGAAAAACACCTCTTGTCTGCTACCTTCAGTACTACTTCGATACCTCTGTAATCTGCCTCTTGAAAAGACCTCTCATAAAATAAGATAAACTCTTGATCTCACAGTCTATACCATTAGGATTCTACACCTTATTGTTTACCGGCACTGCACTTTCTCTGTGACTGTCATAGCTTATTCTGCATTGTTATTGTTTTACATTATTCTAGCTCAGTGCACTGTGTAATGATTTGATCTGTATGAAGTGTTTAAGACAAGCATTTCACTGTATCTTGGTACATGTGACAATAATAAAGCAATGCCAATAATAAACCTATATCAATAGAAGTTAAATGATTGGGGCAATGCTAAAGATTTGCTTTATTTGTCAATTGTACATTAAAACACACAGTGAAATTCATCACTTGTATCAAATCAAGTCAGCAAGGATTGTGCTGGGCATCCCGCGAGTGACACAACGCTTCTGGCATCAACATAGCACACCCCCAACTCATAAGCCGAACCTGTAGGTCTTTGGAATGTGAGAGGAAACTGGAATAACCAGAGGAAGCCCGAGTCGTCTCAGGGAGAACGTACAGACTCCTTACAGACCGTGGTGGGAGTTGAACCGTGATCCTAGAGCCGGCTACTGGAAAATGTTGCACGTGCTGAGAAAGTAAGTATAAAGTGGGTTTGAGCTCTCAGCAACTTATAGAGCACCCTGAAAACAAGATGGGGTCTAGGGCCAAAGGGAGAGGTCAAATGATATGTATCTGACCTCAAGCATGACCCTAACTGTGCAGTCTATGACACACCTGCCGTTAGCCATAAGTAACCAGACTTATCAAACTCTCAGACTGAAGGAATGGTTTAAGACTATCCCCAAAGACACCAAATTAAATAACAGTCTCCTGTTCTTGGACTGGATTTTCCTTAGATTAGTGGGAACCAAAATAGATGTAAACTTTAATATTAAATCTACTTAATATTTCAACCTGTTTAATAAATCTGCACACTCTACAGTTAAAAGTTTAATATTCTGATCTTCATAATAAGTACTAATTAATTATAAATATATCTCCTTCTATTCTCCTCCAACAGTAATTATTTGAAGATGAATTATATCGCTCACAACCTCCGTACACTATCCCATCTGACCAGAAGCAAAGTTTCATAAACAAAATATGGAAGGAACTCAGAAGGTCAGGTGGCATCTATGAAAGTGTATAAACAGAAAAAGTTCATTTAGAATGTTTTCTAGATTTTGGTCGCCTACCTACAGGAAAGGTGCAAACAAGGTTGAGAGAGTACAGAGAGAATGAACAAGGATGTTGCGTTGTCTGGAGGACCTGAGTTATAAGGAAAGATTAAATAGGTTAGGACCATATTCCTTCAAACGTAGAAGACTGAGAGGAGATTTGATAGCAGTGTACAAAATTTTGAGGGGTATTGATAGGGTAAATGCCAGCAGGCTTTTTCCGCTCAGGTTGGGTGGGACTAAAACCAGAGGTCATGGGTTAATGGTGAAAGGTGAAAAGTTAAAGGGGAACATGAGGGGAAATGTCTTCACTCAGAGGGTCATGAGAGTGTGGAATGAGCTGCAGCACAAGTGGTGAATACAAGCTTGATTTCAAAGTTTCAGGGAAGTTTGGATGGTAGAGGTATGGTCCTAGTGCAGGTAAATGGGAGAAAGGCAGCTTAAATGGCTTTAGCATGGATTAGATAGGTCAAAGGGCATGTTTCTGTGCTGTATTTCTCTATGGCTTTATGGATTAGAGTGTATTAGCTGCAAGGAGATGTTGGATAAACGGATTATATTTAAATTATGAAGTGTAGATGGGTTTATTTTCAGAGCACCACACACAAAATAATATCAGAATATGTCTCCCCCCTCACCTCTCTATTTCCAGTCCTGATGAAGGGTCTCGGCCTGAACCACTGACCATGTAGACCTCTCCATAGATGCTGCCTGACCTGCTGACTTCCTCCAGTATTCTGTGTGTGTGTGTTGATCAACACTTCCAGCATCTGCAAAATTTCTTGTGCTCAAGCAAAACTTCAGATATTATTTAACAAATTTTATGACACATGCCTGTGATAATAAACCTGATTCTGATTCTATTTGTTGACCATCAACTGGATGGCTAACTTTCATGTCCTTGGCTTCAGCTACTCAGCTCATCCGCTGCTGAATCTCTTGTCCAATCCTTTGGTGATGGAAATCAGAAGATTCCCACTATATGCAGCAATAACAAACCAGTTTCAATTCTTACGCGAACAGGTATGGTTAAGTAATTAGATAGAGGCATAGATAGATTGGGCAGCCAGCACCTCTTTCCCAGGACAGCAATGGTTACTACGAGGGGGCATAATTTTAAGTGAGTGGAGTGTAAGACTGAGAAAACTTGCGGCTGAGAAATAAGCAGGAACACAAAATCCAACACCAGTGGAAAGTGAAAGAGGTGTTCAAAGTTCAAAGTACATATACATTATACAACCTTGAGATTTTTCTCCTTACAGGCAGCCATGAAACAATGACACCCAAAATAAGAACCCATATGTATGTATATAAAAGAAAGACTGTCTCACACTCAGTGTGCAGAGAATGAAAACCACATCATGTCCAGAAAACAAAGATCCACAAAAATAAAAGAATAAAATAAAAGACTGTTGATACAGTGTGCAATGAAAAGAAACATCATGCAAGCAGTAACTGCAGTAACTAGTGTTTCTAAACTGGAGTCCGGAAGAGAGCCCCAGAGTTCAGCGCAGAGCCGAGTCAACACCACAGAGCAGTGATCTGATCAGGCCTCCTCCTCACCGCAGGCCTCTACATCCTAATTTTTTTAAATCTTGCCCGGCGCTTAACTCTCTGTCTGAACGCCAGGTTCTGCCGCTTTGAGCAGTGAACTGAACAGGCCTGTACCACGTCTTGGGTCTCTACACCCTGATCTTTTTATTCTGGCCCAGCGCTTAAGTCTCTGTCCGACTGATAGATTCTGCTGCCTGATATGCCGGACTTCGCTGCCTTGATTTGGCCTGTAAATCTCCAACTGAACACCCACACTCTGGGACCTTGTCCCCATGGCTTCGATTAGGCCTGTGCCGAACCTTTCACGCTCTTCCACGCTCTCGGCTATGGGCCCGCTGCCTCGCCTTGCCTCGGGAATTCCACATCAAATTGCCTCCAAGTCTAAGGGAAGTTACAGACTATCACTGGCAATGCTTTTTTGCCAGAAAAAGTGTGATTAAGAAAGTATTTAGTTGCTTCCTTGTTTTGCGAGCCACCAGCCAGAAGTTGCTGAGGGTCACCATGCCATCTTAAACCTTGATGGCACTGGCATTAGCATTTGTTTATTATTGCCACATGTACCAAGATACAGCGAAACACAACACACACAAGGAGGAAATCGACAGGTCAGGCAGCATCCATGGAAGTGAATAAACAGTCCATTTTTTCAGCACGAGACCCTTCATCAGGACTGGAAGGAAGGATTCCGTTTATACAGATCAGATAATTACTTAGTGCATTTGAGCTAGAACAAGGTAAAATGATGATGTAGAATGAAGTTCAAAGTACATACAACCCCTGAGCAACACACTCAAAATACTGGAGGAACTCAGGAACTCAGGAAAGAGTACAGTCGATGTTTCGGGCCAAAACCGCATACAACCCTCAGATTCTTTTACTGCAGGCGTACTTGGCAAATCTATAGAACAGTAACGAAACAGGATCAATGGACAACAAACTGTGCAAATGCAGATATAAATAACAAGATAAAAGAGTCTTTAAGTGAGAATAGTTACCCCTTTTGACCAAGAGCCTGATGGTTGAAGGGTAGTAACTGGGAGTGTAAGAGCCACCAAAAGGGCTGTGCAGGTAAATGATGAAGTGCAAGATCATAATGAGGAAAGGTTGCCATACCAAGACATTGAGTGGTCATGATACCATGTCGCTTTGTTCTCTAGCAATACACACAATGTGCTGGAGGAACTCAGCACGTCAGGGAGTATCTATGGAGGGGAATGAAGAGCCGGTGTACCAGGCTGAGAGCCTTCATAAGTTCTCTAAATCCTTCCTGCACTCCAACTGGTAAATAGTATTGGTTTAAATGGGTACTTGATGGTTGCCATGGGTGCGTTGTGCATGGAGTGTTTCTGCTTTGTATCACTCCATGACACAATGCCCGTTCATGACAACAGACACAAGGGAAGAATGGCTTTACATTTATTTTGTCATCTTACACATCTGTTTGAAGATATCAAGGAGCATTCTATTCACACTGAAGTACATCAGACTTCTTTGCTCTGTCATCACTGCTCTTCAAGCAAGCGGTCCACTCAGCGGAGAAGATCATTGGCTGTCTGCCAGAAACATTAGAAGATCTGTTCATCGCCAGAGAGAAGAAAAGAGCTGAAAAAAATTATGCTAACTACACTCATCCTAGCTCTCACCTACTCACCAAATTGCCACCAGGGAGACGCTACAAGTCCATCACCACCAGGACTACACATCATCTCCAAAGCTTCTTTCCTGTAGCTATCCAGCTTCTCGACAAAACTCAATCAGGTGCAAAGCCCTAACTGTTCCTGCACAACATCCTTAAATGGTCTTTTCTACGCTCCTTATTCTGTTGATAATTATTGAGCCTGTTCATATGTTCACTTTTATTTAAGTTTGATAATTGGCATTTGCACCTATGACTGTTCTGCTAATTGCTGATTGTTCATGGCTGGTTGCACGATTGTCTTGTTAATTGTTTGTTGCTATTGTGTTGTTTGTTCTGGTATTGTCCCATGTTTTATGCTTGGCACTGAACCACAATCAATTAAAACCATAAGATATAGGGGCCTTTTTTAACATTTGGAATGTTTCTGAGATTCCCCCCCCCCCCCGCCCCCCCATTCTCCTGAACTTCAGGGAATACAACCCAAGAGTTGCCAGACATTCCTCACAAGGTAACCCTTTCATTCCTGGGATCATTCTTGTGGCACTCCAATGACACTATATCCTTTCTAAAATAAGGAGCCCAAAACTGCTCCAAGTGTGGTCTCACGTGTGCCTTATAGAGCCTCAACATCACATCCCTGCTCTTATATTCTATACCTCAAGAAATGAGTGCCAACATTACATTTGCCTTCTTCATCACCGACTCAACCTGAAGGTTAACCTTTAGGGTATTTTGCACGAGGACTCCCAAGTCGCTTTGTTTCTCTGCATTTTGAATTCTCTCCCCATCTAAATAATAGTCTGCCCATTTATTTCTTCCACCAAAGTGCATTGCCATACACTTTCCAACATTGTATTTCATTTTCCACTTCTTTGCCCATTCCCCTAAACTATCTAAGTCTCTCTGCAGACTCTGTTTCCTCAACACTACCCGCTCCTCCAACTATTTTTGTATCATCGGCAAATTTAGCCACAGATCCATTAATACCATAGTCCAAATTATTGACATACATTTTTAAAAAGCGGTGGTCCCAACACCGACCCGTGGAACTCCACTGGTAACCAGCAGCCAGCCAGAATAGGAGCCCTTTATTCCCACTCTCAAGACGTACAAAAAAGCTGGATGAACTCAGCAAGTCAGGCAGCATCCGTTGAAAGAAGCAGTCAACATTTCGTGCCGAGACCCTTCTTCAGGACTAAAGAAGGAGGGGGCAGGGGCCCTATAAAGAAGGTGGGGGTAGGGTGGAAAACCAATCAGAAGAAAGATCAAGGGGTGGGGGAGGGGAAGCAGGGAGGGGATAGGCAGGAGAGGTGAAGAAGGAATCTAAGGGGAAAACACTATGGGTAGTAATAGAAGAAGGCAGAGTCATGAGAGGTGATAGGCAGCTAGAAGAGGAGACAGAGTGAAGCTGGGATGGGGTAAGGGAGAGGGAGGGAATTACTGGAAGTTGGAGAATTCGATGTTCATATCAAGGGGCTGGAGACTACCCAGACCGTATATGAGATGTTGTTCCTCCAACCTAAGTTTGGCCCCATCATGGCAGTAGAGGAGGCCATGTATGGACATATCCGAATGGGAATGTGAAGGAGAGTTGAAGTGAGTGGCAACCAGGAGATCCTGTCTGTGTGGCGGACGGAGCATAGGTGCTCAACGAAGCATCCCCAATCTGCGTCGGGTCTCGCCGATGTAGAGGAGGCCACACCAGGAGCACCGGATACATTACCCCAACAGACTCACAAGTGAAGTGTTGCCTCACCTGGAAGGACTACTTGGGGCCCTGAATGGTGGTAAGAGATGAGGTGTAGGGACAGGTGTAGCACTTACGTTTGCAGGGATAAGTGCCAGGTGGGAGATCTGTGGGGAGGGACGTGTGGACCAGGGAGTTGCGGAGGGAATGATCCCTGCGAAAAGCAGAGAGGGGTAGAGAGGGAAAGATGTCCATAGTGGTGGGGTCCTGTTGAAGGTGGCGGAAGTTGCAGACGATAATATGCTGGGTCTGGAGGCTGGTGGGGTGATAGGTGAGGACAAGAGGAACATGGTCCCTGTTGTGGTGACGGGAGGATAGGGTGAGGGCCAATGTGCAGGAAATGGAGGAGATGCGGGTGAGGGCATCATTGATGACGGCAGAAGGGAAACCACGATTCTTAAAGAAAGAGGACATTTGGGATGTCCTGGAACAGAAAGTTTCATCCTTGGAGCAGATGCGGCGGAGACGGAGGAACTGGGAATAGGGAATAGAATTTTTGCATTTGGCAGGGTGGGAAGAGGTATAATCAAGGTAGTTATGGGAGTCAGTGGGTTTATAGAAGATGTCAGTGGACAGCCTACCTCCAGAGATGGAGACCGAGAGATCGGAAAAGGGGAGAGAAGTGCCCGAGATGGACCAAGTGAATTTGAGGGCTGGGTGAAAGTTAGAGGCAAAGTCAATGAAATTGACGAGCTCAGCATGGGTGCAGGAAGCAGCACCAATGTAGTCGTCAATGTAGCGAAGGAAAAGTTGGGGAGCAGTACCAGTATAGATTTGGAGCATAGACTGTTCCACATAACCCACGAAGAGGCAGGCATAGCTGGGGCCCATGCGAGTGCCCATGGCTACACCCTTGTTCTGGAGAAAGTGAGAAGAGCTGAAAGAGAAGTTATTAAGTGTGAGTACCAGTTCCGCCAACCTGAGGAGTGTGGTGGTGTTGGGGAACTGGTGAGGTCTATTGTCCAGAAAGTAGCAGAGGGCTTTGAGGCCTTCTGGATGGGGAATGGAAGTGTATAAGGATTGGACATCTATTGTGAAAATGAAAAGATCAGGACCGGGGAACTGGAAGTTATTGAAGAGGTGGAGGGCATGGGATGTATCCCGGATGTAGGCAGGGAGGGACTGAACTATGGGTGACAAAATGGAGCCGAGGTAGGCAGATACAAGTTCGGTGGGACAGGAGCAGGCCGGAACTATAGACCTACCAGGACAGTCAGGCTTATGGATCTTGGGGAGGAGGTAAAAGTGAGCATTGCGGGGTGTGGGAATTATGAGGTTTTTGGCTGAGGATGGAAGGTCTCCGGAGTTGATAAGGGCAGTGATGGTATGGGAGACAATGGTTTGATGTTTTTTGGTTGGGTCCTGTTCCAAGGGTAAGTAAGAGGAGGTATCAGAGAGCTTCAACCCTCTCCCATTATTCCCACTCTGTTTTCTGCCAATCAGCCAATGTTCCACTCATGCTAGTAACTTTCCTGTAATTCCATGGACTCTTATCTTGCTAAGCAGCCTCATGTGTGGCACCTTGTCAAAGGCCTTCTAAAAATCCAAGTACACCACGTCAACTGCATCTCCTTTGTCTGCC
Source organism: Hemitrygon akajei (assembly GCF_048418815.1). Taxonomy (NCBI): domain Eukaryota; kingdom Metazoa; phylum Chordata; class Chondrichthyes; order Myliobatiformes; family Dasyatidae; genus Hemitrygon; species Hemitrygon akajei. The sequence goes on from NC_133127.1 coordinate 189,512,228, forward strand.
CTGCTTGTAATTTCCTCAAAGAATTGCAGCAGGTTTGTCAGGAAGGATTTTCCTTTCAGAAACCCATGCTGGCTTTGGCCTATCTTGTCATGTGCCTCCATAACCTCATCCCTAACAATCAATTTCAGCAACTTCCCATCCATTGATGTCAGACTAACAGGTCTATAGTTTCCTTTCTGCTACCTCCCACCCTTCTTAAATAGCGGAGTAACATTTACAATTTTCCAGTCATCCGGTACAATGCCAGAATCTATCGATTCTTGAAAGATAATCATTAATGCCTCCACAATCTGTCTAGCTACTTCCTTCAGAACCCAAGGGTGCAATCCATTAGGTCCAGGAGTTTTATACACCCTTAGACCATTAAGCTTCCTGAGCACCTTCTCAGTCATAATTTTCACTGCACAAACTTCACTTCCCTGACACTCTTGAATGTCTGGTATTTATCACATACTGGCAATGAAGTAATTCTGATTTTGATGAACAGAATGAACACCGAGTGAGGAATGGCCTCATGGAAACCAATCGAATGGTGAAAGGCCTTGATAAAGTAGATGTGGAGAGGATGGTGGGAGAGTCTAAGATTAGTGAACACAGCCTCAGAATAGAGGAGGAATTTCTTAAGTCAAGAGTGGTGAATCTGTTGAATTCTTTGCCACAGGCAGCTGCAGAAGCCAAGTCTTTATGTATATTTGAGGCAGAGGTTGATAAGATTCTTGACTTGTCAGGGCATGAAGGGATGCGGGGAGAAGGCAGGAGATTGGGGCTGAGAGGGAAAATGGATCAGCCATGATGAAATGGTGGAGCAGACTCAATGGGCCAAACGGCCTAATTCTGCTCCTGTATTTTATGGTCTTATAAATATGGGGCAGAATTCAGAGCACAGAATTAATCACAGGGCTGGAAGTTAGGGAGGAGACTGAGGAAGAGAGGGAGGAAAGCCTGGGGTACGTCAAGCAGCTGAAGATATGGCGGCCAATGGAATGATTAAAGTTGGGGATGGTAAAGTGGCGAGGCTGAGTGGAGAAGGGGAACTGTAGAGATGGGGAAAGTCAGAGAGGAAGAGAGGGGCTTGGAAACAAGGAAGATCATTTTTAAAAAGACATAGTCAGAGGAGGAACATACTGTATGTGTAATTCATACACACACATACACACACACACACACACACACACACACACACACACACACACACACACACACACACACACACACACACACACACACACACACACACACACACACACACACACACACACACACACACACTCATGACTCTCTCGCACACAATGAACTTCCATCGTTGGCCAAACTTCCTGCAGCGTTAATTAAGAAAACTGAGAGGCAAAGTCATCATTGAACTCTCTAACAGGATTAAGTTTTAAAGATGCCTGAAGGCCCGGACCATTTAACCCAAACTGCTTGCACTGTGCCTATTTTATTTCCTTATGGTGCTCTCTATTCAACAGGGAACACATTTTATACCTTGTCCTGACCCTCCACAGTTCAGGAAAGAAATAAAATGAAGTGCCCTTTTGAATGGCTGTCTTTATTTTAACTCTTCTTCGTCCATACTGCTTGTCTTGCCCTCATAATTATTCCCTTAAAGCTCTTTTCTGTGGGCTTCTTAAACCTGAATTACAACTTCCTGATGTAACTAGCCATCTTTCTTCAGCTTTGTCACGCTGACACGTTGAACTTTGCCCTTTCACCCAGATATCTCAATTTTTTTAAGGGCAGATAATATACTGACAGCACACAATGACTTGGCCTTTTGGAAAGGGAAAAATGATCTGTGGCCCAACAAATAGGCTGTTACGTAAGGCCTCAGAGATTTCATAATTCATGGCTTTATTCTGGGAAGTGGAACACAAAAGAGGCTATGTAGTCCTCTGTCTGATAGGCTGCATTACCAAGATCTGAATAGATTACTGAGGAGTCTTTGTTCAAACCTACTCAAGCCATGTCAGAACGAAGAAAGGAATTCAAAACCAGAACAGACTTCATTCTCAAAGTGCTGCACTGCCAGAGAAAACACGAGGGGTGTATACAGTGGGAATGAAGTATTGAATTGGAACAGAATCTTCAAACAGGAGATTGGAGCCAACCAGGAGGGGTTGGTCCGTCAGACTAGCATTGAGAGTTGCTCCATTCATTCACTTCCAGTCCCGGGGGAACAGTGAGATGCCTATGTGCCGTCATTTGTTGCTGAATTGAGAAAGAGAGGGGACTGTGTTCTCGGAAGAGCGCTGGCTGCCAGCGATGGGTGTCGGGCAGCGCACATCACTGCTCACTAGCATGGCAGAGCCTGCCACAGGGTGCCAGGAGGGGGCAAGGAAATGAAATGGGAGGAATGTGGGATTGGAGCCAAGTGGAGAGGGGACTGTGTGTGTGTGAGTGTGAGTGAGCGTGAGCAAGACTGTGAGTGAGCAAGAACATGTGAGTGAGCATGAACATGTGTGTGATTGTGCGTGTGTGTGTGAGTGTGAGGATTAGTGCATGAGTGTGAGTGTGTGTATATAAGTGGGTTGGTGTGGGAGTGAGCATGTGTGTGTATGGGTAATTATGTATGCATGTGTGTGAGTGAGTGTGTATCTAGAGTGTGAGTGACTGAGTGTGTGTGTGAATGTGTGTGTGTATGGGTGTGTGAGTATACAGGTTGCCATGTGAGTGTGAGTGAATATGTGTGTATGTGTGTATGTGTGTGTAAGTGTATGTGTGTGTGTGAGTGAGAGAGAATGAACTCGAGTATGAGAGAGTGAAAGAGAGAGTGCGTATGTGTATGCATGAGTATGTATATAAGATTGTGAGTGAGTATGAGTGTGAGTGAGTGAGTGAGTGTGTGAGTAAGTGTGAGAGTGAATGAGTACATTAGTCTGTATCTGTGTATAGGTTGGTGTGTGAGTGTGTATATATGAGTATGTGTCTGTGTATATATAAATGTGTGAGTGAATGTGGTGGGTTGGTGTGTGAGTGAGTGTAAGCGTATGAATGAGACTGAGTGAGAGTGAGTGAAAATGAGAGTGTGAGTGTGCCAGTATGTGTGTGCCATTGACTGAGTGTGAGAGTGAGTGAGTTGAGTTTATGTGTATACGTGTGAGTGTATAGGTATGTGTGCATATAAGAGTGTATGAGTGTGTGTGTATGTGGATTGGTATGTGAGTGTGTGAGTGTATAGGTGTGGTAAGCTATGTATACCTGTCTGGACACGCCCCTCTGCTGACTGCTCCTGTGGCTCCTCCCACAGACCCCCTGCTGACTGCTCCTGTGGCTCCTCCCACAGACCCCCCCCCTGCTGACTGCTCCTGTGGCTCCTCCCACAGACCCCCGCTGACTGCTCCTGTGGCTCCTCCCACAGACCCCCTGCTGACTGCTCCTGTGGCTCCTCCCACAGACCCCTGCTGACTGCTCCTGTGGCTCCTCCCACAGACCCCTGCTGACTCCTCCCACAGACCCCTGCTGACTGCTCCGCTGGCTCCTCCCACAGACCCCTGCTGACTGCTCCTGTGGCCCCTCCCACAGACCCCTGCTGACTGCTCCTGTGGCTCCTCCCACAGACCCCTGCTGACTCCTCCCACAGACCCCTGTATAAAGCCGATTGGGGCACTGCTCCTCCCTCAGTCTCCGAGATGCCGTGCTCCCTTTTGCTGTTAATAAAAGCCTATTGTTCACCTCCCGTCTCCGAGAGTTACTGATGGTGCATCAATAGGTTTATGTGTATACACGTGTGTATGTTTGTGAGTGTGAGTGCATGTGTGGCTACGTGTCTGAGTGTGTATGTGTGTGTGAGTGCGTGTGCCCATGTGTGTGTGCATGTGGTGTGTACACATGCACATGTGTATGTGAGAGTGAGTGTGTGTGTGCGTGTATGTGTGTGTGCATGTGGTGTGTGCACGTGCACATGTGTATGTGAGAGTGAGTGTGTGTGTGTGTGTTTGTGTGTGTGTTTGTGTGTGTGTGAGTACATGTGTGAGTGTGTGTGCCCATGTGTGTGTGCATGTGGTGTGTACACATGCACATGTGTATGTGAGAGTGAGTGTGTGTGTGTGTGTGAGTGTGAGTACATGTGTGAGTGTGTGTGCCCATGTGTGTGTGCATGTGGTGTGTACACATGCACATGTGTATGTGAGAGTGAGTGTGTGTGTGTGTGTGCGTGTATGTGTGTGTTGAGGAAAATCAGACTGGTCATGAAAGAGCATTTGTAGAATGTGTGAGAGTGGGCTTTTTAGTGCAGCTTGTAGTTGAGCACACTAGGGGAAAGGCAGTTCTGGATTGGGTGTTGTTTAATGAACCAAACTTGATTGTGCTCAAGGTAAAAACTCCTTAGAAGACAGTGATCATAATATGATAGCATTCATCCTGCAGTTTGAGATGAAGAAGCTAAAGTCAGTTGTACCAGTTTTACAGGAGTAAAGGGAAATACAGAGGCATGAGAGAGGAGCTGCCAAAATTGATTGGAAGGGAACCATCATGAAGTTGAGAAGGCAGGAGAATTGAGTTGAGATAGATAATAAATCTGCCATGATGAAATGACAGAGCAAATGTGATGGGCTGAATGGTCAAATTCTGCTCCTATATCTTATCTTCTTATAGATCCCTGCCCATTGTATTGATAGCTATAAGAAATACTGGCTGAAATGAACCAGTCAGGCCTGCCCGATCCTTAACTTCTCTCTCCGTTCCAATCACCTTCTCCTTGTCCTACTGCCTAGATGCAAACAGTGGAATAGTAATTATGTTACAGGACTAGACAGCAAAAGAAGTCTGTACTCATAATCTAATGACATGAATAATTTCACTCCTGGCATGTAAATTAAGCTAATTAAACAATGGAAAACTAGTTCCATTAATATTAACCATGAAGCTATTGAACTGTAATGAAGACCCAACATATAATCTCAAATTCAATACTGCTCCAGGGAAAAATGTGGCAGAGAAGGGCTTCATAAGATAGTGCCTTTTGATTTCTCTTTCCACCTGAGAGGGTAGATGGGCCTAATCTTAAAGTTCCATTTGAAGGAACATACGCTAAGAGGCCACTTTAATAGTGACAGAGTGGAAAATGCAGTGGCCTTCTTCTGCTGTAGCCCATCCACTTCAAGGATCACCATGTTGTGCCTTCAGAGATGCTTTCCTGCACTCCACTGTGGTAACACAGGTTATCTGAGTTACTGTCGCCTTCCTGTCAGCTTGAACCAGACTGGCCACTCTCCTCGGACCTCTCTCATTGACGAGGTATTTTTAATCCTCAGAATTGCCACTTGCTGGATTTTTATTTGTTTTTCGCACCAGTCCCTGTAAACTCTAGAGACTGTTGTGTTTGAAAATCCCAGGAGATCAGCAATATCTGAGATACTCAAACCATCCCAATAATCATTCCAAAGTCACTTAGATCACATTTCTTCCCCATTCTGATGTTTTGTCTAAACAACAACTAAACTCTTTGACCATGTCTGCATGCTTTTTATGCATTGAGTTGCTGCCACATGATTGGCTGATTAAATATTTGCATTAATTAGTAGGTACACCTAATAAAGTAGCCACTGAGTATACTTTCCAACCTTTGTTGATCTGCAAAATAAAAGGACTACAAAATACCACCTTCACACAGCTACATCAGGCAGGAGGGGCAGAAGCCTGTTGTCCTACACCACCAGGTTCATAAAATGCTACTTCCCATCAACCATTTGGCTTGTTAACCTACTGGCACAACCCTTATACCACATCACTACAGCAACAGAACATTGACAACTTTGAACGACAATGGATTTGTTTCTTTTTGTTCTAATTATGTTATTTCTGGTACATTTTTGTGTAATTTAAGTTTACTTTGATTTTCTTGTGAATGTTGTGTATATATTATTCTGGATGATGATCTGGATGATGGAGTGGTAAATTGGATTAGTAAGTATGCAGATGATACTAAGGTAGGTGGCGTTGTGGATAATGAAGTAGGTTTTCAAAGCTTGCAGAGAGATTTAGGCCAGTTAGAAGAGTGGGCTGAAAGATGGCAGATGGAGTTTAATGCTGACAAGTATGAGGTGCTACATTTTGGTAGGACTAATCAAAGTAGGACATACATGGTAAATGGTAGGGCATTGAAGAATGCAGAAGACCAGAGTGATCTAGGAATAATGGTGCATAGTTCCCTGAAGGTGGAATCTCATGTGGATAGGGTGGTGAAGAAAGCTTTTGGTATGTTGGCCTTTATAAATCAGAGCATTGAGTATAGGAGTTGGGATGTAATGTTAAAATTGTACAAGGCATTGGTGAGGCCAAATTTGGAGTATTGTGTACAGTTCTGGTCACTGAATTATAGGAAAGATGTCAACAAAATAGAGAGAGTACAGAAGAGATTTACTAGAATGTTACCTGGGTTTCAGCACCTAAGTTACAGAGAAAAGTTGAACAAGTTAGATCTTTATTCTTTGGAGCGTAGAAGGCTGAGGGGGGACTTGATAGAAGTATTTAAAATTATGAGGGGGATAGATAGAATTGACATTGATAGGCTTTTTCCATTGAGAGTAGGGGAGATTCAAACAAGAGGACATGAGTTGAAAGCTAAGGGGGAAAAGTTTAGGGGTAACACGAGGGGGAACTTCTTTACTCAGAGAGTGGTAGCTGTGTGGAACAAGCTTCCAGTAGGCGTGGTAGAGGCAGGTTCGATTTTGTCATTTAAAGTAAATTGGATAGGTATATGGACAGGAAAGGAATGGAAGGTTATGGGCTGAGTGCAGGTCGGTGGGACTAGGTGAGAGTAAGCATTCGGCCTGGACTAGAAGGGCTGAGATGGCCTGTTTCCATGCTGTAATTGTTATATGGTTATATTATGTGTCTGTAATGCTGCTTGTACACAGAACAATAAAATGTTGGGCCTTGACTTTGACTTTAATAGGAGAACTGATCGGCAATATCACTGCCGAAACCTGCATCAGGTTATCACAGAAAGAGGAAGACCCTGTGACCTCTTCACAAATGTCACTTAGAGAAGGAAATCTCCCACAAGGTAAATCAATCAGGCTTTGTCCACCAACCTCCAAGAGGATCACAACCTTGTCATGGTTTGGAGGCTTGTGTGCCTCAATGGCCCAGAGAGCTAATTTGGCAAGAGTCAGGGCTTTATGCTTTGGCTATTGGTTGGGTCACCCATGCCAAACAGGTCAATAGGTAGAGGTCAGACTAAGAGTGGTCTACCAGTCTTCCAGGTTTGGGGGTGGGGGAGGGGTTCAGCTCAGGGCTAACAACCCTGACTGGTAAAACAAAATTGTCATGGAGACAGCAATGAAGACTCCTACATTAGAGTTTGATGGTATTCCTGAGGCTCCTCCCCGGACTTGCATGACTGATAGTAATGAAGATGGAGAGGAAGCTACTGACACGATGCAGGAAACCCTGAATGCCATCGGAGATGGAGGATTCGTTGTGGCCCAAAGCCAGCGGCGTAACAGGCAGTAAGTAATTAGTTTCTCCACTGAAGTTAGGTGAGACTAGAACTAGAGGTCATAAGTTAACGAGGAAAGATAAAATATTTATGGGGAACTACTTCACACAGAAGATGGTGTGAGTGAGGAATGAGCTGCCAGTGGATGTAATGGATTCATGTTTGATTTCAACACTTAAGGGAAGTTTGGTTAAATACATGGATGGGAGGTGTATGCAGGGCTGTGGTCCAGGTACAGGTCGATGTGGGCCAAATGACATGTGTATGTGCAGTCGTGTTCTATGGCTACATGATTCTATGTGCACATCTTATCCAAGTGGTCTATATGCGACTCCAGAATCCCCAGCGTAGTTGACTCTGAAATATCACACAGAGACTCTCAATGCAGGGGGAGTTAGGAATAGACAATAAATGCTGGCCTTGGCATATCTGATCAAAGTTCAAAGTTAATATATATCAAAGGGCATTTACGTCACCATACACAACCCTGAGATTAGGTTTCTTGCAGGCATACACAGTAAATCCAAGAGGCACAACAGAATTAATCCCAGCAGGGTAGACAAACAAGCATTATGCAAAGGTCAACAAACAGTGCAGATACAAAAGAGAGAAAATAACAACAACAAATAAATAGGAAATAAATATTGAGAACATGAGATGAGGAGTCCTTGAAAGTGAGCCCATAAGTTGTGGGAACAATTCAGTGTTGGGGCAAGTGAAGTTGAGTGACGTTAACCTTTCTGGTTCAAGAGCCCAATGATTGAGATACTAACTGTTCATGAACCTGGAGCCCTGAGGCTCTTGTACCTTCTAACTAATGGCAGCAGCGAGAAGACAGCATGTCCTGGGTGGTGAGGGTCACTTGATGATGGATGCTCTTTTCCTGTGACAACAGCAGCAGATGACATTTCATAAAACAAAATAATAGTAATTATTATTTCCTTCCAACTGATACAACAGTGTCACTGTTACTGCCTTGAACTCTGACCTGAATCAGAATCAGGTTTATTGTCATTGACGTGCATCATGAAATTTGGTGTTTTACAGGAGGAACACGTTTAAAAAAATGCTGTAAGTCAGAAATCTGATGGCAGAGGGGAAGAAGCTGTTCCCAAAATGATGAATGTGCATCTTCAAGCTCCGTATCTGCTCTCTGGTGATAGTAATGAGAAGAGGGCATGTCCCAGATAGTGAGGATCCTTCATGATGGGTGCTACCTTCTTGAAGATTTCCTCCATGGTGGGGAGGTTGGTGCCCGTGATGGAGCTGGCTAAGTTTACAGCCGTCTGCACCGTATTCTGATCCTGTGCATCAGTGCCTCCAAAGCAATCAGTCAGAATGTTGTGCATAGTTTATCTGTAGAAAGCTGCAAAAGTCTTCAGCATCATACCAAATCTCCTCAAACTCTTGACCCTAGATGGGAACAGCAAATCCTCTCCTCCCCCACCTTCTGCTGCTAAATCTCTTATATTTAATTTTCTTTATTTAGTGGACTGGTATGGAAACACCAACCAGGAACGGAAAAGCTTCCAAAACAGCCCAGTCCATCGCAGGCAAAATCTTTCCCATCAATGAGCACATTTACAAGGACCCTGCCACAAGAAAGCAGCACATGCCATCAAGAAACTCCCACCATCAAGGTCATACTCTCTTCTCACAACTACCATCACACAGCAACACGTCCCAGGCTGCCAAATCCATGAACAGCTACTTTCCTTCAACCATCAAGACTCCTGAACCGGCATGGATAATTTCAGTCACCAGTGAAATGTACTCTTGATTCCACAACCTACCGATTCACTTTCAAGAACTGTTCCATCAACGTTCCCTCTAATTATTTTTTTTTGCAGCTGTGCGGATCAAGCATTACCCTTAGCAGGAAATTTTTAACACAGCCTGGAAACCGTGCGGTGTTTTAATAAAACATTATATTAAAGGAGATTCCAGCTGTGTAGCAACAAAGGCAATGTGCACAGGAGCATTTCAGTTACTGTGCGACTGCGCACCCGCGTAGCTTAGAGGGAACAGTGTCTACAACCCAACTTCTCAAAATTATATATTTTTTATTTGCACGCTTTGTCTCTTTTAGCACACTGGTTGCTTGTTAATCATTGCTTAATAATACTCAGAGTAGTATATGCTAACATATAATTTGATAATAACTTTAATTTGACTTTGCTGTTGACGTTTATCACCGCATCCTTACCTCCGCCCTCTCAGCTGTCCTATGTTTTGAACGGCATTTGCCTGTTCTTCCTAACGAGAGCAGTCTCAATTTTCCTTTTCTGGATACGGAGATACATTTTTAGCTCCTTCCCCATCACCGTTGTCTTAGCAACAGTGATTACCAAAAAATGCGGTGAAATTCCTAGCGGCTAATGTTTCCCCAACAATTGCATCATTGTTCCCGTTTTCAAATATGAACAGGATGCAGCAACTACTGGTGTTTGTAGCACACATTCTGTGCATTAATGTGGTCCCGGCTGCCTCGTAGGAGTGGTTATTAAGTCCATACAGGGCCTAAAATTGCTCATAGTATTCAGATTCAGATATTTATCACGTGTAAATCGAAACATGTTGGTGGCAAGGTGGAGATACGTCATTACCAAAGGAGGTGTAAGGCACTCCTTCCCTCCATTAGGCTGCAGGTCACCCTTGAGCTATGTGTGGCACCTGCTTAGCCCCCATTTAAGGTCATGTGGAGCCATGGGAGCAGGTGGTGGATGGTCATATGAGTAGATGGTGCACATCACAAGTCCTGGTTACATGATAACTAACGCCAGGCAGACAATCCCTGAAGAGTATTGATCATGGCTGGGGTCTCCCATCTTGGAAAGACAGTGTCCAGAAGAAAGTAATGGCAAGTCACTTCTATAGAAAACATTGCCAAGAATAATCATGGCCATGGGACCACAATCGCCTACATCATATGACGCAGCACGTAACGATGATGATGATATCAAAACACACAGTGAAATGTACTGTTTGAATTAACAACCAACACAACCGAGGATGTACTGAGGGCAGTCCACAAGGAAATTAATGACGGACATCAGCAACATTTGATATACCCCATGTCAGTCTGCATCCATGTGTAAGTGTATTTTAGAAACGGATTCCGATTCATTTATTTACCATACATATATTGGAGCACACAGTGAACTGCATCATTTGTGTTGATAGTCATACTGAGGGCAGCCCGCAAGTTTTGCCAAAGATCGAATACGTTAGGACTTCATTCCTTGAAACATAGAAGACTGAAAGGAGATTTGATCAGGGTATTCAAAATGATGAGGAGTATAGACAGGGTAAATGCAAGCAGGTTTCTTCCACTGAGGTTGAGTGGGACTACGAGCAAAGGTCTTGGCTTAAGAGTGAAAGGTGAAAAGTTTAAGGGGAAACTACTTCACTCAGAGGGTGTGTGAGAGTGTGGAAAGAGCTGCCAGGGCAAGTGGTGCGTGCGAGCTCGATTTCAACATTGATGAGAAGTTTGGATAGGGACATGGATGATATAGGGCTAAGGTACTGGTGCAGGTTGATGGGAGTGGGCAGTTTAATGGCTTGGCAAGGTCTAGATGGGCTGAGGAGACTGTTTATGCACTGTACTTCACTATGACTCTACCCATCATCAGCACAGCATACCTACAATGTTCAGCAGTATAAGCAGCAGCAACAACAACAAAACAAGCCCAGTTCCAACCAGTTCCAAACCCACCCTCTCTCACACACACAGATAGTCTCCCAACCCCATGGCAAACCATCCCCAGACCTCCAGCCTCCAGTGGTCTCGTATACTCACAGATATTAGAGTGCATTTTCTAAATCTGGTTGAATAATAATTTAAAACAACCATTTATTCATATCAGCAGGGAAAATCCAAACACTACTTCAAATGTGGAGTGCTGTTTAAGGAGAGTTAGTTAGATTGAAGAACATTAGTGAGTAATGCTAGCTGTAGGCTGGTCACTTGTAGTTACCCATGATCCTCTGAATAATCCCCACCGATTATGGTGGCAGTCTCAGTCAGCTGGAAGGAGCTGCTGCTACCCAGCTCAGGTGGTTTGATTCTGATCTTGGGAACTGTCTTTGTGGAGTTTTCATGTTCTCCCCGTGACCCTGTGGGTTTCACCCAGGTGCTCCTGTTGCCTCCCACTTCCCATAAATATGTGGGGTCTGGGAGATTGATTACCCACTGTAAATTGCCTCTCATGTGTCGAAGTTTTGGAAGAATCCTAGAACATAGACCATTACAGTGCAGTACAGGCCTCAATGTTGAGTCAATCGTTAAACCTACTCTAAGGTCCATTTGCTCCTTCCTTCCCATTTTGCCCTCCATTTTTCTATCATGTTTTACAGAGAAAGTTACAGAGGAGGATGAGTCTGCGCATGGGTCAACACCTGGAGTTATGACACCGTAGCCATGAGTGAGACACGGTTGCAGAAGTGCAGGACTATTAGCTCAGGGATACATAGTTTTAGATATGACAGGGGGGGAGAAATTAAAGTAGGAGTGGCGTTACTAGCCAGGAAAAATGTCACACTATTGTTCCATCAGGACAGACTGGAGAACTTGACTAGTGAGGTGTTATGGGTGGAACTGAGAAATAAGAAAGGTATGATCACGTCATTGAGGCCATATTACACACCACCCAACTGTCCTTGGGACTTAGAGGAACAAATTAGTAAAGAGATCGCAGACTGCTGCAAGAAACAAAAGGTTGTTATAGTCGGTGATTTTAACTTTCCACATATTGACTGGGAATCCCATTCTATAAAAGGACAAGATAGGATAGAGTTTTTCAAGTGCGTAAAGTTTTCTTTTTTAAGTATGTAGAGGCCAAATAAGACAGCATCTGATATTGGATCTGCTGTTAGGGAATAAGACAGGGCAGCTGACTGAAGTTGTATAGGGGAACACTTTGAATCCAGTAACCACAATGCCATTAGTTTTAAAGTAAATAATGCAAGAAGATAGGTCTGGTCCATGGGTTGAGATTCTAAATTGGAGTTAGGACAATTTTGATAGTGTCAAATATAACAAATGTGGATTGGAACAATTTTTTTTCTGGCAAAGGTGTACTTGAAAAGTGGGAGGCCTTCAAAAATGAAATTTTTAAAGTGCCTGTCAGAATGAAAGGTAAAGATAACAAGTGTAGGGAACTTTGGTTTTCAAGAGATACTGAGGCCCTGGCTAAGAGAGAAAATTAGATGCAAAGCAGGTATAGGCAAGTAGGAACAAAAGAGGCACTTATAGAGGACAAGAAATGCAAGAGGACATTCAGGATGGTTAAAAGAAGGCATGAAGTTGCTTTAGCAGATCTGAAGGAGAATCCTAGGGAATTCTGAGGATATGTTGAGAGCAAAAGAATTGCAAGTGACAAAGTTGGTCATTTGGAAAACCAGAATGATGATCTATATGTGGAACCAAAACAGATCTTAAATGAATTCTTTACATCTGTATTTACTCAGGAGATGGACCCAGACTCTATAGAAGTGAGGCAAAGTGGCATCAACTTCATGGAACCTCCACAGATTACAGAGGAGGAGGTGTTTGCTACCCTGAGGCAAATCAGGGTGGATAAATCCTCAGAACCTGACAAGGTGCTCCCTTGGACTCTACAGGAGGCAAGAGCAGAAATTGCCAGAGCCTTAGCTGAGACACGTAAAACACCCTTCACGCCAGGATGAGGAACTAGAGGACTGGAGGATAGCCAATGTTGTTTCACTGTTTTAAAAAGGCTCTAAGTGTAAACCAGGAAATTATAGGCTGGTGAGTTTGATATCAGTTGTGGGAAAGTTATTGGAAGGCATTCTAAGGGACTGGATATATGAGTATTTGGAAAGACATGGACTGCTTAATGATAGTCAGCATGTCTAACTAAATTCATAGAGCTTTTTCAGGAGGTTACCAAAAATGTGGATGAAGGTAAGGCAATGGATATTGTCTACATGAATTTTAGAAAGGATTTTGACAAGGCCCCACATGGAAAGCTGGACGAGAAGACCATAAGACCATAAGACATAGAAGCAGAATTAGGCCCTCTGGCCCACCGAGTCTGATCTGCCATTCAATCATGGCTGATCCTTTTTTTTCTACCTCCTCCTCAACCCCAGTTCCCTGGCTTCTCCCTATAACCTTTGATGCCATGTCCATTCAAGAACCCATCAATCTCTGCCTTAAATACACCCAACGACCTGGCCTCCACAGCTGCGTGTGGCAACAAATTCTGCAAATTCACCACCCTTTGGCTAAAGAAATTTCTCCACATCTCTGTTTTGAAAAGGTGCCCCTCTATCCTGAGGCTGTGCCCTCTTGTCCTAGACTCCCCCACCCTTTCCACATCTACTCTGTCTAGGCCTTTCAACATTTGAAAAGTTTCAATGAGATTTCCCTTCATCCTTCTGAATACCAGTGGGTAAAGACCCAAAGCATTAAATATTCCTTGTATGATAACCCTTTCATTCCTGGAATCATCTTGTGAACCTCCTCTGGATCTTCTCCAATGCCAGCACATCTTTTCAAAAATGAGGTGCCCAAAACTGTTCATAATACTCAAGGTGAGGCCTCACCAGTACCTTATAAAGCCTCAGCATCACAACCCGTCGCTTTTGAACAGGTCATACCTCCCCCAGAAGAGATCCCAATTATCCAAGAACCTGAAGTCCTGCCCCTTGCACCAGCTGCTTAGCCACACATTTATCTGCTAAATCATCCTGTTTCTACCCTCACCGGCATGTGGCACAGGCAGCAATCCAGAAATTACTACCCGGGAGGTCCTGCTTCTCAGCTTTCTACCTGGCTTTCTAAATTCTCTTTTCAGGTCCCCATTACTTTTCCTTCCTATGTCATTGGTACCAATATGTACCAAGACATCTGACAGTTCCCCCTTCCTTGCCAAAATGTTGTGGATGTGAATGAAGTCATCCCTGACCCTGGCACCTGGGAGGCAACATACCATCCAGGTGTCCCTTTCACACCCACAGAATCTCCTGCCTGTTCCCCTCACTATCGAGTCCCCTATCACTACCGATCCCTTCTTCTCTCTCTTTCCCTTCTGCACCACAGACCCATGCTCAGTGCCTGTAAACCAATCATTGTGGCATTCACCCGGGAGGTCATCCCCACAAAATTATCCAAAGCGGCATACTTGTTTTTCAGGGGAATGGCCACAGGGGTGCTCTGTTCTAACTGCCTATTTCCATTTCTCCTGACCCAGCTACTCGCCTCCTGCAACTTCGGGGTGACTACCTCCCTGTAACTTTGATCAATTACATCTTCGCTCTCCCATACAAGCCAAAGGTCATCCAGTTGCTGCTCCAAATCCCTAACACGGTCTTCAAGGAGCTGCAGCTGGACGTAATGTAGTTCCCCAGGAGACTCTGGGTCTCCCAGATCTCCAACATCCGGCACAAAGAGCACACCACAGCCATTTAAATGGTATAGCAAGAGAGCGGAAGAAAAACAAAAAGGAAACCTTAACAGACACTCTACACAGAGCTGATGCCTCCTCCTAGCCAAAGCCTGTCGCTTCTACACTCGTTATTAGCCTACTCCCGACAATGGCCACTCCACTTATTCCTTATGTACTTTTATTTAGTTTATAGAGCTCTGCTGATGCTGCTGATAGGCCACGTACAATGGAGAAACGCTTTCACACCTCCCTTTTTAAATAACCGCTGCCGACCTGCGAGAAATCCCTCTTGGTAGAGCTCTGTTGACGTGGCTGATAGGCCATATGCAAGGTCAAAAAGCTTTCGCAACACACACAGCTCTTTTAACCCTATAATCAAAGATTTCTTCCACAGGTTGGGAGGGTGGGGAAGTGGCTGGTTTTGCTGTTGTTGTTTGTTCTACTTGTGTTGTGTGTCCTGCTCAGCATTGTGGGTATGCTATGACGGTACTGGAATCTGCGGTGACACTGTGGGGTCTGCTGGTTGTTGCCACAAATGAGGCATTTCACCGCGTGCTTTGATGTGAGCGTGAAAACAAATCTGAGTTCAAACAGACTCTTGGGCGGATCTGAAAAGATAGCCTCAGTCTTCCCCAGAAGCAGAAAAAAAGGGCACTACCTGGAAGGGTTAATGGTTCTGGACCAGAAACATAGTCTAACATCAGGGGAGACAAAATCAATTCTCTCCATGATGTTTTGGTTCAGTCCATGAAATAAATTGGAATGAAAAGCAAATGCAACGTACACAACGTTCACAGCAGCTCGAGTAATGGAAATTCACGCTCATGGAATTCACAAATCTCTGCCAAGAATTTTGAGATACAGAATAAAAATTCATTCCTTTGAACTTATGTGGGTAAATGAACTAAATAAATACAAAGATGTGAACAAAACAAATAAAAATTGTCAAGTTTTGCCAAGGGTACACATTATGAGGAATCGAGATACATTTGGATTTCTAGAAATGCAACCACTCTATATCACAATGGTGTCCTGTATTAGTAATAGTAACGATTGTAAAAACCCTTTAAATTACTAATGCCTGCACTGGAAATGAAGTGTGCACTCCATACCAAGTATTTATGGATAGTGGAAGACAAGAAATACAACCCTGGTCAATGTCTGCACATTGCATTGTGGTCCATCTCCCAGTTCATCCCCTGTCAGTGTCTCTGCATAATATTGTGGTGGAACTCTGAAGTTCATCCTCTGTCAATGGCTGTACATGACGTTGTGGTGCAGCACTGAAATCCATCCCCCATTCATGGTTACATGCAGCATTATCAAGTGTCTCTTAACTTTGTTCTATTGACCTTGTTATAAACAATTTCACAGCACAATGAAGTGCCATCATTATCTGCTCTGATGAGGGGCATAAAGTTCATTTGTGTGTGGTGACCGTTGTCCAAGCCAGATTACACTTGTTTTTAATACATAAGTATATGATCTCCAGAAGTCCCGATCATCTTACTTATTTCTCAAGTCCCTTTAAAGTCCTTACCTTCTGAATAATGGGAGAGGGTCAACAAGCTTACACAGGAGGCCCCAGCACCGGAACCAAAGACAGTAATTCGCATCGAGTCTCCTCCAAATGCCCCGATATTTTCACTAATCCACCTCAGTGCTTGGATCTGGTCAAGCAACCCATAATTCCCTTTGGCAGCTTGGTCACCTGTGCTCAGAAAGCCTAGAAAGAAAAGCAAAATAATTGATTTAGGTTAAAGACTTCTCAAAGTTAAAAATAAACGATTTATATAGTTTGATTCACCAGCCAGTGGCCATCGTGCCACAGAAGAGTTTCTGGATTCTAAGTGATCAAGTAATCCCTGTGTTCATAGAATCATGGAATCCTACAGCAAGAAATGGTCCCTTTTGGCCCAGTCGGTCTGTGCAGATCAGCATGCCTTTTTACACTGAACCCATTTAACTGCTTACACACCAAATGCCGGAGGAACTCAGCAGGTCAGGCGCCAGCTATGGAAATGTATAAACAGTCAATGTTTCAGGCCAAAACCCTTCTCCAGGATTGGAAAGGGACTGGGAAAGGCACCAGAAAAAAAAAGGTGGAGGGAGGGGAAGGAGGATAGCTAGAAGGTGATGGTTGAAGTCAGCAGGGCAGGAAAAGTAAAGGCAGGAGAGAGTGGACTATTGGAGAAAGGGGAGAAATAATAATAATAATAACAACACAGGACAAACAAGCAAGAACAACTTACTAAATAGGTATAGCTATTCCAAACATACATAACATACAGAAATCAGTAAGTGAAGAACGCCAGAAATATGCTGAATTGAAAGACTATGGAACATGAACAGGGTATACGTTGTCCCAATAGTAATATCTAAAACTGGTATCATCCCAAATTCACTACACAATAACATTAAACAATTAGACCTACACAGCAACATCTACGTAAATCTTGAAAAAAATCACAATAGACAGACCATGTGATCTCTGTCTCAGTGGCCAATGTTAGGCTGTCTTTAAAGAAAGTGAACCATCGCAAGGCGGAAGGTCCCAGTGGAGTACCTGGTAAGGCTCTGAAAACCTATGCGAACCAACTGGCGGGACTATTCAAGGACATGTTCAACCTCTCACTGCTACGGGTGGAAGTTCGGACTTGCTTCAAAAAGGCAACAATTATACCAGGCCCTGTTGCACTCACATCGACAGTGATGAAATGCTTTGAGCGGCTGGTCATGACTAGACTGAACACCTGCCTCAGCAAGGACCTGGACCCATTGCAATTTGTCTATCACCACAATAGGTCAATGGCAGCTGCAATCTCAATGGCTCATCAACGGCTTTAGACAACCTGGACAACACAAACACTTACGTCAGGATGCTGTTCATTGACTATAGCTCAGCATTTAATACCATTATTCTCACAATCCTGTTTAAGAAGTTGCAGAGCCTGGGCTTCTTTACCTCCCTCTGCAATTGGATCCTCGACTTCCTAACCAGAAGACCACAATCTGTGCAGATTGGTGATAACATCTTCTCCTTGCTGACAATCAACATTGGTGCACCTCAGTGCTTAGCCCACTGCTCTATTCTCCCTATACCCATGACTGTGGCTACGCAGGAGCTCAAATGCCGTCTATAAATCTGCTGATCATACAACTAGATGGAGATCTGCAGATGGAGAGGAGAGGGCGTACAGGAGTAAGATATGCCAACTAGTGGAGTGTTATCACAGCAACAACATGGCACTCAACATCAGTAAGGCAAAAGTGCCGATTGTGGACTTCAGGAAGGGTAAGACAAAGGAACACATACCAATCCTCATAGAAGGATCAGAAGTGGAGAGAGCGAGCAGATTCAAGTTCCTGGGTGTCAAGATCTCTGAGGATCTAACCTGGTCCCAACATATTGATGCAGTTATAAAGAAGGCAAGACAATGGCTATACTTCATTAGGAGTGTGAGGAGATTTGGTATGTCAACAAACACACTTAAAAACTTTTACAGATGTACCGTGGAGAGCTTTCTGACAGGCTGCATCGCTGACTGGTATGGGGCGGGGGGGGGGGGAATACTGGACTGAAAGAAGCTGCAGAAGGTTGTAAATCTAGTCAGCTCCATCTTGGGTACAAGCCTACAAAGTACCCAGGACATCTTCAGGGAGCAGTGTCTCAGAAAGGCAACGTCCATTATTAAGGACCTCCAGCACCCAGGGTATGCCCTTTTCTCACTGTTACCATCAGGTAGGAGGTACAGAAGCCTGAAGGCACACACTCAGTGAATTAAGGAACAGCTTCTTCCCCTCTGCCATCCGATTCCTAAAGGGACATTGAACCCTCAGACACTAACTCACTTTTTTCAATATAAATTATTTCTGTTTTTGCAGGATTTTAATCTATTCAATATATATATATATACTGTAATTGATTTATTTATTTTTTTTTCTTTTGTATTATGCATTGCATTGAACTGCTGCTGCTAAGTTAACAAATTTCATGTCAATGCAGGTGATAATAAACCTGATCCTGATATTAAACACCACTAGAATAGTCCAAATGTTCCTCGCAATTGAGAAATCAGTGTGCTTGGCTATGCCCCTACCTCAGGTTTTACCAGCTTGTGTTGATAAAAAATATTTTACAACAATAATAACAGTATATTAATAATAAATATTAGGTGTATTTATCATACATACATGAAGACATCAAGACATACATTGAAACGAGTCATTTTGCTCAATGATTAACATAGGCCGAGGATGATCCGAGGGAAGCCTGAAAATGTTGCCAGTCGTCTGGTGCCAAAATAGAAACTCTAACTATTAACTCTAACCCGTAAGTCTTTGGAATCTGGCAGGAAACCCGAGCAGCTGAAAGTAGCCCATATGGACACAGGGAGAAAGAACAAACTCCTTACCGACAGTGATGGGATTCGAACCCCGATCAGTGATCGCAGGTTCAGTGCAGTGAAGCAATTGCAGTAACTGCTGTGCTATTGTGTCATCTCATAATTAATCAGAATCAGATTCACTTTATTGCCAGTATGTGAAACATACTAGAATCAATTGTGTACTTCCCTTCTCTAATGTGGTCACTATATTAGGTACACCTGTACACTTGCTTGTTACTGCAAATATCTTATCAGCCAATCGTATGGCAGCAACTCAATGCATAAAAGCACGCAGACATGGTCAAGAGGTTCAGTTGTTGTTCAGACCAAACATCAGAATGGGGAAAAAATGGGATCTAAGTGACTTTGACTGTGAAAATGAATATTTGTGCCAGACGGGGTTGATTGAGTATCTCGGAAACTGGGACATCCACGCACAGCATCCTCTAGAATTTACAGAGAATGGTATGAAAAAAAAATCTAATGAGTGGCAGTTTTGCAGGCAAAAACGCCTTGTTAATGAGAGAGCTCAGAGGAGAATGGCCAGGCTGCTTCAAGCTGACAGAAAGGTGACAGTAACTCAAATAACCACACGTTACAACAGTGGTGTGCACAAGAGCATCTCTGAATACACAACACGTCAAACCTTGAAGCAGATATGCTAGAACATCAGAAGACCATGAACATACACTCAGCGGGCACTTTATTAGGCACAGGAGGAATCCAATGAAGTGCCCACTGAGTATATCTACGTTTCCATCACTGGGGAAATTCATTGCAGACAACAAGGTGGAAATGCTGAAATTGGTTTATTATTGTCACTTATTCTGAGATACAGTTTGGGACATTGCTTTGAACGTTATCCATACAGATCATTTCCAGTTCCTCCCCTTCCCATTTCTCTCTTTATCCAGTCATTATTCTGGCTCCACTCTTACCCCTTGTCTTCTCACCCACCTATCACCTTCCTCTGTTGCCCCTCCTCCTTCCTTTCTCCCATGGACCACTCTGCACTCCTATCAGGTGCCTTCTTCTCAGCCCTTTATCTTTTCCACCTATCACCCCCCAGCTTTTCACTTCAACCCCCTCCCCGCACCCACCCATCTTCCCCTTCAGCTGATTTCACCTATCACCTGCCGGCTTATGCTCTTCTTCTTCTTCTGGACCCTTACCCCTTCCTTATCAGCTGTGATGAAGTGTCTAGGCCCAAAACATTGACTGTTTATTCCTCTCCATAGATGCTGCCTGACACTCTTAGTTCCTCCAGCATTTTGTGTGTGTTACTCTAGATCATTTCAAAACATCGGTACTCCTGTACCTAAGGAAAAACAATAACAGAACGTAGAATATTGTGGCCGGCTGGTGGCGTAGTGGCATCAGCGCTGGACTTCGGGGTGAGAGGTCCCGAGTTCGATTCCAGCCAGCTCCCTTGGTTGAGTGCCTGGGTTGAGTGTCGAGCTAGCACCTCAACCTCGTAAAGAAAAACCTGGAGGGAGATGGGCTCCGCCAGGTTTCAGATGCCCAAGCCACGCCGTATGAAAAAGATCGGTGCAAAATGACGCTGCCCCGATGAGTTAAGGGCACACTCACACACTGATGCAGAAAAAGTGCAGAGTAGGTAAATAACATGTTTGAGAAGATTGTGAGGTCAAGAGTCCATCTCATCATACAGGAGGACCATTCCTGCTTATATCAGCAGGACAGAAACAATCTTTGAGTGCATTAAATCTTCTGCTTATGGGAGGGGGTAGAAGGCAGGATCCATGGTGTTTCTTTGTTTCATAACTGCCGGCAGGAAGACAAATTTTTGCTTCATATACTGCATATATGAATCCTGCATATGAACCTTGATAATAAATGTACTTTGTATTTTTTGAATCCTTGAATTTTTAAAAATTTATTTTGAGTTATAGCCCAATGAGCTGTACCACTCAGCATTCCACCTACTTAACCCTAACTTGATCACGGGACAATTTACAATGATCAATTAACCTGCTAACTGGTACACCTTTGGACCGTGGGAGGAAACTGGATCACCCAGAGTAAACCCATGTGCTCATGGGAAGAAAGTTCAAACTTCTTACAGAGGATTCTCGGCACCCCACTATCTGGGGTAGGAGAAACAAGAAGTTTGAAATTGAGGCTTGACAGAACCAATGTACGTGGAGACAGATGTTGCAAAGACCTCAGACAAAATCAGGAATCAAAAGGTTGAACGTGGTCCAGCCTAATGTCCTGAGCTGCATATATTTCAACGTAAGCTCAAGGTTTATTTCAAAGTTTAAGAGAAGTTTCGATAGGTACAGGGATGTTAGGAGTATGGAGGGCTGTGGCCCCAGTGCAGGTCAATGGGAGAAGGCAGTTTAAATGGTTTGGTATGGATTTGATGGACCAAAGGGCCTGTTTCTATACTGTACTTTTCTATGACTCCATGACTCTAAAAGCCACTGGGAAAGGATAGGTAAATGAAAGTAAATACAAGCTGATGCTCAGCCTCCGTCTCCCTGGTGCCTTGTGCTGCATTTGGTGTTGGACGTAAATTAATTCCTACATAGTTTAGTTTTGAAGGAAGCACAGAACATATTCTCCATGGAAGGCACACCAATAAATCAACACTGAGATGCAAAAGGAAAACCAGGTCATCTGTCACTCATCTGCAGGCATTTAGCTTTTGATGTCTGTACACTTCAAAGCTCTAGGGTGGAAAGATAGGTGATGGTTGGTCTTGGTTTCTGATTAAAGTTATCACTGCCCACTGGCACTGAAGGCTCAGGAGTATGGATTCAAAGGCAGAGCTGTTGTAGGCTCGTGAAGTGTTTGCTGATAAGATTCACTCCTCAAAGGGCAAGAGAAGCTCAGTAGATTGGAAACTTTGATCCAATAGCCATTCCTGAAGCATGGCCTCCATTCCCAATGAGAAGTGCCTTGGCCCCTCTGACACCCCATAGTGTTGTGTCGACAGCCACTAGGACAAGTTGGGATGGCTGAAACAGAGGACCCAGAATCAGTTTAGTATCACTGATGTAGTTACTGAAATTTGTTGCTCTCTGGCAGCAGTACAATGCAAGACATTAAAAAAAAACATAAGTTACAACAGAAATTAATAAATTGTGCAAAAGAGGAGTAGTGAGGCAGTCCAAATCAAGGGACAACATTACAGAATAAGGAACAATGCAATCTGAAGAAGAAGGCTTTGGACATGCTGGTCCTCATTAGTTAGGACGCTGTGTTGGGATGTTATGTTCCAGCTATATAAAACTTTGATGAGATTGTATTTAGAATATTGTATTCAGTTTTGATCATGTTGCTATAGGAATGATGAGACGACTTTTTGATGGAAAGGGTGCAGAGAAGAACTACGAGGAGGCTACTAGGACTCAAGGGGACTGAGTTAAGGAGAGAGGTTGAGTAGGTTGGGACATTTATTCATTGGAGCATAGGGATATGAATAGAGTCATAGAGTCATAGAAAAGAACAGCATACAAATAGGCCATTCAGTCCATCTAGTCCATGCTGACCCATTTAAACTGTCTATTTCCGTTGATCCGCACCAGGACCATAGCCATCCACACCCTTACTATCTACGTATCTATCCAAAATTCTCTTAAGTGTTGAAATTGAGCTCACATGCACCACATTGCGCTGGCAGCTCATTCCACACTCCCACGACCCGCTGAGTGAAGATGTTTCCCCTCATGTTCCCTTTAAACTTTTCACCTTCCACCCATAACCCATGACCTCTAGTTCTGATCTCATCCCACCTCAGTGGGCAGAAGCCTGCTTACATTTACCCCATCTACACCCCTCATAATTTTGTATACCACTATCAAATCTCCTCTCAATCTTCTATGTTTCCAGAAATAAAATCCCACACTGTTCAATCTTTCCATATAACTTGGGTCCTCCAGTCATAGCAACATCCTTGTAAGTTTTCTCTGTAAATTTGTAAATGATGATATTACATACCAAAATCACGAGGTATGCAGCAGATAGGGTGAAATGAGTACAGATGTGTTCCCTGGGTTGGGGAATCAAGAGCTAGAAGATATGGGTTTAGTGTGAGAAGAGAAAGATTTGGTTGGAAATTGAGGATTACCTTTTTCATCCAGTAGGTGGTGCATATTTAGAGTGGTTGAGTCAGGTATATTTAAAGCATTTAAAAGACACTTGGACAGGTACATAGATAGGAAAGGTTTAGATCAGGGATTTCCAACCTTTTTTATGCCATGGGCCACGACAAGTGAGCAAAGGGTCCAGGGGCCCCCAGGTTGGGAACCCCTGGTTTAGAGCTATATGGGTGAAACACTGGACAATAGGACCAGCTTAGCTAGGCATCTAGACTGGCCTAGACCAGCTGAAATTTTAAGACCATAAGAGGAACAATTAGTCCAGCCCAACATCTGGCCACAGATTCTCCATGTCCATTGCCTGCCATCGACAGCAGAGCAGAGGTCTAGACAGTGGCCTGACTTCAAATTCCTACACTTCCCTGTGCCTAAACCCTATTCTGACCCCTAGATCACCCTTCTGTCCACAAAATCATCCCCACGAGCCTTAGTTGTCTTTTGGATTTTTCAAGCCAGCTCCCTGCGGCATGCTCCAGAAGACAACAAATATTGGCACAATGCCCAGATCCTGCAAATAAATATTACACACTGTACCACATGCAATCTTGAGGATTTCGATCCAGCTTTCCTTTACAATAGAAGTAATGGGAACAAAAACAGTTCCAATAAAAGTCAGTAGGAAATCAGGGAGCATTTTTGAGGATGCTTCTGGAAAGGGAGCTTGCCATTGGTTTCCTAGTTTGGGCTTTCATCCTCAAAAACAGAACTTACACTTTCCCTTCCCATTGTTGTCCCAAGTGCTGAAAACTCAAACATCAATAGTTACAGTTTGACAATCTACAAAAGAAACTACTTGGGGAGGCAAATACAAAGACTAACTAGTTTAGTAGTATTTGGAATGATCTGCTAGAGGCAGGCACATTGATTGGAGTGTCACGGCAGTGTAGCAATTAGCGCAATGCTTTACAGCACCGACGATCAGAATATCGGGTTTCAATTCCCACCACTGTCTGTAAGGAGTTTGTACATCCCCCCCCCCCCTCCCAGGGACTGTGCAGATTTCCTCTGGTTGATCCAGTTTCCTCCCACATTTCAAAGATGTATGGGTTAGGGTTAGTAAGTTGTGGGCATGCCATATGGGATGCAAACTCCATCATGACTGTTCCCAAGCCGGGCTGCAAAAGGAGAAGGGTTGGGCACGGGGCTGGCAACGCCATCCCATAAAAAACCCAGAGATACAGCAATCCCAACAGAAGCTTCAGACGCCTCAGCCCTGGGACAGGAAGGGTCTAAGATGATGGGCTGCACCTGGGGACGACATGAAAGACTGGCCCTGAACAGAGGATTCAGGCGAGCTGCTGTCGGTGGCTTACGCACAGTGGACGTAAGTAACTAAGTACATATGTTGATGCTGGAAGCATGACGACACTTGCAGCCCGCACCCCAGCACCTTGGCCAATGATCACCTTGGTTGATCATTGACGCAAATAAAACATTTCACTGTTTTGATGTTTCAATGCACACATGGCAAATAAAGCTAACCATTATTCTCACATTATCATCATCATTATCAGCACCATCATTATGTGCTGTGTCGTGTGATCTGGATGATCATGGTCTTTCTATGACCATGATTGTTCTTGGCAATTTTTCCACAGAAGTGGTTTGTCATTGTCTTCTTCTGGACAATGTCTTTACAAGACAGGTGATCCCAGCCATTATCAATACTCTTCAGAGATTGTCTGCCTGGTGTTAGTGGTCACATAACCAGGACTTGTGATATGCACCGGCTGCTCATACAACAATACACCACCTGCTCCCATGGCTTCATGTGACCCTGATCGGAGAACTAAGCAGGTGCTACAACTTCCCCAAAGGTGACCTGCGGACAAGCAGAAGGAAGGAGCACTTTAGACCTCCTTTGCTGGAGACTTAACTCTACTCCACTGCCCAGAAAATCTCTCATTAGTCATGTTAAAAAGCCATGTATATAAGTACATGGATAGGAAAGGTTGAGGGCCAAACATGAGCAGGTGGAACTAACTCAATAAGCAACAGAGACAGCATGGAAGATTTGGACTGAATGCCCTGTTTCATAAGACATAGGAGCAGAATTAGGATCTTCAGCCCATGGAGTCTGGTCTGCTATTCAATCGTGACTGATTTAATATCCCTTTCAACCCCATTGTCACAACTCTCCTTGTAACCTTTGACACCCTTACTAATCAAGAACCTACCAACATCCGGTTTAAATATGCCCAGTGACTTGGCCTTCACAGATATCTGTGGCAATGAATTCCACAGATTCAGCTTCAAAGTTCATTTATTACCAAAGTACATATACTGTATGTCACCATATATAACCATGAGATTAATTTTCTTGCAGGCATACTTAATAAATTGGTACAATAATAACCAGAACAGAATCAATGAAAGACCACCGAACTTGGCCATCCAACCAGACTGCAGAAGACAACAAACTGTGCAAACAAGAAAAAGGAAGAACAATAATAAATAAATAGGCACTAAATATTGAGAACATGAGACAAAGAGTCCTTGAAAGTGCATCTATTGGTTGTAAGGACATTTAAATGACAGGGCAAGTGAAGTTAAATAAATTAGTTAAATAAATTCCTCCTCATCACTGTTCTAAAGGAATGTCTTTCCATTCTGAGTCTGTGCCCTCTGGTCCTAGACTCTTCCATTACTGGATACATCCTCTACTGATCCACTCTAGGTCTGTCTATATTCAAAAGAGTTCAATAAGATCCCCCCTCATTCTTCTAAAACTGCTCCAAAGCAATGTCTTTCCATTCTGAGTCTGTGCTCTCTGGTCTTAGACTCTCCTATTATTGGAAACATCCTCTTATCTCCACATCTACTCTAGACCTGTCAATATTCAAAAGTTTTTAGTGAGATTCCCCCCCCCCCCCCCATTCTTCAAAACTACAGCAAGTACAGGCCCAGAACAATCAAATGTTCCTCATGAATTAACCCTTTCATTTCTGGGATAACTCCATTTCCTTTCTGTATTACTCTATAAAGCATGGGTTCCCAACCTTTTTAATGCCATGGACCCCTACTATTAACAGAGGGATCTGTGGACTCTGGGTTGAAAATCCCTGTCATAAAGCAAAGTTCAATGTTTGCTATTGCCTCACTTGAATTGAATTGAATTTACTTTCTTTTTCTCAACCTACTTGGTGCCTAAGGTGTAACTTTCAAGATTCAAGATTGTCCAATGTCATTTCCAGTGCACAAGTGTAAATGAAAATAAAGTAATTGTTACTCTGGATTCACTGCATCATGAAAAAACACAATCAGATAAAGAACACAATAAATATAAATACACAAGATGGCTTATATAAATAGGTTGATTGTATGTCCATAAAGTGACAGGAGTGAGTGTCTATACATGAGGTGTGTGACAGGAAATGATAGAGTAGTGGTGGTTGGAGGTGTGGTGAGTGGGTTACTGGGTGGAGATATTGGCCAGCCTTACTGCTTGGGGAAATAACAGTTTTTGAGACTGGTGCTACATAACCTAGCATGGATGCTACATAACCTCCTCCCTGATGGGAGTGGGACAAAGAGTCCCTGAGCAGGGTAGGTGGGATTCTTCATGATATTGCTGGCCTTTCTCCAGATCTTTCTGTATATAGACACAGTGGCCGCTGTATTAGGTACCTCCTCAGCCTGATAAAGTGGCCACTGAGTGTCTGCTCGTGGTCTTCTGCTGCTGTACCCCATCCACTTCAAGGTTCAAAGTGTTGCTCGTTCAGAGATGCTCTTCTACACCCCACTGTTGTAACGCGTGAAAGAGGATCTTAAGGGTTTATACTTTATCACTAGTAATTGAGGGCATAGTTAGGCCCCAATGACTTTAATTTTGTTTATTGACCTTAACTAGTTACTAATACTGAATTACTGATGTATTATGTTAGTGGCGATGCTGCCAGATCTATAATTGTCAACTTAGTAATTCAGAAAATGTGATTCCCACCATGGCTACTTGAGAATTTGAATTATAGTCAGTGGTCACATTATTAGGTACTTTGTGTATGTTTGTGGTCTTCTGCTACTGAAGCCCATCCACTTCAAGGTTCAATATGTTGTGTGTTCAGAGATGTTTTTGTGCACAGCCTGTTGTAATGTGTAGTTATTTCAGTCACTGTCACCTCCCTGTCAACTTGAACCAGTCTGGCCATTCTCCTCTGACCTCTCTCATTAACAAGGCATTTTCGCCCACAGAACTGTCACTGACTGGATGTTATATCATTTTTCACACCATTCTCTTCAAAATCTAGGGACTATTGTTCACAAAAATCCCAGGAGATCAACAGTTTCTGAGATACGCAAACCACCCTGTCTAGCACCACGGTCATCATTCCACGGTCAAAGTCACTTAGATGACATTTCTTCCTCCGTTCTGATGTTTGGTCGGAACACCAACTGAACCTCCTGACCATGTTCTCATGCTTTTATTCATTGAGTTGCTGTGACATGATTGGCTGATTAGATTATTGCATTAACAAGCAGGTTGAGTGTATGTCCTTGATCAGAGTCCAGAAATTCAATATAGCGTCAAGCTTCTGAATTAGGAACAAGCGTGGTATGTATGCGTCTTGGAAATATCCCATCACAGAACTGGAAGAAGCAAGGTTCAGGCTTCTCGATCTGGTTAAGATATTGGCTCTGGCTGACTAGAAACCTGTTCCTGATAATATTTTGTGACAGAATAATATAATGGAAGAAATGTATGGTAGTTCTTTCCAAATATTTGTCATTTCAGAAAATGAATTCATGAACAGTAGTGGGAAAACAAGCACACAATTAGGATGCAGCTGTAATGGGGAAATTTCAATGCTGCGCAGACAGCTGTGAGCCATTTAACCAGTCTAATTGCAGATAAATCCATTAATCCATCTATGAAGTGTACATTTTCGTAAGTGGCTCTGGAAAATATTGAGATAATCCCAATTTACAATTTATTGCAAAGCGATTACCATGCAGAAACAGGTCGCTCAGCGTCACAGGGCTAAAGTCACAAGTGAACATCGAAAGCCCTGGATCACTGATCCAGAGACGCAGGCTTAAATCCCACACAACACCAGCTGGAGGATTAAAATTCAAGTAATTCAACAATTTTCACAGTAAAAAATGGTGATCATGAAATTAGTAAATCACTATAAAAGCACATCTGGTTCACTATTATACTTCAGAGAATGACATTAGTCTTGAAGAGGGTTATCGGCCCGAAATGCCAACTGTTTATTCACTTTCATAGATGCTGCCTGACTTACTGAGATCCTCCAGCATTTTGTGTGTGTTGCTTTGGATTTCCAGCATCTGCAGACTTTCTCATTCTATTGATATTAGGCATCCTTTGTGGCAGTTCTGGGGCATTGTGGTGATTTCTAACAATTCTCTGAAATGGACCTTGGTTGGTGAGCAGAGATGAACAATAAACGGTCAAGGTCATGGTGTCTTTGTCCCCATCTTGAGGTGTCCCACCATGGACGTTCTCTCTTCTCACCTTTCCATCCAGGCTGAAGATAAAAAAAGCTCGAGAGTATGGATCACCAGGCTTGGGACTTGTTATCAGACCCTTGAACAGACTTCTCAAACACTAAAGTCATAGAAAAGTACAGCCCAGAAACGGGCCCTTCATCCCATCTAGTCCATGCCAAACATTTAAGCTGCCTATTCCCATCAACCTGCACCCCGACCATAGCCCTACCATCCATAAGCTTATCCAAACTTCTCTTAAGTATTGAAATTGAGCTGGCATTCACCACTTTTGCTGGCAGCTCTTTCCATACCTTCACAATCTTCTGAGTGAAGAAGTTTCCCCTCATGTTCCCCTTAAACTTTTCACCTTTCAACCTTAGCCCATGACCTCTTGTTGTAGTCCCACACAATCTCAGTGGAAAAAGTCTGCTTGCATTTACCTATCTACCCCCCTCATAATATCAAATCTCCTCTCAATCTTCTATGTTTCAAGGGATAAAGTCCTAACCTATTCAACCTTTCCTTATAACTCAGGTCCTCCTTTCCCGGAACATCTTTGAAAATTTTCTCTGCACTCTGTGAATCTTAATTACATCTTTCCTGTACTATAAGTAGGTGACCAAAACTGCACGCAATACTCCAAATCAGGTCACACCAACATCTTATACAACTTTTATATAACGTCCAGCTCCTGTACTCAATACTTCGATTTATGAAGGCCAATGTGCCAAAAGCTTTCTTTATGACCCTGTGGATCTGTGCCACAACTTTCAATGAATTATGGATCTGTATTCACAGATCCTTTTGTTCTACCGCACTCTTCAGTGCCCTGCCGTTCACTATGTCAGACTTAACCTGGTAGCTTCGACCGAAGTACAACCCCTCGCGCTTGTCTACGTTAAATTTCACTAATCACTAAAAGACGAACTCTTGATCTCTCAATCTACCTCATTGTGGCCCTTGCACTTTACTGTGTATCTGCACTGCACTTTTTCTGTCACTGTAATACTACATTCTGTATTCTGCTTGCTTTTCAGAAACGGAATCAAATCACAATCAACATACACAAAATGCTGGTGGGACGCAGCAGGTCAGGCAGCATCTATAGGGAGAAGCGCTGTCGACGTTTTGGGCCGAGACCCTTCGTCAGGACTAACTGAAAGGAAAGATAGTAAGAGATTTGAAAGTAGTAGGGGGAGGGGGAAATGCGAAATGATATAGGAGAAGACCGGAGGGGGTGGGGTGAAGCTGAGAGCCGGAAAGGTGATTGGCAAAAGGGATACAGAGCTGGAGAAGGGAAAGGATCATGGGACAGGAGGCCTAGGGAGAAAGAAAGGGGAGGGGAGCACCAGAGGGAGATGGAGAACAGGCAGAGTGATGGGCAGAAAGAGAGAAAATAAAGAGGGAGGAAAAAGCTAAATATATCAGGGATAGGGTAAGAAGGGGAGCAGGGGCATTAACGGAAGTTAGAGAAGTCAATGTTTATGCCATCAGGAGGCTACCCAGCCGGTATATAAGGTGTTGTTCCTCCAACCTGAGTGTGGTTTCATCTTGACAGTAGAGGAGGCCATGGATAGACATATTAGAATGGGAATGGGATGTGGAATTAAAATGTGTGGCCACTGGGAGATCCTGCTTTTTCTGGCGGACCGAGCGTAGGTGTTCAGCGAAACGGTCTCCCGGTCTGCGTCGGGTCTCACCAATATATAAAAGGACACACCGGGAGCACCGGACGCAGTATACCACACCAGCCGACTCACAGGTGAAGTGTCGCCTCACCTGGCAGTTTGCCTTTCAGATCACAATCAGGTATATTATCACTGACCTATGTCGTGAAATTCGTTGTTTTGTGGCAGCAGTACAAACAAATACATAAAAATTACTACAGGTTACCGTAAGAAATATATAGAAATTTAAACAAGTAGTGCAGAAAGAGAGCAAAAGTAGTGACGTTGTGTTCATGGGTTCATTGTCCATTCAGAAATCTGATGGCAGAGGGGAAGAAGCTGTTCTTCAAATGGTGATAGTCTGTCTTCAGGCTGCTGTTCCTGCTCTCTGATGGTAGCAATAAGAAGAAGGAATGTCTTGGGGGTGGGGGTCCTTACTTGCGGCTTTTGAGGTCTTGCCTTTTGAAGATGTCCTGGATGCAGGGGAGGCTAGTGCCCCTGAGGGAGCTGGATGAGTTTACAATCCTTGACGCACCTATGTGTGGGATGATCTGTCTGGAGGGCACACAAAGCTTTTCACTGCATCTTGGCATGCGTGACAACACTGAAATCAGGGCTGATCCTCAAGCGTGGTGGACTTGAAGGGTTGGACGGCCTGCTCAGTCTCCTGTTCTTATGATCTCTCAGTGATGTTGATCGTGGCCTAAATATTGTGATTGTATGTTGATATTGATATTGACTGTAACAAGCTAGGGCTTTTCTCTTTGGAGTGAAGCAGGATGAGAGGTGACTTGATTGGGGTGAACAAAATGATAAGAGGCATTGATAGAATGGAAAGGTAAAGGCGTTTTCCCAGGGCAGAAATGGCTAATACAAGGAGGCATAATTTTGGAGTGTTTGGAGGTAAGTTTAGGGGGGGATATCAGAGATAGGTTTTTTACACAGAGAGTGGTAGGTGTAAGGAACACGTTGGCAAGTGTAATGGGTAGAGACAGATACATTCCAGGCATTTAAGAAACTCTTAGATAGGAATGGGGAAGAAAGAAAAATGGGGGGCTATGTGGGAGGCAGGGCAGAGATCTGTCTCCACCAAAGGAGGTGTAAGGTGCTCCTTCCTTCCACTAGCCTGCAGATGAGGATTAGTAATGGCTGGGGTCACCCATCTTGGAAAGACACTGCCCAGAAGAAGGCAATGGCAAACCACTTCTGTAGAAAAATTTGCCAGGAACAATCATGGTAAGAGACTATGATCGTCTACATCATGTGACATGGCAGATAATGATATTGATGATAATGATATGGGAGGAAAGAGTTTGGTTGATCTTGGATTAGTTTGAAGGGCCAGCACAGTATTGAGGCTGAAGGGCCTGTATTAGAACAGGAACAGACACTTTGGTCTGAAATATTATGCCATACCAAATTAATTAGTAATCAAACTAAACTAATCCCTTCTGCCTGCCTAATGTCCCTATCTTTCCATTTTCCTCACATTCGTGTGCCTATCTAAATGTCTCTTAAAAGTCTCTAATGTGAAATGGCACATAATGATGATGATGATGATGATGAATGTATCTGCCTCTACCACCACCCTAAGCAGTGAATTCCAGGCACTCACCAGTGTCTGTATAAAAAACCAGCCCCTCACCTATCCTTTGAAATGACCCCTTCCTACCTTAACCCTATTGTGCTGTACTATAGACCATATGACCATAAGACATAGGAGCAGAATTGGGCCATCTGGCCCATTGAGTCTGCTCCGCCATTCAATCATGGCTGATTATTTTTATCTCCTCCTCAACCCCAGTTCCCGACCTTCTCCCCGTAACTTTTGATGCCATGTCCAATCAAGAACCTGTCAATCTCTGCCTTAAGTACACACAACGACCTGGCCTCCACAGCTGCAGGTGGCAACAAATTCACCACCCTGTTCTACATCGAAGTTCAGTAACGGCACTGTGAGTGATAAAATAAGGCAGAAGTAATCACAACTATCTTCAATAAAAGATACAATACACCTTGGACATTCACCAGCACAGATGCCAATCTTCAATCAATTTGATTCAGTCCAGTCTTCTATCAAGACATGATTAATTACAGTCAGTAGAGCTATGGAACTAGACTGTACTAGACTGCACCCAAACTGGCTGTAGCTCCAGCCAAGCTGTTCCAGTACAGTTGCACCACTGGCATCTACCCAACAGTGTGGAAAATTTCCCAGACATGTCACGTAGAGCAAGACCAATCCAAACTGGCTAGTTATGGCCCAATCTACTCTCAGTCAGAGTGATGGACGTTGGCGCCAACAGAGCTATCAGATTTACTTACCTACACAAGAGATTCTGCAGACGCTGGAAATCTTGAGTGGCACACACAAAATGCTGGAGGAACTCAGCAGGTCAGGCAGCATTGATGGAGAGGGATAAAAGCTGATGTTTTGAGTTGAGATTATTCCCCTCCATAGAGCTGCAGAATAGCTTCAGTGTCTTGTGTCTTGTTACACACCAACAATCTGCTCATCGATGCTCACATTGGATTTAGTCAGGACCAATTGGTTTCAGACCCTGGTGGATGCATTGAGCAAACAGTTGAACTCCTGAGGCGAGAGTAACTGCATTTGCCATCACACCAACATTTGAGGGCAAGAGGGATCAAGGAAGCCTACCAAAACATGGAACCCCAAAGGGAAAACACTGCTGCCATCAGGAAGAAGGTACAGAAGCCTCAGAACTCATATAACCAGGTTCAGGAACAGTTACTACCCTCAACCATCAGGCTCTTAAACCAAAATGGATAACTTCACTCAACTTCACTTGCCCCATCACTGACATATCCCCACAACCAATGGATTCACTTTCAAGGACTCTTCATCTCGTGTTCTTGATATTTATTGCTTTTTCGTTTATTATGATTGTTCCTTTTTCTATTCGCACAGATTGTTGTCTTCTGCACTCTGAATGTCCTAATTGGGAGGACTTTATTGATCCTGTTATAGTTATTATTCTATAGATTTATTGAATATGCCCACAAGACCAAGTATGGGAGTTCAACATCCAGGGATATTCAATATTCAGGAGGGATAGACAGGAAAGAAAAGGAGGTAGGGTAGCATTGCTGGTTAGAGAGGAGATTAACGCAACAGAAAGGAAGGACATTAGCCTGGAGGATGTGGAATCGATATGGGTAGAGTTGCATAACACTAAGGGGCAGAAAACGCTGGTGGGAGTTCTGTACAGGCCACCTAACAGTAGTAGTGAGGTTGGGGATGGCATTAAACAGGAAATTAGAAATGCGTGCAATAAAGGAACAGTAGTTATAATGGGTGACTTCAATCTACATATAGATTGGGTGAACCAAATTGGTAAGGGTGCTGAGGAAGAGGATTTCTTGGAACGTATGCGGGATGGTTTTCTGAACCAACATGTCAAGGAACCAACTAGAGAGCAGGCCATTCTAGATTGGGTATTGAGCAATGAGGAAGGATTAGTTAGCAATCTTGTCGTGCGAGGCCCCTTGGGTAAGAGTGACCATAATATGGTGGAATTCTTCATTAAGATGGAGAGTGACATAGTTAATTTAGAAACAAAGGTTCTGAACTTAAAGAAGGGTAACTTTGAAGGTATGAGACGTGAATTAGCTAAGATAGACTGGCAAATGATACCTAAAGGGTTGACGGTGGATATGCAATGGCAAGCATTTAAAGATCACATGGATGAACTACAAGAATTGTTCATCCCAGTTTGGCAAAAGAATAAACCAGGGAAGGTAGTGCACCCGTGGCTGACAAGGGAAATTAGGGATAGTATCAAGTCCAAAGAAGAAACATATAAATTAGCAAAAAAAAAGTGGCACACCTGAGGACTGGGAGAAATTCAGAGACCAGCAGAGGAGGACAAAGGGCTTAATTAGGAAAGGGAAAAAAGATTATGAGAGAAAGCTGGCAGGGAACATAAAAACTGACTGTAAAAGCTTTTATAGATACGTGAAAAGAAAAAGATTGGTCAAGACAAATGTAGGTCCTTTACAGTCAGAAACAGGTGAATTGATCATAGGGAACAAAGACATGGCAGACCATTTGAATAACTACTTTGGTTCTGTCTTCACTAAGGAGGACATAAATAATCTTCCGGAAATAGTAAGGGACCGAGTAATAGTAAGGGTCTAGTGAGATGGAGGAACTGAGGGAAATACATGTTAGTGGGGAAGTGGTGTTAGGTAAATTGAAGGGATTAAAGGCAGATAAATCCCCAGGGCCAGATGGTCTGCATCCCAGAGTGCTTAAGGAAGTAGCCCAAGAAATAGTGGATGCATTAGTGATAATTTTTCAAAACTCCTTAGATTCTGGATTAGTTCCTGAGGATTGGAGGGTGGCTAATGTAACCCCACTTTTTAAAAAAGGAGGGAGAGAGAAACCGAGGAATTATAGACCGGTTAGTCTGACATTGGTAGTGGGAAAAATGCTAGAGTCGGTTATCAAAGATGTGATAACATCTTTC
The DNA here is from genome assembly GCF_048418815.1 of Hemitrygon akajei. NCBI lineage: Eukaryota > Metazoa > Chordata > Chondrichthyes > Myliobatiformes > Dasyatidae > Hemitrygon > Hemitrygon akajei. The sequence continues at coordinate 189,547,207 of NC_133127.1, forward strand.
ACCACATTTGGAAAGAGGTGAAATCATCGGACAAAGTCAGCATGGATTTGTGAAAGGAAAATCATGTCTGACGAATCTTATAGAATTTTTTGAAGATGTAACTAGTAGAGTGGATAGGGGAGAGCCAGTGGATGTGGTATATTTAGATTTTCAAAAGGCTTTTGACAAGGTCCCACACAGGAGATTAGTGTGCAGACTTAAAGCACACGGTATTGGGGGTATGGTATTGATGTGGATAGAGAATTGGTTGGCAGACAGGAAGCAAAGAGTGGGAGTAAATGGGACCTTTTCAGAATGGCAGGCAGTGACTAGTGGGGTACCGCAAGGCTCAGTGCTGGGACCCCAGTTGTTTACAATATATATTAATGATTTAGACGAGGGAATTAAATGCAGCATCTCCAAGTTTGCGGATGACACGAAGCTGGGCGGCGGTGTTAGCTGTGAGCAGGATGCTAAGAGGATGCAGGGTGACTTGGATAGGTTAGGTGAGTGGGCAAGTTCATGGCAGATGCAATTTAATGTGGATAACTGTGAGGTTATCCACTTTGGTTACAAGAACAGGAAAACAAATTATTATCTGAACGGTGGCTGATTAGGAAAAGGGGAGGTGCAACGCGACCTGGGTGTCATTGTACACCAGTCATTGAAGGTGGTCATGCAGGTACAGCAGGCGGAGAAAAAGGTTAATGGTATTTTGGCATTCATAGCAAAACGATTTGAGTACAGGAGCAGGGAGGTTCTACTGCAGTTGTACAAGGCCTTGGTGAGACCGCACCTAGAGTATTGTGTGCAGTTTTTGTCCCCTAATCTGAGGAAAGACATTCTTGCCATAGAGGGAGTACAGAGAAGGTTCACCAGATTGATTTCTGGGATGGCAGGACTTTCATATGAAGAAAGACTGGATCGACTAGGCTTATACTCACTGGAATTTAGAAGATTGAGTGGGCATCTTATTGAAACGTATAAAATTCTAAAGGGATTGGACAGGCTAGATGCAGGAAGATTGTTTCTGATGTTGGGGAAGTCCAGAATGAGGGGTCACAGTTTAAGGAGAAAGGGGAAGCCTTTTAGGACCGAGATGAGGAAAAACTTCTTCACACAGAGAGTGGTAAATCTGTGGAATTCTCTGCCACAGGAAACAGTTGAGGCCGGTTCATTGGCTATATTTAAGAGGAAGTTAGATATGGCCCTTGTGGCTAAAGGGATCAGGAGGTATGGAGAGAAGGCAGGTACAGGGTTCTGAGTTGGATGATCAGCCATGATCATACTGAATGGCGGTGCAGGCTCAAAGGGCCGAATGGCCTACTCCTGCACCTATTTTCTATGTTTCTATGTAGAATGAATCACAGGGTTGAACATGGTGACATATATGTACTTTGATAATACATTTACTTTGAACTTTGGCTGGAAACACAAGAAACTCTGCAGCATAAGAAGCAGAGCTGTCAGGCTGGGTAACAGCTTCTTCCTCCGGGCCGTTAGGCTTCTTTACACCCAGCACACAAGTACACGCTGGCATTCAAACATGCCCTGCTGCCCCCAACCCCCACAAACTCCCCAACTCACAGACACACTCTCATCCTGCACTGGTCGCTTTTCAGCTTTCATTGATGCTGTTTCACATACGGTATTTATATGACTGCTTGTTTTATTATAACAGTGTCAGTAACATTATACTGTCTTACATAAACATACACTTCACACTTTATGTCCGTGCCACTCAGGGACTTGTGCTAGTATTATTTTGTAACTGTATGTGCCGGATCATATGGCGTCACAATGTGCACTGACCATATCAGAGCCCAAGTGCAGAGGAAAGACAGACTCTGATGTAGAGACGGTGATGAGAGTTTATTCATAATAATTCCAAAAGAACCTCGGTGGCTCAGGCGAGCGACACTGCAAGAAGTAACATCCTCAAAAGTAGAGCCCTGCAATTACCACTAATCAGGCATCCGCTTAAATAATACAAGAAACGCAGAATCCCTGAGCCTATCAAAATAAATTTAACAAGCTTAAGCAGAAAGCACCAGGAGGTCGCATTACAGAGAGCAGCTTTTCAAGAAAAAACAAAAGAAACTCTAAATGATTCACAGATCTCATTTAAAAAGCCCTAAAAACCTCAGAGCCTGATGCTCTCCAACTCCCTGCACTGACCTGTGAGCTCATTCTAATATGCTGTGTGTATTATGCACTGCGGTTTGCAACTTGGAATGATGCTTTCTTTAGCTGTATACATGTGTATGGTTGAACGACCATAAACTTGAATCTGAACTTGATATTTTGAGGAACACACAAAAATTGCTGTAGGAATTCAGCAGTTCAGGAGCTATTTATGGAGAGGATTAAACAGTCGATCTTTCAGGCTGAGGGCATCTCCCTACTGTCTCACCGGTTACCCCTTCTCCTCTTTTCACCTGCCCATCATCTCCCTCTGCTGCTGCTCCTCCTTCTTTGTTATTTAAATTTCCACTAATGTTTGTGTTGTATGCAAACTTTCCAATGAGACCACTTACGTTCTCACTTTCACCACTGTTGTAATGTGTGGTTATTTGAGTTACTGTCGCCTTCCTGTCGGATTGAATCCTCCTCTACTTGCTTTCTACTTATGACCATGAGGCGAAGTACAGCTCCAAGTGACATAAATGACTTTGACTTTGCAATGATTGTTGGTGCCAGATGGGGCGGTCTGAGTATCTCAGAAAGTGCCATTCTCCTGGGATTTTCACCCACAGATTTCTCCAAAGTTTACAGGGAATAGTGTAAGAAACAAAAGACATCCAGTGACCAGCAGTTCAGTGGGTGAATATGCCTTGTTAATGAAAGGGGTCAGAGGAGAATAACCAGACAGGTTCAAGCTGGCAGGAAGGTGACAGTAATATAAATAGCCACATGTTACAATGGTAGTGTGGAGGAGAGCATGTCTGAATGCACAACACTTTGAACCTTGAAGTACATGGGCTACAGCAGCAGACGACCATAAAATATAGACCATAAGATCATAAGGCATAGGAGTAGAATTAGGTCATTTGGCCTATCGAGTCTGCTCTTTCATTTTCCCTCTCAGCCTCAATCTTCTGCCTTCTCCCTGTACCCCTTCATGCCCTGATCAGTCAAGAATCTGTCAATCTCTGCCTTAAATATATGTGAAGACTTGGCCTCTACAGCAACCTGTGGCAATAAATTCCACAGAGCTACCACTCTCTGGTTGATGAAATTCCTCCTCATCTCCTTTTTAAAATTGTGCCCCTCTATTCTGAGGTGTCCTCTCTGGTCCTAGACTCTTCCACCATAGGAAACAGCCTCTCCACATCCATTCACTCTAGACCTTTCAACATTCAATGGGTTTCAATGAGGTCACCCTTCATTCTTCTGAATTCCAGTGAACATAGGCCCAGAGTCATCAAACGCTCTTCATATGACAATCCTGGAATAATTTTTCTGAACCTCCTTTGAACCTTTTCCAGTGTCAGCACATCCTTTCTAAGATAAGGGGCCAGAAACTGCTTGCAGCAGCAAAAGACCATGAATATACATTCAGTGGCCTCTATATTTGGTACAGGAGGTACCCAGTAGAGTGGCCAGTGGGTGTATATTCCTTCATCACCACTGTGTCTAATCTCCGAACTCTACAGTCAGCACAATGAGAGTGAGAGCACATTCACCAGAACTGCAGTGCTTCGAGAAAATGACACACCACCTTCACAAGGACAAGAAGTACTCACATTGTCACTGAGGCCCAGATTCCAATAAATAAGTGCCAGCAATCGAGCTGAGATTGTTGATGATGCTCTAAGTGTTGGCACTATCGAAAATAATCACACTAATGGGAAGTGTCCGCATTTCTGGAACTCTGAGTGCAAGGCTAATTATATTTGTGGAATTTTCCTTGTTTCTATTTTGGGAGAGGGATAATTTTTCCAAGCAGTCATGTGGGTTGATTAAATGTCACAAATGTCATTTGGGAAATACCGCCTTTTTTTCCCCATCTCTTCAGACTTCTGCAACATCTAGGAGTCCGCAAGGCGAGATGTATTTTTTTAAATTCAGAAGCTAAACGTCAAACAAAAACATGTTGTGTCGGTCACCATTCTATCCAGAGAGCATTGGGGACCGGGCATTGAACACTTCCATTGATAAGATGGAATGTTGGACCATCTCAGGCAAACTTCCAAAGATCATTCTGACTGGTTGTACCACTGTCTGGTATGGAGGCTTCAATTCATAAGTAGCCCCAAAGGGTCGTAGGTTCAGCCAGCTCCATGACGGACACAACACTTCCCAACACTGAGGAGATCTTGAAAAGACTTGGACTCAAGAAGGTGGCATCCATCTTTTTACAGAGTTGGTTGGAAAATTTTTTGGAAATGAGGAGGAATTTATTTTGCCAGGGAGTGGTGAATCTGTGGAATTCATTGCCCCAGGCAGCTGCAGAAGTCAAGTTATTGGGTATATTTAAGGCAGAGGTTGATAGATTTTTGATTAGTCAGGGCATGAAGGAATACAGTGAAAAGGCCGGAGATTGGGGCTGAAAGGGAAATGAGTCAGCCATGATGAAATGGCAGAGCAGACTCAATAAGCTGAATGGCCTAATCCTGCTTCTATATCTTATGGTCTTATTTAGGACCCACACTATCTGGGACATGCCCTCTTCTCATTACTGCTATCAGGGAGGAGGTACAGGAGCCTGAAGACTGAAATTCAACATTTGAGAAGCAGCTTCTTCCCCTCTGCCATCAGAATTCTGAACGGTCCATGAGCCCATTATTCTGCTTTGGAACCATCTATCTCTCTATCGATCTATTTATCTATCCATCTCGGCAGTGTGGAGGATCAGAGGGATCTTGGTGTCCAAGCCATAGGATGCTCAAAGTAGCTGTGCAGGTTGACTCTGTGGGTAAGAAGGCACACGGTGTATTGGCCTTCATCAATCATGGGATTGAATTTGGGAGCCGAGAGGCAATGTTGCAGCTATATAGGACAGTGGTCAGATCCCACTTGGAGTACTGTGCTCAGTTCTTGTTGCCTCACTACAGGAAGGATGTGGAAGCCATAGAAAGGGTGCAGAGGAGATTTAAAAGGATGCTGCCTGGATTGGGGAGCATACCTTATGAAAACAGGTTGAGTAAACTCGGCCTTTTCTCCTTGGAGCGATGGAGGATGAGAGGTGACCTGATAGAGGTGTAGAAGATGGTGAGAGGCATTGATTGTGTGGATAGTCAGAGGCTTTTCCCCAGGGCTGAAATGGCTGCCACAAGTGGGCACAGGTTTAAGGTGCTGGGGAGTAGGTACAGAGGAGATGTTAGGGGTAAGTCTTTTACTCAGAGAGTGGTGTGGAATGGGCTGCCAGCAACGGTGGTGGAGGCAGATACGATAGGGTCTTTTAAGAGTCTTTTGGGTAGGTACATGGAGCTTAGTAAAATAGAGGGCTATGGGTAACCCTTGTAATTTCTAAGGTACAGACATGTTCGGCACAACTTTGTGAGCCGAAGGGCCTGCATTGTGCTGTAGGTTTTCTATGTTTCTATATTTCAACAACGCATCAAACCTTGAAGTGGATGGGCTACAGCAGCAGAAGACCCACAAACATACACTCAGTGGCCACTTTATTAGGTACAGGAGACACCAAACAAAGTGACCACTGAGTGTAATTCAAATTTTCAAGCAGCCATGGTAGGTATCACATTTTCTGAATTATTAATTTGACAATTATAGATTCGGCAGCATGACCACTAACGTGATACATCAGTACTTCAGTATTAAGAGCTGGTTAAAGTCCATAAGCACAATTAAAATCATTGGGGCCCAACAATGCCCTCAGTTACTACTGTATGCATGATAGTATTAACACTTAAAATCCTGTTCCATTGTACAAAATGGAACTAAATGTAGGAGGATCTCATTGAAACCTATTGAATATTGAAAGGCCCAGATAGAGTGGAAGTGAAGAGAATGTTTCCTAAAGTGGAGAATTCTATGACCAAGAGGGCAAAGCCTCAAACTGGAAGGATGGCCCAGTAGATCATGGATAAGGAGGAATTTCTTTAGCCAGAGATCAGTGAATCTGTGGAATTCATTGCCACAGACAGCTGTGGAGGCCAAGTCATTGGATATATTTGAAGAGAGTTTAATCTTAAACTTGACTAGTAAGAATGTCAAAGGTTACAAGGAGAAGGCAGGAGAATGGCATTGAGAGAAATAATAAATCAGCCATGATTGAATAACAAAGCATACTTAATGGGCTGATTGGCCTAATTCTGTTCCTATGTCTTATAGAATATGGTCAAAATTTCAGAGGTGAAATTCTATAAACATTCAAATGCAAGCAACTGAGGACAATTCCCTTCCCACTATCTTACACTGCTATTTGTTTCTTTCACCTCTAGTCACGCCATTGTGGTTTGTTGTTCCTTTCTGTGCCTTGTGGTGCATTGGGCAGCAACCTTGCCATTTCTTTAGCATTGGCCTAATTCTTACGAGGCCAAGTTGCTAGCTCAATGCTCAACCCAACACGGATGGAATGTGTGCAAGGAACTAACCAGATTTGAATCTGGCACAACTTGCCTCAAAGTCCGATGTGGCTGACTCCACACCACCATCAGTTAGCGTAGCAGTTAGCCCGATGCCATTACAGCTCAGGGCATTGAAATTTGGAGTTCAATTCCAATACTATCTGTAAGAAGTTTGTAGATCCTTCCTGTGAAATGCTTGGACTTCCTCCAGTTTCATTCCTCAGTCCAAGTGCATTCCACTTAGTAGATTAAATTGGTCACTGTAAATTTTCCTGTGTTAAATAGGTTGGTTACTGGGCAGTGCAGTTCACTAGACCAGAAGAACCAGTTCCACTTTGTAACTCCAATTAAATAATTAGATAAATGAATAGATAAATAGACAAGTAAATAAATAAGGAAAGACTGAATAGATTAGTACTCATGAGAATATAGAAGATTGAAGAATATTTGACAGCATATACGGTATAAATTATGATGGGTATAGATAGGGTAAAAACAAGCAGGCTTTTTCCACTGAGGTTGGGTGAAACTACAACCTGAGGTCATGGGTTAAGGATGAAAGATGGGAAGTAAAAGGGGAACATGAGGGGAAGCTTCTTCACTCAGAGGGCTGTGAGCGTGTGGAATGAGATGCCAGCGTAAGGGGTGCATGTGAGCTCGATTTCAACGTTTAAGAGAAATTGATATAGATACATGGATAGTAGGGATACGAAGGACTATGGTCCCAGTGCAGTTCGATGGGAGTAGACATTTTATATGGTTTCAGCATGGACTAGATGGGCTGAAGGGCCTATTTCTGTGCTGTACTTCGCCATGACTCCATAACTCTAAATAAATGGATAGTCAATAATTGCAACAATAAGCCAAATCCCCGGCATTATCTGTTGCTTTTCAAAGGTAAAGAGAACAAAAGTTGCAGACAACACAGAGCAGAACGATGACTTGTTTCGTTTCCCACGTATAATGTGGATCAATGCGCTCTTTCCAGAATTCTGGGAACGTCATCAGGGATTATCTGGAGAACAGAAACTCAATAATACCTGGAATGAAACTGAATGCTTAAGACCACAAGTACAATTTTCAGACAGTAGCTCTATTAGCTGTGGTGCTTACTGCCTCACACTTCCAGACTCCACCATTCTGACAGTTTAATATTTCTCCTGACATTGCCTCTACACCAACACCCATAGATTTCTATTCTCTCCTCCAGTCAGACTGGTACAGCGATCTACAAACCCCATTTCCAGAAAAGTTGGGATATTTTCCAAAATGCAATAAGAACAAAAATTTGTGATATGTTAATTCACGTGAACCCTTATTTAACTGTCAAAAGTACAAAGAAAAGATTTTCAATAGTTTTACTGACCAACTTAATTGTATTTTGTAAATATACACAAATTTAGAATTTGATGGCTGCAACACACTCAACAAAAGTTGGGACAGAGTTAAAATAAGATTGAAAAGTGCACAGAATATTCAAGTAACACCGGTTTGGAAGACTCCACATTAAGCAGGCTAATTGGTAGCAGGTGAGGTATCATGACTGGGTATAAAAGTAGCGTCCATCAAAGGCTCAGTCTTTGCAAGCAAGGATGGGTCGTGGCTCACCCCTTTGTGCCAAAATTCGTGAGAATTGTTAGTCAGTTCAAAAGGAACATTTCTCAACGTGAGATTGCAGAGAATTTAGGTCTTTCAACATATACAGTACATAATATTGTGAAAAGATTCAGAGAGTTCAGAGACATCTCAGTGCGTAAAGGGCAAGGTCGGAAACCACTGTTGAATGTGCGTGATCTTCGAGCCCTCAGGCGCACTGCCTAAGAAACCATCAAGCTACTGTGACAATTATAGCTACCTGGGCTCGGGAGTACTTCGGAAAACCATTGTCACTGAACACAGTCCGTCGCTGCATCCAGAAATGCAACTTGAAACTGTATTATGCAAGGAGGAAGCCATACATCAACTCTATGCAGAAACGTCAGCGAGTTCTCTTGGCCCGAGCTCATCTCAGATGGACCGAAAGACTGTGGAACCGTGTGCTGTGGTCAGATGAGTACACATTTCAGCTAGTTTTCGGAAAAGACGAGGGTCGAGTTCTCCGTGCCAAAGATGAAAACGACCATCCTGATTGTTATTAGCGAAAGGTGCAAAAGCCAGCATCTGTGATGGTATGGGGGTGCATCAGTACCCACGGCATGGGTGAGTTGTATTTATGTGAAGGTACCATTGACTCTGAGGCATATATTAGGATTTTAGAGAGACATATGTTGCCATCAAGGCGACGTCTCTTCCCGGGACGTCCATGCTTATTTCAGTAGGACAATGCCAGGCCACATTCTGCACGGGCTACAACAGCATGGCTTTGTAGACACAGAGTGTGTGTGCTTGACTGGCCTGCTGGCAGTCCAGATCTATCTCCTATTGAAAATGTATGGCGCATCATGAAGAGGAGAATCAGACAACGGAGACCACGGACTGTTGAGCAGCTAAAGTCTTATATCAAGCAAGAATGGACAAAATTTCCAATTGCAAATCTATTACAATTAGTATCCTCAGTTCCAAAACGATTAAAAAGTGTTATTAAAAGGAAAGGTGATGTAACACAATGGTAAACATGCCTCTGTCCCAACTTTTGTTGAGTGTGTTGAAGCCATCAAATTCTAAATTTGTGTATATTTACAAAATACAATTAAGTTGGTCAGTAAAACTATTGAAAATCTTTTCTTTGTACTTTTGTCAGTTAAATAAAGGTTCACATGAATTAACATATCACAGATTTTTGTTTTTATTGCATTTTGGAAAATATCCCAACTTTTCTGGAAATGGGGTTTGTACTTTGGCCCCACCTACAGAACTTTGCAAAAGTCTAAGGCACATATATGTACTGTAGCTAGTGTGCCTAAGACTTCTGCACAGTTCTGTTTTTGCCAACAAGGAGCGGAGAGCGTGTTTCTAAATCTGACGGGAGCAAAAGATGTCAGGAATGACAAGTGTGGAATGCCACAGAAGAGGGGGTGTGGGACAGGTGGCAGAGAAGGAGTGCCAGGGGTGGGAAGCGGTGTGGTTGCAAGGCAAGGCCATTTGATTCCAAACAGTTGGTTTACTGATCATTAAAGACTATCTCTCTGATGCTTCCAGCTCCCTTCTCCTTTTCCCAACCATAATTCCCCCTCTCAATCCACAATAGAGACCCATATCAGAATCAGGTTTATTATCACTCACATACAACATGAAATTTGATTTTTGTGCTGCAGGAGTACAGTGCAATACATAAAATTACTACAGTACTATGCACATATATATAGGTTAGGTTCCTAAGACATTTGTACTATAATTTTGTATACATCAATTTAATCTTCCTTCAGCTTCTTAAGAAAGGAAACTACTTTATTCAACCATAAGACATCAAAGCAGCATTAGGCCATTCAGCCCATTGAGTCTGCTCTGCCTTATTATTATTCCTCAACCTTATTTTCCTGCTTACCCCCTGTAACCATTGTCGACCTGACTAATCAAGAAGGGTTAAGGGGAACATCTTCCATCAGAGGGTGGGGCGAGTGTAGAATGAGATACAAGCAGAAGTGGTCAATGTGGGTTCAATTTCAACAGTTAAGAGAAGTTTAGATAGGTACATGGATGGGAGTTGTGTGGAGGCCATGGTCCAAGTGCAGATTGATGAAACCGGGAAGAATAATGGATCAACATGGACTGGATGGGCCAAAGGTCTGGTTTCTATGCTAGACTGCTCTCTGACTCTATAGTTCTGTGTCACAACAGCATGGAATGGTCAAACAGAGAAAGAGGAATACAAAAATGGAAGAGTTAAAGATGAACATTTGGGAAAAAAAAGGAAAGAGAGAAACAGAGCAAAATATATTCACGCCACTTTACCACTTCACTGTATTGCCATTTTTAGCTTGCTTAATGCACCATGGTCTTATTGCTCCAGGTATAAGGGTCACAAAGAGTTCACACCCTGGATCTGTTCTGTTTGGACAGCTCTTGCCTCAGAGTGTCTGTTAACATTTTACACTACCTCCCAGCATTTTCAAGATTATTTTCAGCTTTGTAGACTCATTTACTAGAAAGCATCTCAATTTCTTTTATTCCTTCTACTTTGTCCCTTTACCTGTCCCAGCTTCATGCATCATCCCCCCCCACCCCCACCCACCTGGTTTCTCTTATCACATTCCAGTTTTGACTCCTTTCCCTCTCCCACCCTTCTTATTCTGGTTTCTCCTCCCTTCCTTTCCAGTCTTGATGAAGGGTCTCAGCCGGAAACGTCAACTATTTATTCCTCTCCTTAGTCACTGCTCGACCTGCTGAATTCTCCAGCATCTTTTGCATGTCGTCAAAGAGATTAATTTAAAGTGACTATAGAGGTCTTATGTAAATATACGTTTGTTTGCTCCCTCTCTCATTAAAATATAGAATCAGATTCAGATTTATTGTCACTGATATAAATCGAGAAATTTGTTGTTTTGTGGCAGCTGCACAGAGGGTGTATGGGGAATCTAGGGAGGGGTAGCACCTCTGGTGAAGGGCTTGTCCTGTCCATTCTGGGGCAGCTCACTCATCTTTGGTTCCCATCTGATGCTCATCTCTCACCTGTAGCTCCAAGTAGCTGAATGCAACAGAGGCCACACCCTAGTACACTGCTTCAACAGGCAGGCTAAACCACATGATGGTCGCCAACGGCCTCAAACCCCAGTGAGATAGGGACTTGCCTGTCCTAGAATGCGAAGTCAGCTCTGGTGCACTGGGCTGATGAGATCTACAGTGAGATCCAACGGCTAGGAAGGCAGTTCTGCAACGCTCCATGGAGAGCGAAGGGCATGACAAGGCACAGAAGATGCCACGGTCATCTACTGTAACCAAGGAGGACCTCAGTTTGTGACGCTTGTTCGTTCCACTGGACCCAAACTTCCGAGGTCGAGAGAGTGGAACCGCCCCAGTGCCACGGCTTTTCCACTTTAAAAACTCTCGACACGATGGACAGCCACCACAGTACAGGCATAACAAATAACCAAAAATTACCAAAAAAAAATTACTATTGCAAAGAGAAATAGTAAGGTATTGTTCATGGGTTAATAGACCATTCAGAAATCTGAAGGCTCTCTTTCTTTCTGTCTTTCTAACCGTTCTCAAGGCCAGCAATGGCAGACCGAAGGAGATTAGGGACTAGAGACATGTAATGGCCACAGACAGGCACACAAGTCTTCAGATACTGGAAAACGAAGCAACACACAAAATACTGAAGGATCAGAATGGGTGGAGCAGTATCTGTGGAGGGAAATGGACAGTCAGCCTTTTGGGATGAGAACCTTCACCGAGACTGAAAGAGAAGATAGCCAGGATAAAGAGGTAAGGGGAAAGGGCAGAGCAAGAGCTGGATGTGATAGGTGGATCCAGGCAAGCAGGGATGATTGGCAGATGGGGACTGGGAAGCGGGAATAGCAACAGAGGCTGGGTGGCGATAGGCACAGGTGACAAAGGGTCAAAGTGGTGAAATCTGAACGGAGAGGAAGGTGGAGCATGAAACTAAAGAAGGGTGAGGGGTGGGAGTTTGAGGGTGATGGACAGATGGGAAGAGTGGGGGAGCGGAAGTGGGAGGAGTTTGTGGGTGATGGGCTGATGGGATCAGTGGTGGGGAAGGGACCCAATCAGACTGTGTAGGTGATGGGCAGAAGGGAAGAGTGCAGGGGGTGGCAGTAGAAGGAGTTTGTGGGTGATGGGTGGAAGTGTGGGGGTGATGAGACCCAGTGGGTGATGGGCCGAGGAACTGGGTGAAGGTGATGAAAGGGTTAGGATGATAGGAGCGAGGGTTGAATGTAAGAACAGGAAGGACAGGGTAGCTCTAGAGAAGACAGAATGGGGACTGGAAATTGGAGAATTCAGTGTTCATACCATTGGGTTAGTGACCATCCAGGAGGAATATTAGGTGCTTTTTCTCTAACTTGTCATTAGCTTCACTGTGGCAGTGGGAGAGTTTAAGGACAAGCATGTCGATGTCTGAATGGAAAAAAAAATGAAAAATGACCAGCCACTGAGGCCGTTTGTGGTGACTGAAGTGACTACTTGTTGTGACATTTGAGTTCTTCATTGGTGTCTCTTTCAATGTCACAAAGCCAGTCAACTGAAGAAAGTGCTGTTAGGTTTGGTTGACCAGATCCTCTCTGCCCTCAGGTCAATTGGACTGAACGTAAATGAATTTGACAGACTTCAGCAGCTCGGTGGAAGTCATGATATATGAATTACCCCCAAGGTTATTTCTGATGTGGTAATAAATATTTCTCTTTTCCTTGAAGATGAAAGTAATCAGGACACCTATTGCAAACATTTTCAACAACTGTGTTGGCATTGGGGAAAAGTCCAGCTTCACGCCTGAACAAATTGAAATGTCTCTGTCTGTATCTGAACTATGAACTCTGGCCCTCACCCTAGCTACAGTCCCGGAAAAATGATGGACACCACCTGCATCTTATTGCTTTTTGCTGTAAACTATAGTCAGACACAAAGGGAATAGGTTCTTCGGCCCACCGAGTCTGCAGTGGATAGTGAGGGCTGCTGGAAAATATCATCAGGGATTCTTTCCCTCCTTCTCCCCCATTCAGGATATATTCCAGAAGTGCTGCTTATGCAGTGCCTCCAGCATTGTCAAAGACCCATCATCTTCTTGACCTGCTGCTGTCAGACCGAAGGTACCACAGTACAAGAGACAGAACTGTCAGGCTAAGTAACCGCTTCTTCTCCCAGGCTGTTAGACTTCTCAACACCCTGCTGCCACCCAGCACACACGTACACCCTGTCTGAATGCCCTGCTGCCCACTCCTCCAACTCCCCAACTCACAGACACACTCTCATCCTGCACTGGTCACTTTTCAGCTTTCATTGCTGCTGTTTCACATGCTTATAACACTCTCGTTCTATTATAATGGTGTCAGTAACAGTATACTGTCTTACATAAACATGCACCTCCCACTTTATGTCAACCTGTCAGTCTTCAGGCCATGTCACTCAGGGACTTTTGTGATGGTATGTGCTGGATCGTAACTATATGTGTTGTGTATGATTACATATACTGTGTTTTGCATCTTGGCCCCCGAGGAACACTGTTTTGTTTAGCTGTATATATGTGTATGGTTGAATGGCAATAAACTTGAGTCCATCATCAATCCATTACCATTAATCCAAAATTGATCTCATTTGGGTAATAATAGGGGATTTAATCTTGAGAGAGCGCAAAGAGATTTATGGTGATATTACAGGAAATGGAGGACTCCAAGGAGGTGTGGGAAGGGCTGGAACTTTTTTACCTGCAACAAAGACTGAGGGGTGACCTAATAGGAGTATTATAAAATCATGACAGGCCCAGATAAAGTCAATAGCTGAAGTGTTTTCTCAAGGGTAGGGGAATCCAAAACTAGAAGGCATGAGTGTAAGGTGAGAGAGGGACCTGATGGGCAAATTTTTCACGTAGAATTTGGTAGGTATTTTGAAGGAGATTGATAGAGATGGGAGCAAAAGACTTCTGCTTGTCAAGAGTCACTTTGTCACTTTATCATTTCCTGTCAGGGTCACCTCATGTTCAGATACTCCTGCACCTAGCATAAATCACGTGGAAAAGCATTCGGGCCAGAGGTGGCACCTGGCCCAGTGCTGAAGTTCTGTGCTGATCAACAGGAGTGTTCACTGAGAAGGCAAGACAGCAGCTATATTTCATCAGGGGTTTGAGGAGATTTGGTATGTCACCTAAAACACTCACAAATTTCTACAGAGGTACCGAGGAGAGCATTCGAACTGGGTGATTCACCATCTGGGTTGGGATTTGGGAGCCATTTCACAGGAATAAAGTAAACTGCAGAGATTTGTAAAACTAGCCAGCTCCATCATGGGTACAAGCCTCCGTAGTGTCTAAGACATCTTCAAGGAGCGATGCCTCAGTGAGACAACGTCCATCATTGAGGACCTCCACTACCCAGGACATACGCTCTTCTCATTGCTACCATCAGTGAGGAGGTACAGGAGCCTGAAGGCACACACTCAATGATTCAGGTTCAGCTTCTTCCCCTCTGCCAGCTGCTTTCTGAATGAACAATGAACTCATGAACACTTCCTAACTACTCTTTTTTTTAAAAATTTCCTATTTTTTGCACTATTGCACTCTGAACTCTAATTCCATTTTCTTTTTAACAAATTTCACAACGTGTTAAATGTGATTCTGATTTTTAACCTCTTGCAATGACAGTCTGAGGCACCCAACTGCTTCAAGCTGACTTCAATTATACCAAAGAAAAATGCGGTAAACCTGTCTTAATGACTATCGTCCTTTAGTGCTTACAGTACATCCACAATAGTGAGTTGGTTATGAAACATATGGACTCCTGCATGAGAAGCAGCTTGGATCCACTCCAGTTTGCCTACCAGCATGACAGGTCCACAGCGGATGGAACTCTTTGGCCCTTCACTCAACCATGGAACATCTGGACAGCAAAGACGCATACATCAGGATGCTCTTTATCGATTATAGCTCAGCATTTGATAGCATCATCCCATCAAAACTAATCAGTAAATCTGCAAAATCTGGGTCTCAATACTACCTTGTGCAATTGGATCCTGGATCTCCTCACTTGCAGACTCCAGTCGATTTGGATTGGCAACAACATCTGCTCAATGATCTCCATCAGCAAAGATGCACCACAAGGCTGAGTACTTACCCCCTGCTCTACTCACTTTACACTTATTATTCTGTGGCTAAGCATATTTCTAATGCCATATGTAAGTTTGCTGACAACACTACTGTTTTTGGCCGAATCAAAGGTGATGACAAATCAGCATATAAGGAGGAAGCAGACTGAAAATCTGGCTGGTACCGCTACACCAACCTCTCTCTCGATGTCAGCAAGACCAAGGAGCTGATTACTAACTTGAGGAAAAAGAACCTGGGGTTTCATGAGCCAGCCCTTTTCGAGGGATCAGTGGTGGAGAGGATCAGCAACTTTAAATTCCTCAAAGTTATCATTTCAGAGGACCTGTCCTAGGCCTAGACCATCAATGCAATTAGATAGATAGATAGATACTTTATTCATCCCCATGGGGAAATTCAACATTATGGGAAAAGCACAGTAGCACATCTACTTCCTAAGGAGTTTTCAAAGATTCGGCATGACATCTAAGTCTCTAACAAAAACTTCTTTAGATATGTGGAGGAGAGTATATTGCTTAGCTGCATCACAGCATTTTTTGGAAACACCATTGTTCTTTAATGGAAAATCCAACAAAAAGTAGTGGAAACTGCTCAGTCCATCCCTGGTAAAGCACTCCCCACCATTGAGCACATCTACATGAGGCATTAACGCAGGAAGGCAGCATCCAAAATCTGGGACCCCCACAGCCCAGGTTATGCTCTCTTTTTGCTGCTGGCATCAGGAAGAAGGTAACAGGAGCCTCAGAGCTCACACTATGAGGTTTAAGAATAGTTATTACCCCTCAACCATCAGGCTGTTGAACCAGAGGGGATAACATCATCCACCCCATAACTGAATTGTTATTGCAACCTATAGATGCACTTCCAAGGACTATTCATCTCATATTTGTGATATTTATTTATTTATTTATTTGTTTGTTTATTTTAATAGTATTATTATTTTTTACTGTTTCTATATGCAGAGTTTGTCTTTTGCAGACTGTTGTCCACCCTGTTGATGTGGTCTTTCATTGATTCTATTATGGTTATTGGATTTATTGCGTATGCCCTCAAGAAAATGAATCTCAGGGTTGTATATGATGACATACGTGTACTTTGATAATAAATTGACTTTGAACTTTGAACACTTTTACGTATGCACATGCAATTAGTCTATGTATATAAGCTAATATCATGTATATACGGCCACATTCAGGATTGCTTTCATATTTATGTTTATTTTCTTTTAATGCTTATTATGTTTTATGCTACATCAGATCTAGAGAAATAATCATACTGTTCTCCTTTACACTCACATACTGAAGAATAACAATAAACAATCTTGTATCTTGAGTTGCTTCATACTGGTCAGCACAACATTATAAGACCTTATGGTCTAGGAGCAGAATGAGGTCATTTGGTCCATTGAGTCTGCTCCACCATTTCATCTTGGATAATTCATTTTCTCTCTCAGCTCCAATCTCCTGCCTTCTCCCAATAACTCTACATGCTCTTACTTATGAGCTAAAGAGAGGTGCTGTTCTGTCTTCTATGTTCTCTGAGTCAAGGCCATTCTTCTGGACTTGACTGCCTAGTCTTGACTGTCCATTTCTCTCCCTTGACACATTAAGTTCTTCTGTCAGTTTGTTGATTGTTTTTCTTCAAAATTCCAACATCTACAGGCTATCATGTCCCTCCATTCTCTCTTCACCACCAAGTCCCTCCATCTCTGCCCCAAGTCTCCTCTGGACCCTCAATGGGATCATTACAGGAATTATTTAGCACTCTGTGGCAGTCTGGTACAAGGTCAACATCAGAAGAAACAACTCTAATCCCATCAGACTTTCCATGATCTCATTCCTTGTCAATTGCTTCTCTAAATTCCTTCTTAAATGTAATGAATAAATCAGCTTCAAGAGTTACTTGTGATAAGGAATTCCAAATTCTATTAGAATTTTGAACATAGAAATCTACAGCACATTACAAACCCTTTGGCCCGCAATTTTGTGCTGACCATGTAACCTGCCAAGAATTACTCTACCACATAGCCCTCTATTTTCTCTAAGCTCCATGTACCTATCTAAGAGTCTCTTAGAAGACTCTATTGTACCCGCCTCCACCACTGCCGCTGGCAGTGCATTCTGCACAACCACCACTCTCTGTATGAAAAACGTACCCCTGACATCTGCTCTGTTACAAGCACCTTAAAACAATGCCCCCTCGTGTCAGCCATTTCAGCCCCAGAAAAAAGCCTCTGGCTATACATATGATCAATGCCTCTTACTATATACACCTCTATCATGTCCCCATCACTCCAAGGAGAAAAGGCCAAGTTCACTCAACCTATTCTCATAAGGCATGATCTCCAATCCAGGTAACATCATTGGAAATCTCCTCTGCACTCTTTCTATAGTTTCCACATCCTTCCTGTAGTGAGGTGACCAGAACTGAACACTGTACTCCAAATGGGGTCTGAGCAAGGTCCTATATAGCTGTAACATTACCTCATAGCTCTTGAACTTAATTCCATGGTTGATGAATGCCATCACACCATACGTCTTCGTAACAACACTGCCAACCTGCACAGCAGCTTTTCAGTGTACTATGGACACAATCCCCCAAATCTCTCTGATCCTCAACACTGCCTAGAGTCTCACCATTAATATTATAATCTGTCTTCAAATTTGACCTACCAAAATGAACCACTTCACACTTATCTGGGTTGAATTCCATCTGCAACTCCTCAGCCCAGTTCTGCATACTATCGATGTCCCGCTGTAACCTCAGACAACCCTCCACACTATCCACAACACCCCCAACCTTGGTGTCATTAGCAAATTTACTAACCCATCCCTCCATTTCCTCATCCAGGTCATTTATAAAAATCACAAACAGGAGGGGTCCCAGAACAGATCCCTGCGGAACACCACTGGTCACCGTCCTCCATGCAGAATACGAACCATCTACAACCACCCTTTGCCTTCTGTAGGCAAGCCAATTCTGGATCCACAAAGCAAATTCTCCTTGGATCCCATGCCTCCTTACTTTCTGAAGGTGTCTTGAGGGGGTGGGGTGGCCCTGTTGGTGAGGAATGAGATTCAGTCCTTTGCAAGGGGGGACATAGGGTCAGGAGAAGTAGAGTCTGTGTGGATAGAACTGAGGAACAGTAAGGGCAAAAGGACCCAAATGGGTGTTGTCTACAGGCCACCAAACAGTGGCATGGATATTGGGTGCAAGTTGAATAGGGAGTTAACATCGGCATGTGGCAAAGGTAATGTCGCAGTAGTTATGGGGGATTTCAACATGCAGGTGAACTGGGAGAATCAGGTTGGTGCTGGACCACAGGATAGGGAGTTTGTAGAGTGCCTACGGGATGCATTCTTGGAACAGCTTGTACGAGAGCCGACCAGGGACTAGACTATTCTGGATTTAGTGTTATGTAATGAACAGGATTTGATAAGTGATCTTGCAGTAAAGCAGCCATTAGGAGGTAGTGATCATAATATGATAAGTTTTTATCTGCAATTTGAGAAGGATAAGGGCAGATCGGAGGTGTCAGTATTGCAGATGAACAGGGGAAACTATGGAGCCATGAGGGAGGAGATGGCCAAAGTTGACTGGACGGATAGCCTAGCAGAAAAGACAGTGGAACAGCAATGGCAGGTATTCTTGGGAATAATGCATAAGGTGCAAAATCAGTTCATCCCCCAGAGAAGGAAGGATTCAAAGGGGGGAAAGGGGCCACAGTGGTTGACAAAGGAAGTCAGAGATTGCATAGCATTAAAAAAAAGGAAATATGACAGAGCTAAGGTGAGTGGGAGGACAGATGATTGGGAAGTTTTTAAGGAACAACAGAACTTAATTAAAAAGACAATACTGGGAGAAAAAATGAGGTACGAATGCAAGCTAGCCAGGAATATAAAGGAAGATAGCAAAAGCTTTTTTAGGTATGTGAAGAGAAAGAAGATAGTTAAGAACAATGTTGGGCCCTTGAAGAATGAATTGGGTGAAATTGTTATGGGAAACAGAGAAATGGCAGAAGAATTTAATGAGTACTTTAGATCTGTTTTCACTAAGGAAGACACAAGCAATCTCCCAGATGTATGGATGGGCCAAGGACATAGGGTAACAGAGGAAATGAAACAGATTGACATTCGGAAGGAAACGGTGATGAGAAGACTGATGGGACTGAAGGCTGACAAATCCCCAGGTCCAGGTGGTCTGCACCCTTGGATACTAAAGGAGGTGGCCCTGGAAATTGCGGATGCATTGGTAATCATTTTTCAATGTTCCTTAGATTCAGGATCAGTTCCTGAGGATTGGAGAATGGCTAATGTTATCCCACTTTTTAAGAAAGGAGGGAGGGAGAAAACAGAGAACTATCGACCTGTCAGCCTGACATCGGTGGTGGGAAAGATTCTAGAGTCCATTATTAAGGATGAAATAGTGGCATATCTAGATAGCAGTGATAGGATTGGGCCAAGCCAGCATGGATTTACCAAGGGTAAATCATGCTTGACTAATCTGTTGGAGTTTTTCGAGGATGCAACCAGGAAGTTAGATGGGGGAGATCCAGTGGATGTAGTGTACCTCGATTTTCAGAAGGCATTTGATAAGGTCCCACATAGGAGATTGGTGGGTAAAATCAAAGCTCAGGGCATCGGGGGGAAGGCATTGACATGGATAGAAAACTGGTTGGCAGATAGAAAGCAAAGGGTAGCTGTGAATGGGTGTTTCTCAGAATGGCAGGCGGTGACTAGTGGGGTGCCACAGGGCTCGGTATTGGGACCACAGCTGTTTAACATTTACGTTAACAATTTGGATGAAGGCATAGAAAATAACATCAGAAAGTTTGCTGATGATACTAAGCTGGGTGGCAGTGTGACATGTGATGAGGATGTTAGGAGAATTCAGGGTGACTTGGATAGGCTGGGTGAGTGGGCAGATACTTGGCAGATGGCGTTTAATGTGAATAAGTGTGAGGTTATCCACTTTGGGAGTAAGAACAGGAAGGCAGGTTATTATCTGAATGGTGTAGAGTTGGGTAAGGGAGAAATACAAAGAGATCTCGGAGTCCTTGTTCATCAGTTACTGAAGGTGAATGAGCAAGTGCAGCAGGCAGTGAAGAAGGCGAATGGAATGTTGGCCTTTATTACAAAGGGAATTGAGTACAAGAGCAAGGAAATCCTCTTGCATTTGTACAGAGCCCTGGTGAGACCACACCTGGAGTATTGTGTACAGTTTTGGTCTCCAGGGTTAAGGAAGGACATCCTGGCTGTAGAGGAAGTGCAGCGTAGATTCACGAGGTTAATTCCTGGGATGTCTGGACTGTCTTACGCAGAGAGGTTAGAGAGACTGGGCTTGTACACACTGGAATTAAGGAGATTGAGAGGGGATCTGATTGAAACATATAAGATTATTAAGGGATTGGACAAGATAAGAGGCAGGAAATATGTACCAGATGCTGGGACAGTCCAGTACCAGAGGGCATGGTTTGAGAATAAGGGGTAGGTCATTTAGGACAGAGTTAAGGAAAAATTTCTTCTCCCAGAGAGTTGTGGGGGTCTGGAATGCACTGCCTCGGAAGGTAGTGGAGGCCAATTCTCTGGATGCTTTCAAGAAGGAGCTAGATAGGTATCTTATGGATAGGGGAATCAAGGGATATGGGGACAAGGCAGGAACCGGGTATTGATAGTAGTTGATCAGCCATGATCTCAAAATGGCAGTGCAGGCTCGAAGGGCCGAATGGTCTACTTCTGCACCTATTGTCTATTGTCTATTGTCTATTGCATGGGGAACCTTATCAAATTTCTTGTCAAAATCCATATACACTACATCCACTGCTCTACCTTTATCAATGCGTTTTGTTACATCCTCAAAGAATTCAATTAGGTTTGTAAGGCACGCCGTGCCCTTGACAAAGCCATGTTGACTATATCACAACCATGGATTCGGAAGTGTAGCAGATGCAGCAATTGCGATCGTGAATATGCATGTGTCCGCTAATTATTATTTCATTGTGATGGTACTTAACTCCATTTCTTTCATCATAGTGCTTTTTGAGACTTGAGCAAAGCACAGCAACGTTTTGCTGCCCGCTTGCATTCAGCCTTGCCTGAGAAATTGGACTGTTGAGTCAACTGACTCTGAAGACTAGCGATATATTTATTTTGTATTTAGTTATTCCTTTCAGCCACAGTGTTGGCTTCATTTTCCATTTGAGAGTTTTAGCTAATGGCCCTGTTTGGCCCAGCGTTTATTGTTTCCTTTCCCTCTAACTCGCGTCACATTAAAATCTGTGAACTATCGACCCACTTCAGTGTATCTCGCTCCGTACTTGGGCCACATCTAAACACAGTGACAGCAAGTCCCGACCACTCTGCAGACAGAGAGCAGCTGACCATGACCCTGAGATTCATTGTTCACGTAGGGACAAGCTTCAGTCAGTGGAATCTGTCCTAAGTGAAGTTACGGAGGCAATGAGGCAGGTAATCTCATGCCGACAAGCCCAGTCTCATCTGGAGGAACAGGATTCATCCCTAGCCGCAACGGTTGAACAGCTCACTGCAGACAATCGGACTCCAGTGTCTGTGATTTCTGTTCTCACGGTCGCCATCTATGAACTTACTGTGAACAGTTAGCATCAGCTGACAGCCATTAACATCCTCGCCAGCTCGATTTGGCAGCTTCAGGCTGCCTCAGTCCCACTCCCAGAATCTTGCAGGTCCTCCTTTTCTGCTGCCCTGATAATTCCTGCTACTAATGCTTCCGCTCACACACCTAGACCAGAGCCAACTCCTACGACCGTTCAGGAACCATGTATTCCACCACCAGGCAGATATTTTGATGATCCCGAT
Source organism: Hemitrygon akajei (assembly GCF_048418815.1). Taxonomy (NCBI): domain Eukaryota; kingdom Metazoa; phylum Chordata; class Chondrichthyes; order Myliobatiformes; family Dasyatidae; genus Hemitrygon; species Hemitrygon akajei. The sequence goes on from NC_133127.1 coordinate 189,569,262, forward strand.
GGCTGCAGGAATTTTATTTCCCAATGCGAGCTGACATTCCAAGCCCAGCCTGGTCACTTCGGTGATGATGCACGAAAACTAACGTACATGGTCAATCTTCTTGATGGACCTCCACTCAGCCTGTTCAATGCTTTATGGGAACAAGGATGCCTGGCAGCCCAGTTGTTCTGACATTTCGTGGCAGAGTTAAGGTGTGTTTGGTCCCTTCCAGTATGGAGTCAGGAGGCTGCTCACTGACTCCAAGACCTGCGCCAAGGCAGAGAGATGGTGAGGGCCTTTGCAGTCAAATTCTGCACGCGTGCAGTAGAGATGGGTTGGAATGAGAGATCCCTCACCACTGTTTTTCAATGTGGACTGAATGCAGGGGTCCAGCATGACAAGTCACTCATCCGGGACTTCCAACGGACACAGGTCTGTGGCACCTCGGGTCTGCGTCGCGGTAGGGTGGCCCTGTCACAACTACAGATTCGGCAGCGCAGCGGATACAGCAATTGCGCTCGTGAATATGCATGTGGCAACTAATACCACTTCATTGTGATGGTATTTAACTCCATTCCTTTTGTCATAGTACTTGCAGAGACTGGAGCAAAGCACAGCAACATTTCACCTCCTGCTTGCATTTGGACTTGCTTGGGAAATTGGACTGTCGAGTCAACTGACTCTGAAGATTAGTGGTGTTCATCTTGTATTTAGTTCTTCCTTTCAGCCGCAGAGTTGGCTTTGTTTTCCATTTGAGAGTTTTAGTTAATGGCCCTGTTTGGCCCAGCGTTTATTGTTTCCTTTCCCTCTAACTCTCTTCGCATTAAAATCTGTGAAATATTGACTCACTTCAGTGTTTCCTGCTCTGCACTCGGGCCATACCCAAACGCGGTGACAGACTATCCCCAATCAGATTATGTCTCTCCAAATGCCCATAAATCCTGCCTCTCAGGATCTTCTCCAACAACTTGCCCACCACTGAAGTCAGACTCACTGGTCTATAATTTCCTGGGTTATCTCTACTCCCTTTCTTGAACAAGGGAACAGCATTTGCAACCCTCTAATCCTCCGGTACTTCTCCCGTCCCTACTGATGATGCAAAGATCATTGTCAGAGGGTCAGTAATCTCCTCCCTTACTTCCCACAGTATCCTGAGGTATATCTCATCCAGTCCCAGTGACTTATCTAACTTAATGCTTTTTAAAAGCTCCAGGACATCCTCTTTCTTAATGTCTATACATTCAAGCATTTCAATATACTGTAAGTCATCCCCACAATTGCCAAGGTCTTTTTCTCTGGTGAGTACTGAAGCGAGGTATTCATTAAGTACCTCCACTACCTCCTCCTTTCTAAAAACTTTCTAAAAGCTCCGACTCCACGCACACGTTTCCATTATCACACCTGATTGGTCCTATTCTCACATGTCTCAGCCTCTTGCTTTTCACATACTTATAGAATGCCTTGGGGTTTTCCTTAATTCTTCTCACCAAGCCCTTCTCATGGCCCCGTTTAGCTCTCCTAATTTCATTCTTAAGCTCTTGCCTGGCAGCCTTGTAACATTCTAGAACTCTATCAGTACCTAGTTTCTTGAATCTTTCGTAAGCTTTTAAAAACATAGAAACACAGAAAATCTACAGCACATTTTGGCCCTTCAACCCACAATGTTGTGTCGACCATGTAACCTACTGTAGAAGCTGCCTAGAATAGCCCTCTATTTCTCTAAGCTCCATGTCTCTTAAAAGATCCTTTTCTTTTCTTCTTAACTAGATTTTCCACATCCTTTGTACACCATGATTTTTTACCCTACCATCCTTTCCCTGCCTCAATGGAACATACCTATGCAGAACGCCACGCAAATGTTCCCTGAACATTTGCCACATGTCTGCCATGCATTTCCCTCAGAACATCCTCTCCTAATTTATGCTCTCAAGTTCCTGCCTAATAGTATCATATTTGCCCCTACCCCAATTTAGATGTTTTCCCAAACTGTCCGCTGCTATCCCCCTCCAGTGCTATGGCAAAGGAGATAGAGTTGTGATCACTACCTCCAAAATGCTCTCCCACTGAGAGATCTGACACCTGGCCAGGTTCATTTCCCAATACCAGATCAAGTACAGGAAATTTCCTGAACACACCTAACAAGCTCCACCCCATCTAAACCCCTTGCTTTAAGGAGATCCCAGTCCAATATTAGGAAAGTTAAAATTTCCCATCACAACAACTGTATTATTATTGCACCATTCCAGGATCTGCCTCCCTATCTGCTCCTCAATGTCCCTGCTACTATTAGGGGGTCAGTGGAGTTATTGCCCCTTTCCTGTTTCTGACTTCCGCCCAAACTGACTCAGTAGACCATCCCTCCACGAGTTCCTCCTTTTCTGCAGCTATGACACTATCCCTGATTAGCATTGCCATGCCCCCACCTCTTTTGCCTCCCTCCCTGTCCTTTTTGAAATATCTAAAGCATCTTTGCTCTATGATCTGCCTATCCTTCCTCACAAACTAAAATAAACTTCTTCATGTTTTTTACTTTAATAGATGATTAGAATATGAAATTCATTATTGGGTCTGTATAACCTTAGTGATGTAGGACATCAAATAAAAGAGCCTCTTTGGCATTAATGCCGTGATCTGGGCCACTTGCATCTTCAGTCAGTCTTCCGCACATCTGCTCTGGAGTACACTGAATTGTTGTTCTACGTGTTGAGGGAAGAGGACCTCCAAGTTCAAATTTACTGTTGAAATATGTATACTACATACCTTGAGATTCATTTTCTTGCAGGCACCCACAGGAAAATAAAGAAAACACAGTAGAGTAGAAATAGAAACAGAAAATATGACAGAAATAGTAGGGGGTGGGTTTGATAGGTTGGAGAAGTACGGATAAAGTTAAAAAAGAAAAGTGCGGATAGAGATAAAGAAAAGCAAAAGATAAAAAAAAGAGGTAAGAGTGGAGTGAAGGAAAGTCAAGTGCAAAAGAGTAAAAGATAATAAGATTTTAAAAGAACAATGAGTGTAAAGGCACTTTATCTGAATGCCCGTAGTATTTGACACAAGGTCAGTGAACTTGGGGCACAAATCAGTACAAAGAGGTATGATTTAGTGGCCATTACAGAGATATGGTTGCAGGGTGGAGAGAGGATTGGGAATTAAATATCCAAGGATATCGGGTAATACGGAAAGATAGGCAGGAAGGTAGGGGAGGTGGTGTAATTACAGATGAAATCAAGGCAATAGTAAGGAACGATATAAGATCTAAGGAGCAGAATATTTAATCCATCTGGGTAGAGATTAGGAATAGTAAAGGGAAAAATCACTGGTGGGAGTTGTCTGTTGGTCATCGAATAAGAACATTACAGTGGCACAGGCAATAAACAGAGAAATATCTGAGACATGTAAGAATGGAACAGCAATTATCACGGGGGACTTCAGATTGCACATAGATTGGTGAATCAAGTTGGTCAAGGCAATTTTGAAGAGAACTTCATAGAATGCATTCATGATGGCTTTCTTGAACAGCATGTTACTGAACCTACAGGGGAACGTGTTATCTTAGATCTGGTCCTGCGCAATGAGACAGGTAAAATTAGTGATCTTGTAGTTAGGGATCCTCTTGGAAACAGTGATCACAGTATGGCTGAGTTTCTCATACAAATGGAGGGTGCAATAGTTCGGTCAAAAACCAGTGTACTATGCCTAAACAATGAAGACTACAATGGGATGAGGGAGGAATTGTCTAGTGTAAACTGGGAACACACGTTATATGGTGGGACGGTTGAGGAACAGTGGAAGGCTTTCAAAGAGATTTTCCATGGTGCTCAACAAAAGTATACATCAGTTAAAAGTAAGGGCAGCAAGGGTGGGGAGAGCCAGCCTTGGATAACTAAGGAAATAAAGGAAGGCATCAAGCTAAAAGCTTGTGCATATGAAGTCACCAACGGTAGTGGGAAATGGGAAGACTGCAAAATCTTTATAAAGTAACAAGGAACCACTAAGTGAGTGATAAAGAAAGGGAAGATAGATTATGAAAATAAACTAGTACAAAATATAAAAATGGATAGGATAAGTTTTTATAATTATATAAAGCAGACAAGGGTGGCTAAAGTGAATGTAGGTTCATTGGAGGACGAGAAGGGGGAATTGATGTCTGGTAATGAGGAATGGCAGAGGCATTAAATGACTATTTTGTGTCAGTCTTCTCAGTGGAGGACATCTCTAACAAGCCAGAGAGATGCTATGGATGTGATGGGAGGTGAGATCCTGATGGAATAGATCCCAGGGTACTGAAAGAAATGACAGGAGTTATAGTAGAGGCTTTGGTGATGATTTACCAAAATTCTCTGGACTCTGGGCAGGTCCTGGCGGATTGGAAGACAATGTATGTCATACCGCTGTTTAAAAAAGCATGTAGGCAAAAGGCAGGTAACTATAAGCCAGTTAGTTTAACATCTGTAGTTGGGAAAATACTTGAAGCTATCATTGAAGAAGAAATAACGAGGCATCTGGAAGGAAATGGATCCACCAGGCATATACAGCATGAATTCAGCAAAGGCCAGTCCTGTTAACAAACTTCCTGGAGTTCTTTGAGCATATAATGAGCGCAGTGGATAGAGGGGAACAGATTATCATTATTTACTTGGATTTCCAGAAGACATTCGAAAAGGTGCCACATAAAAGACTTATCCATAAGATAAGAATGCACAGAGTTAGATGTGATGTATTAGCATGGATAGAGGATTGGTTAACTAATAGAAAGCAGAGAGTTGGGATACATGGGTGTTACTCTGGTTGGCAATCTGGTGAGCGGTGTGCCGCAGGGGTTGGTGATGGACCTGCAACTGTTCACGATAATCATTAATGATCTGGAAGAGGGGACTGAGTGTAGTGTATCCAAGTTTGCTGATGATACTAAATTGAGTGGAAAGGCAAATTGTGCAGGAGATATGGAGAGTCTGCTGAGAGATATAGATAGGTTAAGTGAGTGGGCAAGGGACTGGCAGGTGGAGTACAATGTTGGTAAATGCAAGATCATCCACTTTGGAAGAAAAAAATGGAAGATCAGATCATTATTTAAACGGTAAAATATTGCGGCATGCTGCTGTGCAGAGGGACTTGGGAGTGCTTGTGCATGAATCACAAAAGTTTGGTTTGCAGGTGCAGCAGGCTATCAAGAAGGCAAATGGAATATTGACCTTCATTGCTAGAGGGATTGAATTTAAGAGCAGGGCGGTTATGCTGTAACTGTACAGGGTACTGGTGAGGCTGCACCTGGAGTACTGTGTGCAGTTCTGGTCTCCTTACTTGAGAAAGATATACTGGTTTTGGAGTTGGTGCAGAGGAGGCTCACCAGATTGATTCCAAAGATGAGAGGCTTAAACTATGAGAAGAGATTAAGTCACCTTGGATTATAGTTGATGGAATACAGAAGGATGAGAGGAGATCTCATAGATACATATAAAATTATGAAAGAAATAGATAAGATTAAGGTAGGAAAGTTGTTCCCACTGGTTGGTGAGACCAGAACTAGATGACATAGCCTCAAAATTTGAGGGAGTAGATTTAGGATGGAGATGAGGAGAAATTGCTTTTCCCAGAGAGTGATGAATCTGCCCAATGAAGAAATGGAGGCTACCTCAGTAAATATAGTTAAGACAAGGTTGAATAGATTTTTGCATAGCAGGGGAATTAAGAGTTATGGGGAAAAGGCAGGTAGGTGGCGATGAGTCTGTGGCCAGATCAGCCATATTGAATGGCAGAGCAGGCTCAATGGGCCAGTTGGCCTACTCCTGCTCCTATTTTTTAATGTTCTTATGTTATATTCCATGAAATACCTGCAAAACAAAGGGTGAGTGTCTGAAAGTGAGTCTACAGGATGCGTAGTAATTTCAGTGGTGAGGCAACTGAAGCCATCCATGCCAATCTAGGAGCCCGATGGATGTAGGGGGCAGCAAGTGTTCCTGAACTTGGCGGCATGGGACCCAAGAATCCTATACCGCCTACCTGATGGTAATAGTGAGAAGAGAGGGTGGTGGGTCAAATTCAGGTGGGGGATCTTGGCTGTCATGGAGCGGTGGGGGTTAACATCGGTTTGTTCCCTACTCTGAAGCCTTAATGCTTTAATGTGGTTTGAAGTGCAGCCCAGCACCTTCTCTAATCCCCATATCCACCAAGTTCATAGATCCTTCAATAGTTCATTGCCAGATATGATGCAATGCCATGAGGTTGGTCTTGGTAAGATCAACTCTATGTGGCCCTCCCTCAAGAGATGTTCTTCTGGCCAATTTCTTTCCACAGCCAGAGATTTGTAGGAGATTGAGATGGCACTTTCTTTGAATGTGGTCAATAACATTTTAATTGGCGATGGAAAAACTGGTCATCTGCTTGGTTGGCAGCTTCTTCCCATCAGACCCTTATGACCAATCAATCAATGAAATCATAAATCAGCATCCAAAGAGTTTGAGTCTCTTGTACATGGTGGATTGATCATTTGATGGTGGATTGATCATTCTCTCTTCTCCCATCTTCTGTTGAGCAGAAGGAATTGAAGCTTGAATTCATGTACCACCTGACTCAAGAACAGTTTCTATCCCTCTGCTAACAAAATTCAAAGTCCAAAGTACATTTATTATCAAAGTATGTATGCATTATAAAACCTTGAGATTCGTCTCCTCAAAGGCTGCCACAAAATAAAGAAACCCAAAAGGATCTGTTAATAAAAGATCATCAAACACCCAATGTACAGAGAGAAAGAAAAACAAATCATGCAAAAAAAGGAAGTAAACCAAATAGCATTTAGAACAAAAGCGAGTTTACAGTCATGAAACCAGGCATTACTACAGCTGGAGCAGGCCACAGTCTCAGTTCAGTGCAGAGCTGAGTAAACATGACGGCACAGGGAGCGGAACCGGCCCAACCCTCAGATCATTGAAGAGATGTTTCATATGTTAAAGATGAATTCTTGATTTCTCAGTTTATGTCATTGCAGCCCCAGCACTTCATTCATCTACCTGCACTGCAATTTCTCTATGGCTACTAAACTCAATTCTGCATTCTGTTTTCTTTTTGTTCCATTGAACATAGAGCTTTGCAGCGCAGTAGAAGCCCCTTAGACCCAATGCAGTGCTAACCTTTTAACCTACTCTAAGATCAATCTAACCTATGCCTTCCACATAGCCCTCCATTTTTCTATCATTCATGTGCCTATCTAAGAGTTTCTTAAATGTCCCTACTGTATCTGCCTCTACTACTGTCCCTGGCAGTGCTCTCTATGTACTTTACACTCTCTGAGCAAAAAAAGTACATATGTATGGAATCAATTTACCCAAGTATGGAATGAACTGTGTAGATGGCGCACAAACAGATGTCTTTCATTGTATTTTGGTACAATACCAAACAATAACAATTCTAATTCCACTTTTGACTCACAACCAGCTGACATGAAAATCTATAATTTCATCAAACAGTAACATACATACCAACACCTATCTGATGTTTCCATGAAAAGGGTATAATTACAAACAAATTGTCTTTATTCAAGGAATCATTCACTTAAGATGCCGTTGAAAACACTCACTTTATCAGTAAAATGCAATGAACATTAACTTTCCGTGCTTCCATTTTCTGTGTAAATAATTAATGATGCCTTAAAGTCCTAATCCCACCTTCTAATATCCAGTACTAAACACAAAGGACTAAATGCTCAGTACTGCCGTTCGGGTTCGGGTTCAAATTCAGATTCAGATCAGATTAGATCAGATTCAGATTCAGATCAGATTCCGAATAAGATTTAGGTTCGGATCAGATACAGATTCAGATTCAGATTTATTTGAACACCTACATGGAAACATACAGTGAAATGCATTGTTTACATTAACACCCAACACAATTAAGGATGTGCAGGGGGGGCAGTCCGCTAGTGTCGCCACACATTCCAGTGCTGACATAATATGGCCACAATGCTCGGCAGAACATCACAGAACACAACAAGCAACAAAACAACAATAACAAAACACGCCCCTTTCCTCTCTCCCAGATCAGCTGCTTTGACTCAGCAAGTCAGAGAGTAGTTGAGCAGAGTCAGATCCTACCAGGGAACAAGGGGACCATAAAATCTTACTCCTCATTCTACAGGGACTCCCTAACTGCTGTTTCCACTCCAGTTAGAATGGTATGTTACAGATCGTAGGCAAAGGGCTTTGCTGGACAGCAATATTCAGAGCACACTGTCATAGAATGGGTGGCAGGGCGGAGATACATCTCTACCAAAGGAGGTGTAAGGCACTCTTTCTCTCCGCTAGCCTGCAGGTCACCCTTGGCTAAGGTTTAGCACCTACTTCATCCACCATTCCCCCCCACAACCCCACCACACTGATCAGGGTCATGTGAAGCCATGGGAGCAGGTGGTGGATGGTCGTACGAGCAGTTGGTGCAGATCACAAGCCCTGGTTATGCGATCACTGATGCCAGGCAGACAATCTCTGAAGAGTATTGACAATGGCTGGGGTCACCCGTCTTGTAAAGACACAGCCCTGAAGAAAAATTTACCATGATTATTTATGGTCATGGAGAGACCATCATCCAGACATGGCACATAATGATGATGATGAGAGTCATAGAGCACTACTTCACAGAAACAGGCCCTCAAGCCCATTTAGTCCATGATAAACTGTTATTCTGCCTGTCCCATCGTCCTGCACATAGACATAGCCCTCCATACCCCTCCCATCCACTACTTACTCAAACTTCTCTTAAATTCTACAAGCTACAGACTGACTTTCAAGGACTCCATAACTCATGTTCTCATTATTTATTTATTTATTTATTTATTTGCACAATTTGTCTTTTGCACATTGGTTGTTTGTCAGACTTTGTTTATGGGCAGTGTCTTTCATAAAATATATTGTATTCCTTTAACTTCCTGTAAATGCCTGCAAGAAAATTAATCACAGGGTTGTATGTGATGACATATACTTAGTTTGATAATAACTTTACTTTGACTTTGACTAATTAAATGTTGCAATTGAACCCACATGCATCACTTCCACTGGAAGCTCGTTCGAAGAATGATGAAGGGTGTTTGACTGAAACACAACTATTTCTTCCTCTCCATAAGTGCAACCTGACTGTTTGCCCTATCTATGCCCTTCAGGATTTTTATGAACCTCTGTAAAGTCACTCCTAATCCTCCTTAGATCCAGGGCAAATAGCTCCAGTCAATCAACTCCACCCCGCCCTGCCCCAGCTCTACTTCCCAACTTACGGACACACCCTCATCCTTCACTGGTCACTTTTTGTGCAGTCATAGAGGCATAGAAAAGGTCAGCACAGAAACAGGCCCTTTGGCCCATCCAGTCTTTGCCAAATCATTTAACGTGCCTACTCCCATCGACCTGCGCCAGATCATAGCTCTCCATACCCTTCCCATCCATGTGCCTGTCCGGATTTCCCTTAGTGTTGAAATCAAGCTTGCAAGCACCACTTGCACTGGCAGCTTGTTCCACACTCTCACAAGTGAAGAAGTTTCCCCTCATGTTCCCCTTTTCATCTTTCACCCTTAACCCATGACCTCTAGGTGTAACCCTACACAACTACAGTGAAAGAAAACCTGCTAGCATTGACCCTATTCCCCTTATAATTTTGATTACCTCTCTCAAATCACCCTCCAGTCTTCTACGTGCCAAGGAGTAAAATCCTAACCTATTCAAGCTTTCATAATAATTTAGGCCCTCCAGACCTGGCACCACCCTTGTAAATTTTCTCTGTACTCTTTTAACCTATTTACTGCTTTCCCGTTGATCGGTAACCAAAACTGCACACAGTACTGTAAATTAGACCTCATCAACATTGCATTCAACTTCAACATAACCTCCCTTCTCCTGTACAGAATACTTTGATTCATGAAGGCCAATGTGCCACAAGCTTTCCCTACAACCCTATCTACCTGTGTCCCCACTTTCAATGAATGATGGACCTGTATTCCCAGATGCCTTTGTTCTACCGCACTCCTCAGTGCCCTACCGTTCACTGTGTAAGACCTACCCTGATTGGTCCCACCAATGTACAAATCTTGCACTTGTCTGCATTAAATTCCATCTGCCATCTTGTAGCTGTAGTTTTATTATAATAGTGTCAGGAACATTATGCTGTCTTACATAAACATGCACCTCGCACTCTATGTCAACCTGTCAATCCTCAGGCCATGACGCTCAGGACTTATGCTAGTATTATTTTGTGACTGTATCATAACTATATGTGCTGTGTGTAACTGTATTACTGTGTTAGGCACCTTGGCCCCAGAGGAGTGATATTTTGTTTAGCTGTATACATGTGTATGCTTGAATGACTACGAACTTGAATTTGAACATGAATTTTTAGTTCGAGGCCTCAGTCCAAGTAACATCTTTGTGAGTCTTTTGTACAATTTTTCCAGCTCCATTATACTGTTGGTTTTTTGCTCTACTGGCTGTGTCACTCCAGATTTAGAAAACAATAGGTAAACGTCCTCGCTGCATTTGTGGCTCTGAAATAAACACAACATATCCCCAAGTGCCTTTAACAAAGAGGAGAATAATCCAAACTTCAAGCTGCTGGTTAACTAAGGGGACTACATGCTTGAAATGCAAAGTAAATTTATTATGCTGGTTTATTATATTATGCTAAATTTATTATATTATAAATATTATATTATTTGTATTATTTATTTATATGCTGAAAGTACTGGATACTGTGAAGGCTATGGGCCCAGATAAAATCCCGGCAATAGCCCTGAAGACATGTGCTCCAGAACTTGCCATGCCACTAGCCAGGCTGTTCCAGTACAGCTACAACACCGGCATCCACCCGCCAATGTGGAAAATTGCCCAGGTATGTGCTGTACACAAGAAACAGGACAAGTCCAACCCAGCCAATTACTGCCCCATCAGCTTACTCTCAATCATCAGCAAACTAATGGAAGGGGTCATCAACAGTGCTATCGTGCAGCACCTACTTGCCAATAACCTGCTTACGGATGCCCTGTTTGGGTTCTGTCAAGGCCACTCAGCTCCTGACCCCATCACCTCCTTGGTCCAAACATGGACCAAAGAGCTAAATACCAGAGGTATGGTGAGAGTGATAGCTCTCAACATCAAGGTAGCATTTGACCGATTATGGAATCAAGGTGCCCAAGCTAAAATGGAGTCAATGGGCACCAGGGGGAAAATCCTCCACTGGTAGGAATCATACCTGACACTAAGGAAGATGGTTGTGATGGTTGGAGGTCAATCATCTCATCCTCAGGACATCATTGTAGGAGTTCCTCAGGAAAGTGTCCTAGGACCAACCATCTTCAGCTGCTTCATCAAAGACCCTCTTTCTGTCATAAGGACAGAAGTGGGGATGACTGCACAATGTTCTGCACCATTTGTGACTCTTCAGGTAGTGAAGTAGTTCATACCCAAATGCAGCAGGACCTGGGCAATATCCAGGCTTGGGCTAACGTGGCAAGTAACATTCAAGCCATGCAAGTGCCAGGCAATGACCATCTCCAACAAGAGAGGCTCTCACCATCATCCCTTGACATTCAGCGGCATCACCATCACTGAATCCTCTACTATCAACAACCTGGGGGTTAACATTGACAGGAGACTGAACTAGTCTAGCCGTATAAGCACTATGACTACCTGCGGCATGTGAGTTACCTCCTGACTCCCCAAAGCCTGTCCACCATCTACAAGGTTCAGGTCAGGAGTTTAATGGAATACTCAACACTTTCTTGGATGATTGCAGCTCCATCAACACTCAAGGAGCTTAACACCATCCAGTACAAAGCAGCCCACTTGATTAGTACCCCTTCCACATGCATCCACTGTGTACTATCCAGTTGCAGCACTGCGTACTATCTACAAAATGCACTGCAACAACACGCCAAAATTCCTAAGGCAGCACCTTCCAGACCCATGATCACTACCATCTAGAAAGACGAGACCAGCAGATACCTGGGAACACCTGCACACTGTGGCAATGCTTGAGAAGTTCTTTGACATAGCGGGTAACATGGTTGTGTAGTACTAGGGTGGGCTAGTGAGCATAAATCCAATACTAATTAGCCATGACCACATTAAATAATGGACAAGATCAAAGGACAACATGGCTGATCCCTGCTCCTGATTTTTATGCATCTCTATTAGGCAATAAATTGGGAAAGGATGTGCTAAGGGAAATGCACAATGGAGTGTGGATGTTGTTGAAGGAGCATTTGCTGATGGTTCTGGATAGGTTTGCCCCGTTGAGGCAGGGAAAGGATGGTAGAGTGAAGGAACCATGGTTGACAAGAGATGTGAAACATCTTGTCAAGAGGAAGAAGAAAAATTACTTAGGGTTTAGGAAGCAATGATCAGACAGGGCTCTAGTGAGTTACCGGGCAACCAGGAAGGTGCAATGATCAGACAGGGCTCTAGTGAGTTACCAGGCAACCAGGAAGGAGCTGAAGAATGGACTTAAGAGAGGTAAAGGGGGGCATGAGAAGGCCTTGGCAAAAAGGATTAAGGAACACCCCAAGATGTTCTACATGCTTATGAAGAACAGGATAATGACTACAGTGAGACTAGGACTGACCAGGGGTAGAGGGGAAACATGTTCCTGGATTCAGAGAAGGTAGAGAGAAGGGGACGAAGGGCCTGTACTGTGCTGTACTGTGTTCTACATTCTACATTCAGTGGCCACTTTAATAGGCACATCTGAACACTTGCTCGTTAATGCAAATATCTATTCAGCCAATCATGTGGCAGCAATTCAATGCATGAAAGCATGCAGGCACAGTCAAGATGCTCAGTTGTTGTTCAGACCAAACAGAATTGGGAAGAAATCTGATCTAAGTGACTTTAACTGTGGAGTGATTGTTAGTGCCAGGCAGGGTGGGTTGATTATCTCAGAAACTACTGATCTCCTGGGATTTTCACACACAACAATCTCTAGAGTTTACAGAGAATGCTGTGAGAAATTTAAAAAAACATTCAGTAAGCAGCAGTTCTGTGGGTGAAAACGCCTTGTTAATGAGAGAGGTCAGAGGAGAATGGCCAGACTGGTTCATGCTGACAGCAACTCAAATAACCATGTATTACAACAGTGGTGTACAAGAGAGCATCTCACAATACATCAAACTTTTGAAGTGGATGGGCTACCGCAGCAAAAGACCATGAGCATACACTCAGAGGCCACTTTAGTATCTAATAAAGTGGCCACTGAGTGTACGTTCTATAATAATGTCAATCCACTGCCTTGGCTTCTTCTGAAGAGCAATTATATCTTAGTGCACAAGTGGATGCTTCACTGGAGATGTGCACCAGCAACGTGCTAATCAAGCTGCAGACATGACAACTCTGAATAAAAGGCTCTTCCTAAAGAGCTCTGGTCTCCGTGCCAGCTTGGTACATTCAACATGTTTGTTTCAGCGAAATATGGCTATCATTTATCAACGCCACTTATAATCCTTCAGTGTTGTGTTGCGCCAGACGGAATGATTGCTTCAGGTTGAGTGAGCTGACATATCAGATTGGCTGGAGAGGCAGAGTTTCTGATGGGTTTTGAAATCAGTACTGTGTGCCGGCTGGGCAGGCTGGAATTACCCCATTGAAGTTTGCATCAATCCTCTATCAATGCACAGTCCTAAGTGGTTGCATCACAGCCTAGTATGGAGACACCAGTGCCCAAGAACAGAAAGAGGCACTGCAGAGGACATTTACCAAGATGCTGCCTGGATTCAAGAGCATGTCTTATGAGGATATGTTGAATGAGCTGGAGCTTTTCTCTTTGGGGCGAAGGAGGATGAGAAGTGAGCTGATAGAAGGGTATAAGATGATTACAGGCCAGGATCAAGTCGATAGCCAGACTTTTTCCCAGAGCAGAAAAGGCCAATACAAGGGGGAAGAATTTTAAGGTGATTGGAAAAAAGGATAGTGGGATATCAGAAGTAAGTTGTTTACACAGAGAGTGGTCAGTTCACTCTCTGAGGAATGGTGGTAGAGGCAGATACATTAAAGGAATTTAAGATTTATAGATAGGCATGTGGATGATAGAAAAATGGAGGGCTATTCAGGAGGGGAAGATTTAATTGATCTTAGAGTAGTTTAAAAGGTCCATATGACAATAAGGCACAGAAGCAGAATTAGGCTATTCAACCCATTGTGTCTGCTCCACTATTCTGAATGGGCAGACTTATCATCTTCCTCAACCCCAATCTCCTGTTTTCTCCCCATAACTTTTGATGCCCTTACTATTCAAGAACGTATCAAATTCTGCTTTAAATATTCCCAGAGATTTGCCGTTCACAGTCGTTTGTGGCAATGAATTCCACAGATTTACCACTCTCTGGCAAAAGAAATTCCTCCTCATCTCTGTTCTAAAGGGATGTCCTTATATTCTGAGGCTGTGCCCTCCGATCCTAGACTCCACCACTATAGAAAACATCCACTCTACCTAGGACGTTCAATGTTTGATAGATTCCAATGAGACCCTCCCCATTCTTTAAACCCCAGCAAGTACAAGTCCAGAGACATCAAACGCTCGTCTTACATTAACCCATTCATTCCTAGAATACTCATATATTAACATGAGTATACAGACAGTAGAACAGTAGGGAGACAAGGTAGTATAATGGTTAGCACAACACTTTACAGTCTAACAACCTTGGTTTGATTGCCATAGTTACCTGTAAGGAGTTTGTATGTTCACCCTGTGACCATGAGGGTTTACTCTACAGGTGGTCCAGTTTCCGCCCACAGTCCAAAGACACAAGACCATGAGATATAGGAGCAGAATTAGGCCATTTGGCTAATCGAATTAGCTCCGCCATTTCATCACGGCTGATCCAATTTTCATCTCAGCTCCTGTCTTCTCCCCCCATCCCTTAAAGCCCCAAACAATCAAGAATCTGTCAACCTCTGCCATAAATATAGACTTGACCTCCACAGCTGCCTGTGGCAATGAATTCCACAGATTCACTGCTCTCTGCCTAAAGAAACTTCTCATCTCCATTCTAAAATGACACCCCTCTATTCTGAGGCTGTGTTCTCTGGTCTTAGACTCTCCCACCATAGGAAACATCCTCTCCACATCCACTCTATCAAGGCCTTTCACCATTCAATAGTTTTCAATGAAGTCAATCTCTCCTTCTTCTGAATTCTGCTGAATACAGCCCCGGAGCCATCTGAAGCTCTTCAACTGACAAGCCATTCAATCCTGGAATCATTTTTGTGAACTTCCTTTAAAATCTCTCCAGTTCCAGCACATCCTTTCAAAGATAAGGGATCCAAACCTGCACACAATACTCCAAGTGAGGCCACAGTTGCTTTAAAGTCTCAATATTGCATCCTTGCTTTTATATTCTAGTCCTCTTGAAATGATTGTTAACACTGCATTTGCCTTCCTCACCACAGACTCAACCTGCACAAGGACTCCCAAGTCCCTTTCCACCTCAGTTGTTTGTATTTTCTCTCCATTTAGAAAATAGTCAACCCTTTCATTTCTTCTACCAAAGGGCATGACCATACACTTCCCAACACCGTATTCCTGCTGCCATTTCTTTGCCCATTCTCTTAATCTGTTGAAGCCCTTCTGTAGCCTCGCTACTTCCTCAAAATTACCTGCCCCTCCACCTATCTTCATATCATCTGCAAACTTTGCAACAAAAAAATCAATTCCATCATCCAGATCATTGACATATAATGTAAAAAGAATGGGTGCCAACACAGACCCCTGTGGAGCACCACCAGTCACTGGCAGCCAACCAGAAAAGACTCCCTTTATTCCCACTCTTGACCTCCTGCTAGTCAGCCAATGCTTTGTCCATGCTAGAATTTTTCCTGTAATACCATGGGCTCATAGCTTGTTAAGCAGCCTCATGTATGGCACCTTGTCAAAGGCCTTCTGAAAATCCAAGTACACAACATCAACCAATTTTTATCCTGCTTGCTATTTCTTCAAAAAATTCCAACAGATTTGTCAGGCATGATTTTCCCTCAAGGAAACTCTCCTGACTGTGGCCTATTTTATAATAGATCTCCAAGTACTCTATGACTTTATCCTTGGACAAGGGCTTAGGGTTAGAGTTATAATCTTCTCTGAGGACCATCACCTTGTTGTAGTGGAGAGGCTTGTGAGTTCCTGAGATCTTGAGAGCGATGCTGTCTGGCACTTAGCTCTGGGTAGAGTCACTCATGACAGTAAGATCAAGTTGGGGGTTTCAGATACAGGGTGATCCACCAAGATGTCAACGGTTCAGCTGGCGGAAGATGATGACACATGACAATGGCTTTGAAGGCGGAGGAAGGCTATACCAGTTTTCTGTTTTACCTCTGTGGACCTTGATCCTGAACAGTCAAGGACTGTGTGGTGGCCGCCCTGCATTCAATAAAGTCATGCACAAATGTTCTCCATGAAGGGAATCCACAACAACCCTTAGGACAACACCGTATTCATCTTGAGAGATCGCACTTCTCTACTGAAGACCCACACTCAATGATCTAGAAATAGCTTCTTGCCCTCCACCATCAGATTTCTGAACCCATGGAAACTATCTCATTATTCCTTTCTTTTGGACTATTTCTTTAGTTTTTTAACTTCATAGATTGTTATATCTTTACGCCATACCACTCCCACAAAACAACAAATTTCATGTCATATGTCAGCGACAATAAATTGGATTCTGATTCTTCCTGAAGCACAGGCAGGCATTCTCCATGAAGGGAATAACCCCTTAGGAGAAATCATACTCAACTATTGTTGAGTGTGATAAATTGGTGTATAAGTCAGCATTTACAGTTAAGGGTAAATTACTTCTACAGGTTGAACTAAATGTTAGGAATGGTATTTAGAGTTAGGGATTCTGGTTAGTTTTAGAAAAATAAGCTTTGGTCAGAGACAGGGTTAGTGCTTAAGGATTGGAACGATGGTTACCGGTTTAAGATTTAGGGTTAGGGTTTAGTGTATAGCAACCTGAGGTCTGGGTCAGGAACAGGAATTAGGGTTTGTGTTTTAAATTTGGATTTATGTTAATGTTTAGGATTCTGGTTTGTGTCAGGGACAGGGTTTGGGATTAAATTTAATGTTCCCTTCTTGCTCGCATCTCCTTCCTACCAAAGATCCTCAAACCGGACTGTCCAGGTAGGCCTATTTCCTCTGCCTGCTCCCACTCTACTGGACTTGTGGCCTCATATCTCCGTTCTATTCCCCTTGGTTCAGTCCCTTCCCAACTACGTCTGCGACTCTTCTCATGCCCTCAACCTCGTCAGCAACTTTCAATTCCCTGGCCCTGACCAACTAATCTTCACTATGGATGTTCAGTTCCTATACACTTCTGTCCCCCATTAGGAAGGCCTCAAAACTGGGCTCTATCCATCACTTTTCGTAGGCTTTTCTGTTCCTGAGCATTGGTGTTTCCATACCAGGGCGTGATTTAACCGGTCAGGTTTCTCAAAGTTTTAGACAACGTGGAAATATAAAACCGATCCTTCGCTGATGCTGGGTTTGGACTCTGGAACTTTCTCTGTTTTTTAGTATTGTGATAGCACCTTCACCAGAAGGTGGGTATCCCAGCCAATATTTATTCCTTAATGAGTGTAATTGAAAATACAGTACATATGGTGATTATCACATCACAGGAACCTACTGTGCATAAACTGACTGCTGTATTTCATAGATTGCTGAAGTGAGTGACTATACCCCAAGGCTCTCCAAGGATCGACGACTTGTGGTGGAGAGACTTGTGAGTTCCTGAGATCCCAAGAGCGATACTGTCCTGAGTTTAGCCATATGGTGCGTAGCTACTGGTAGGGTCACCCATGGCAGTAAGGTCAAGGGAGGTTCCAGCCAAAGAGAAATCCAACCAAGATCTCAAGATGACACATCACAATGGAAGTGAAGGCAGAAGAAGGCAGTATCAGTGAATGGTCCCTAGTCATCTTGCACTCCATGCTACTGGACCATGGGCCTGATTGTCAAGGATCATGTGGTGGCAGGACATGCACAGGCCTCCCTACATTAAATATAATCATGTACAGACATTCTCCTTTAAGGGAAACCACCCTAACATCCCAGATGACAACCCCTTGGGAGAACTTCATTCTCGACTCGAGAGATCGCACAACTACCCCAAGACTGGAAGAAACTGCAGAGAGTTGTGAATGTAGTGCAGTCCATCACACATTGACTCCATCCACCACTTCCTGCTGCCTCAGCGCAATCAGTTTACAGTGCCAGCTGTAAGATTGGGACTCAGTTCCCACCGCCATCTGTAAGGAGTTTGTGCATTCTCCCCATGATCGTGTGGATGTCTTCTGGGTGCTCTGGTTTCCTCTCACATTCCAAATTAAGGCAAGTGTCTGGCAGACATGCTATGTTAGCACTGGAAACGTGGCGACACATGCAACCTGTCCAAATCCCTGCTGCTTTGGTTTGATGAAAATGGCGCATGTCACTGTGTGTTTCGATGTACATGTGACAAATAAAGCTAGTTTTTTTCTTTAACATAATCAAGGACCCCTCGCACCCCAATCATTCTTTCTTCTCCCTCTTTCCATTGGGCAGAAGATCCAAAAGTCTGAAAGCAGGCTCAAGTACAGCTTCTATCCCACCACTAAAAAACTCTAGTATGGACTTCTTATAGGATAACTTCGAATTTTTAGAACATAAAACATGATGCTGTACTGAATTAATTAGGCTAATGATGCTCCATTATGCAAATCCCTTCTGCCTGAATGTAGATCCTATCCCCCAGTTCTCTGCGTATTCATAGTTATAGAGCACTACAACATAGAAGCAGGCCCTTTGGCCCATCTAGTTTGTGCAAAACTATTAATCTCCTTAGTCCCATTGACCTGCACCCTGGACCATAGCTCACTAAATTCCTCCTATCCATATACCTATCCAAATTTCTTTTAAATGTTGCAATCAAATCCATATCCACTGCTTACTCTGGCAGCTTGTTCCACACCCACACCACCCTCCGAGTGAAGTAGTTCCCCCTCATGTTCTTCTTAAACATTTCGCCTTTCACTTTTAACACATGACCTCCAGTTCTAGTCTCACCCAACCTCAGTGGAAAAAGCCTGCTTCCATTTATCCGATCTATACCCATCATAATTTTCTATACATCTATCAAATCTCCCCTCATTCTCTTAAATTCAATAAAGTCCACCTATCCTACCCATATCCCTAACTAAAAGGTTCTTAAATGTCTCTATCATATCTGCCTCCATCACCCCCCCAGCAGTATATCCCAGACTCTCTGTGTGCAAAACAATTTGCTCTGTAAATCTCTTTTGATCTTTCCTCCTCTCATCTTAGTGCTTGTTCAAAGTTCAAAGTAAATTTATTATCCAAGTACATGTATATTACCATATACAACCCTGAGATTCATTTTCTTGAGGGCGTACTCAATAATTCCTGAATAGAATAATAACCATTACAGAATCCAGGAAAGTCTGCACCAACTCGGGCATTCTACCAGTGTGCAAAAGACAACAAACTGTGCAAATACAAAATGGAAGAAATAATAATAATGAATAAATAAGCAATAAATATTGAAACCATTTAATAAGGAGCCCTGGAAAGTGAGTCCTCAGATTGTGGAAAACTTTCAATGATGGGTCAAGTGAAGCTGAGTGAAGTTATCCCCTCTGGTTCAAGAGCCCAATGGTTGAGGGGTAGTAACTGATGCTGTGAGTCCTGTGGCTCCTGTACCTTCTCCATGATAGCAAAAGCAGAAGGAAATATGGCCTAGATGGTGGGGAGCCCTTGATGATGGACGTTGCTTTCCTGCAACAATGATTTGTGTATATGTGCTCAGTGGTGGGAAGGTCTTTACCTGGAATGGGCCATCTATAGTATTAGACATTACTATCCTGAGCAAGTAAACTGGCTCTCCATCAATGCTTCTTCTAATTTTATGAGCTTCTATTAAGTTTCCCCTTAGCCTTCAAAGCTCCAGAGGAAAAACCCTTGTCTGTCAACCCTTTAGTCTCTCAGTCTGTCCTGTTATGGCCCCTGCACGTTATTTGTCTGCCTGCACTGCAGTTCCTCTGTAGCTGCAACACTCCCTTTCACATTCTGGTATAATTTTCCCTTCTTACTGAGGCTGGGTTAGACTAGAATTAGAGGTCATAGGTTAAGGGTGAAAGGTGAAATATTGAAAAAGGAATCCAAGATGGGGACTTCTTCAGTCAGAGGGTGGTGAGAGTGTGGCGTGAGCTGCCAGTGGAAGTGGTGGGTGTGGGCTCAGTTTCACCATTTAAGAGAAGTTTGTACGGGGGAGGTGTGTGGAGTGTTATGGTCCAGGTGCGGGTCAGTGGGAACTATCCAAGTGCAGGTCAATTGGATGAGAATCAGGATCAGGTTTAATATCATCAGCATGTGTTATGTTATCTGTTGACTTGACAGCAGCAGCACAATGCAATACATAATAATAGAGAGAAAAAAACTTGTGCAATATATTAAGTATATATATAGAATAGTTAAAAAAGCAGTGCAAAAATAGAAATAAAAAAGTGGTGAGGTAGTGTTCAAGGGTTCAATGCCCATTCAGAAATCAGACGGCAGAGGGGAAGAAGCTGTTCCTGATTTGTTGAGTGTGTGCCTTCAGGCTTCTGTACCTCCTTCCTGATGGTAGTAATGATTTCTGAATGGACAATGAACCCATGGGCACTATCTTGCTATTTTGATCTCTATTTGCACTGCTTGTTATATATACTGTATTTTTTTTTGTTATTTATAGTATGCAGTGCACTTTACTGTTGCCACAAAACAACAAACTTCATGACATACAGAGTAATTCTTGATTATTCTGGCTACCCTTGGCCAAGAAGCAGGTTGCACTGATACTGCCATCAAACCACAACCTATTTTAGTGCTGGGGTGCTCCGTGATGTGTGAAGTGCTTTGTCACCCTGCGTAAAATATGAACTGTGAGAGTCCCATAAATTTATAACGTTCACGCTCCAGATCATCCAGCATTTCTCATCTCTAGGCAGCTGTTGCTTGCAAATATAACTGCAGGCCCAGGGTGACATTGCAGTAAATGTCTTTGCTTGCCTTTGGCCTTGGGTTGTGTGGGACCCAAAGGCTTCTTCTCGTACTGCAGTGGTGGGACTTGTGTCAGTTAAGGGGCTGGCTACAGGGTGGAGCTAGCCTGAGCTTCAAACAGAATCAGCACTGACGTTCGACGTGGTTTGTTCTTTTGTGGCAGCGGTACCGTGTAAGGATATAATCATCTGTAATGTTACAAAAATAAAGAAATAGCGTAAAAGAAAGGAATAACAAGGTACAGTTCACGGGTTCAGAAATCTGATGGTGGAGAACAAGAAGCTATTTCTAAATCATTGAGGGTGGGTCTTCAGTAGTAGTGAGATCACTCAAATTAAATGCAATGTTGTCCTAAGCAGTTGTTGTGGATTCCTTTCATAGAGAACATTTGTGCATGACTTTGTTTAATGCGGGGAGGTTGATGCATGGGCAGCCACCACACCATCCTTGACAGTCCAGGGTCAGGGTCCTGTGGCATGAAGTGCAAGACAACTGGGGACCTTTCACTGCTGCAGCCTTCCTCCATCTTCACTGCTGTTGTGAGTTGTCATCATCTTCGACCAGCTCCACCGTTGTGGTTATGGTTGGATCGCTCTTTGCCTAGAACCTCCCCCTTGACCTTATCACCGTGGGCGACCCTGCCAGGAGCTAATCACCAGATGGTTAAACTCCAAATGGATTCGCTTCCGGGATCTCAGGAACTCACAAGCCTTTCCACCATGACAAGTTGATGATTCTTGGAGAAGGCTCTTGTACCTCCTCCTCAATGGGAGGAACTAGAAGAAGGCATGTTCTGGACAGCGAGGGTCCTTAATAAGCAAACTGCCCCGCTGAAAACTTAATCAGTTTAAAGAGTGTAAGAAATGGGGTTTATGGAATCATAGAATTATCAAAGCATACTTGGCCCATCGAGTTAATGCTTGACACCTAGTGGGGCAATCTCACGAGTTCCTATTTCTGCTCTTTAACGGAGCCCTGAAATCATTCCCTCTGTTATTCCCATTCAATTCCTTTTAAAGACGTTGCATCATTCCCACAGATGAAGAGTTTCTGATCATCGTTGCTGATGTGTATTTAATATTTCAGTAATATTTGCGTTATCCTGTGTGTGTATATATATACATATTGAACGCTACCATGTGCGCACCTCGATTAAAGTAAACACAAAGTTGTGCTCCCATTTTGGACTCCTGTGTCTTCCTTTGAATTAGTTTAACGTTTTGAAGTTACAAAACATAACAGCTGCTCTCTGACATTTTTCCTCATATTCCCCTTGTATCTTCTGCCAACATTTTAAATCTCAGTTCCCCGGGTCCCTGAACCATATATTAAACGGATGAACTGCCCTTTACTTACTCTCTCGGAACCTGTCATGACCTTTGTGCCACTGTGCTTTGAGATTCTGAAGTCTGTCTCAGAGATGTCAAGTGCCTTCTCGTAGACATTCCTCGGAGCTCCCTCAGAGCCACACAAGTAAATCAGAGCAGGAGTTTGCTACTCGGCGTCTCAAATCTGTCCCATCATTCAATATGATGTCAGCACCTGAATCAGAATCTGGTTTAACATCGTTGGCATACGTCATGAAATGTGTTGTTTCTGGCAGCGGTACAGAACAATACATTAAAAGAAGAAGTACGTAGAGTACTGTGAAAAAATCTTAGGCACAAATATATAGCTAGTGATTATAGTAGTAACGTTATATATCGCACTGTACTGCTACCACAGAAAAAACTAATTTCATGACATACGTCAGTGATAATATATCAGTGATTGATTCTGATACGTGTCTCTATTGTGGACTGTGAGTGGGAAGGGAACAGGGAGAGGGGAATCACGGTTGGGAAAAGGGGAAGGGAGAAAGGAAGAAGTCTCAGGAAGATGTCCTTAATGCTGATGAGCCTAGTGCCCATGATGAAGCTGGCAGAATTTACAACCCTCTGCAGCTTTTTTACCATCCTGTGCAGCGGCTCCTCCATACCAGATGGTGATGCGACTAGTTAGAATGCTCCCTAGTCAGGACATCTGTAGAGGTTTGGTGATGTACTAAACCTCCTCAAAAGCCTCCAGAAATCAGTAAATTGGTTTATGATTGTCACATGTACCAAGGTGCAGTGAAAATCTTTGCTTTGTGTGCCATCCATACAGATCAACTGTAAACCGAGGCAGTACAAGATGAAACAACAACAGGATTCAGAAAGGAGTGTTACAGTTACAAAGAAAATGGAACTTGAAACATTTAAATGGTTCTGAAGCTGAAATTAAAACTTATCACATCAATGGGACACCTAAGCAACATCAAAGGCAAATTGGTAAATTATAAACTAGAGAAGTTCTGCAGATGCTGGAAATCCAAAGCAACAGACACAAAATGCTGGAGAAATGCAGCAGGTCAGGCAGCATTTGTGGAAATGAATAAACTGTCAATGTTTTGGGCCCAAATCCTTCTTCAGGACTGGAAGGGAAGGGGGGGGGGGGTGTGGAAGTTGCCAGAATAAGAAAGTGGGGTGAGAGGAAAGAGGATAGCTAGAAGGTGATAGGTGAAGCTAGGTTGGAGAAGAAGGAATCTGATAGGAGAGGAGAGTGGACCATAGGAGAAAGGGAAGGAGGAGAGGACCCGGGGGAGGTGATAGATATGTGAGTAGAGGTAAGAGGCCAGAGTAGAGAACAGAAGAGAGAAAGGTTAGGATTTTTTTTCTACCAGATAGAGATATCGATATTTACGTCATCAGGTTGGAGACTATCCAGAAGGAATATAAAGTGCTGCTCGTCCAACCATGAGGGTAGCTTCATTGTGATACAAGAGGAGGCCATGGACTGACATGTCAGAATGGGAATGGGAATCATAATTAAAACGTTTTGGCCACCGGATGTTCTGCTTTGAGTGACTGGGGCGGAGGTGCTCGGTGAAGCAGTCTTCCAATTTACAACGGGCCTCACCAATGTAGAGGAGTCCACATTGGGAGCACTGGACACGATAGACGACCCAGCAGGTTCGCAGGCAGTGTTTCCACATCTGGAAGGACTGTTTGGGATGTTGAATAGAGGTGAGGGTGGAGGTGAATAGGCAGGAAGAGCATTAGGGCTGTTTGCAGGGATGGTGCCAGGAGGGAGATGCGTGGGGAGGGAAAAATGGACAGGGGAATCATGGAGGAAGTGATCCCTGTGGAAAATGGAGAGAAGGGGGTGGTAAAGGTATGTTCGGTGATGGAGATGGAGGAAGTTGTACAGAATGATGTGGTGGATGTGGAGGCTCATGTGGTGGAAGGTAAGGACAAGATGAACTCTATCAAGAGGAACAATTGGTAGAATTTTTTGGGATACTTTTGTCATGCATATCGAGGTACACTTTGCATACTGACATACAGATCATTTCACATTTGTACATTGAGGTAGTATAATCTGATAATAATGAGGTTCCATTATTAAGGACCCTCACCATCCGGACATGCCTCCTTTTTACTATCGGGGAGGAAGTACAGGAGTCTGAAGACACGCACTCAACATTTTAGGAGCAGCTTCTTTCTGCACCGCCACTATAGCCCTCCATATCCCTGACATCCAGGTACCTATCCAAACTTTCACTTAAGTGTTCAAATCGAGCTCACATGCTCCACTTGTGCTGGCAGCTCATTCCACACCATCACAACCCTCTGAATGAAGAAGTTTGCTCTCACGTTCCCCTTGAACATTTCACCTCTCACCCTTAAACCATGTTCTCTGGCTGTAGTCCCACCCAACCTCAGTGGATAAAAGCCTGCTTGCATTTACCCTATCTATACCCCTCATAATTTTGTATACCTCTATCAAATCTCCTCTCAATCTTCTACATTATAAGGAATCAAGTACTAACCTTTTGAATCTTTCCTTATAACTCAGGTCTGCCAGACCCGGCAACATCCTTGTAAATTCTCTCTGTACTCTTTCAGCCGTGTTTACATCTCTCCTGTAGGTGTGTGACCAAAACTGCATACAATACTCCAAATTAGGTCTCACCAACATCTTATACAACTTCAACATAACATTCCATATCCTGTACTCAGTACTTCGACTTATCAAGGCCAACGTGCCAATAACTTTCTTTATGACCCTATCTACCCACGACAGCACTTTCAACAAATTATTGACCTGTATTCCCAGATCCCTTTGTCCTACCACACTCCTCAGTGCCCTACCGTTCATTCGTAAGACCTAACCTGGATGGTCCTACCAAAGTGCAAAACCTCACAGTTATCTGCATTAAATTCAGTCTGACATTTTTCAGTTAATTTTTCCAGCTGATCCATATCCTACTGCAAGCTCTGATAGCCTTCCTCGCTCTCCACTCTTGGTGTCATCCACAAATCTACTGATTCAGTTAACCATGATTTCATTCAGATCACTGATATAGATGACAAACAATGGACCCAACACTGATTTCTGTGGCACTGCACAGGGCTCCAGTCAGTGTGGCAGCCATCTACTACCAATGTCTGGCTTCTCCCAAAAAAACATGTAATCAAATTTACTGCCTCATCTTGGACGCTGAGCGACCTGACCCCTTCTTGACAAGCCTCCCATGCGAGACCTTGTTAAATAGGTATATGGAGGAACTTAAGGTGGGGGGATATATGGGAGGCAGGGGTTAAGGGTCGGCACAACAGTGTGGGCCAAAGGGCCTGTAATGTGCTGTACTATTCTATGTTCTATGTAAATGCTTTGATGAAGTCCATGTAGACGACATCCAATGCCTTGCTTTCATCCACCTTCCTGGTAACTTCCTCAAAAACCTCTATAAGATTGTTTGTCCGTGACGGGGACATGCACGAGGGCCAGCGGGTGGTGTAGTGGCATCAGCGTTGGACTTTGAGGTGAATGGTCCTGAGTTTGAATTCAGCTGGTTCCCAACCTGGGCAGCAGCAGTGTCTGTGTGGAAGAAAGGCCTGGCAGTCTACTTCTGTGTCTTGCCATGAAAACCTGATGGACAACTATGATATCCATACGGTCGCCATGAGTTGATAATGACTCAGTGGCACTCAGCAACAACACCATGCACAAAGCCATGCTGACTATCTTTAATCAGTCCATATCTATCCAAATACTTATATATCCAGTCCCTTGGAATAAATTCCAATAACTTTTCACCACTGATGTCAGATTCACTGGCCTGTAATGTCCTGGTTTATGTTCAGAGCCTTTCTTAAGCAGTGCATCAACGTTGGCTATCCTCCAATCCTCTGGTACCTCTCCTGTTGCTAGGGGAGATTTAAATATCTCCAGGGCCCTGGCAGTTTCTGCACTTGCCTCCCATAGGGTCCGAGGGAACACCTGGTCAGATCTTGGGGATTTGCTTCAGGACAGCAAACAGCTCCTCCTCTGTAATCTGTACAGTCCCTATGAACTTGATGCCACTTTGCCTGACTTCTGTGGACTCTATGTTAGTCTCCTGAGTAAATGTAATGCAAAAAACTTTATTTGCGATCTCCCCCATCTCTTTTGGCTCAACACGTGGATTACAATTCTGATCTCCCAGAGGACCAATTTTGCCCCTTGCAATCCATTTGTTCTTAACATATCTGTAGAATCCCTCAAGATTCTCCTTCAACTTGTCTGCAAGGGCAACCTCATGCCTTCTTTTTACCTTCCTGATTTCTTTCTTTGGTATTCCTTTGCATTGTTTTTACTCTATAAACACTTCATTTGCTTCTGCCTGCCTCTACCTGCTATGCACGACCTTTTTGTTCTTCACCTGGGCCTCAGTGTATCTTGAAAACCAAGGTCCCCTAAACCTGTTATTTACCTTTTATTCTCACAGGCACATATAAGCTTTGAAGGCCTTTCACCTTACCAAGGTGCATGGTCATGACGTGGTAGACTGAGGTCAAGGGATCATGGCTGATCTGTGCTGTCTTCTCCTCTTCTGTGCCACTTTATTCGTCCATCTCACTCCCAATCAGACCTATCTACCTGTGTTGCCCTACACTGTTACAACAAGCCCAAATGTAGAGATGGGGAACAGCATGGCAGCTCCTGAATCATTGAGAGTGTGCCTTCAGGCTCCTGCATCACCTCCCTGATGGTAGTAATGAGAAGAGGGCATGTCCTGGGTGATGGGGATCCTTAATGATGGATGTGGCTTTCTGAGGTATCACTCCTTGAAGATATCCCGATACTCCGGAGGCTAGTGCAGATGAAGGGGCTGGCTGAGTTCACAACTTTCAGCAGCTTATTTCGATCCTGTGCAGTCGCCCCTCCAGACCAGACGGCGATGCAGCCAGTTAGAGTGCTGCCCACGGTTCACCTGCAGAAATCTGCGAGTGTCTTTGGTGACATACCAAATCTCCTCAAGCTCCTAATGAAATATATCCTTTCATATCCCTAATTTCTGAGCATATTTTTGTGCCTGTCTAAGATGCTCTTAAACACGCCGCAGATCCACCCCTTGAAATACGTTTCAGGCACCCACCACTTCCAGTGTAAAAATCCTGCCTTGTGCATCTGCTGAGTTCCTTCAGTAAACTGTTTGTTCTCCAGATTCCAGCATCTGCAGTCTCTCGTATCTCATATAACATAGAACAATACAAGAACGTCGACTTACGATGTTGTGCTGACCTTTTAGCCTACTCTAATATCATTCTGACTCTTCCCTCCATTTTTCTACCCTGGGAGCAGGTGGTGGATGGTCGTATGAACAGCTGATTCATATCACAAGTCCTGGTTATGTGACCACTGACACCAAACAGACAGACAGACAGACAGACAGACATACTTTATTAATCCTGAGGGAAATTGGGTTTCATTAAAGCCGCACCAAGAATAGTGTAGAAATATAGCAATATAAAACCATAAATAATTAAATAATAATAAGTTAATCATGCCAAGTGTAAATAAGTCCAGGACCAGCCTAACGGACCATCTCTGAAGATTATTGATAATGAATAGTGTCTCGTACCTTGTAAAGACACTGCCCAGAAGAAAGCAATGGCAAACCACTTCTGTAGAAAAATTTGCCAAGAACAATCGTGGTCAAATCCATGATCGCCCACGTCATACGGCCCGGCACATAGTGATGATAATTATCTACTACCACTCTTTGTGAGAAACACGTACCTCTGCCATCCTCCCTATACTTGCCTCCAATCACATTAAAATTATGCACCGCAGCATTACTTTCAACTTTACAATGAGTCCCGAAACATCATCTGTACACTTTTTCTAGATGCTGCCTGGCCTGCTGAGTTCCTTCAGCATTTTGTGTGTGTTAGTTTAAACTTCCTTTGCCTAAAATGGAAGTCCTCTATAATTTGATACTTCGAACTTGGGAGAAAGATTCTGACTGCCTACCCAATCTACATCTCTCATTTTTTAAATAAATTTCTTTCAGGTCTCCCTCAGCTTCCGTCGTTCCAGAAAAAACAACCGAAGTTTGCCCAATCTCTCCTTATAGCTCATACCCACTAATCCAGGCTGAACTCTGCTAAATCTCTTCTGTATCCTTCCCAAAGCCTCCACATCCTTCTGTTTATAATCAGAAGCCCGATGGCCAAAGCCTTGAGATCAGAGGCTGGAGACTGGAGACTGCAGATGCGGGGGCCTGTCCTGAAGCTGCAGGACTGTGTATGCACGTGGGTGGATGGGAGGGGAGAATGGGGCCTGTTTTGCTGCTGTTCTTTTGTTGCTTGTCATGTCCTGTATTGTTGGGATCTGTGTTTTTCTGCCGAGCATTGTTGGCGCCAGAGTGTGTGATGACATTTACAAACTGCCCCCAGCACATCCCTAGGAGTGTTGGTTGTTGACACTAATGACGCTTTTCACTGTATGTTTCCACGTGCGTGTGATAAATAAATCTGAATCTGATGAAGTAACTAGAATTATCCTTTGCAGATTGGCTGTTTGTCCATCCTGTTGGCTGCAGTATTTCATTCACTCTATTGCGTTCCTTGGATTTACTGCAAATGCCCACAAGAAAATAAATCTCAGGGTTCTATATGGTGACATATATACATCTTGATAATAAATATACTATATTATCAGTTAAAATAAAGCTTTTCTTCAAGGCAGAAGTCAGAATAAGAAGATTGGGTGGGGGGAGTACAAGCTGGTGGGTGATAAGTGAGACCAGGTGTGAGGAAAGGTGAGAGGGGAAGGAAGATGATGTGAGAAGCTGGGAGGTGACAGGTGCAAGAGGTAAAAGGGCTGGAGGAGGAAGATTCTGATTGGAGACGACAGTGGAATAAAGTGCAGTAGGTGAGCAAGTGAAAGGAGGTGATGGAGAGGGATGATGGAATAATGAAAAAAGAGGTGGAAAAGCACTTACTTAAACAAAGCCACAGGGAAACTCTCAAAGAGCTGTCAGACTGGCACTTTAGGACATAATTTAATTGTACTTCTGTCACCAGGGTGTTGGGTCAGTATGAAGCCTTCATATGTGGGATTTTCACTGAGATAAGTTGGAACACAAGAGATTCTGCAGACGCTGGAAATCCAGAGCAACACACACAAGATGCTGGAGGAAATCGGCAGGTCAGGCAGCAACTGTAGAAATGAGTAAACAGTCGATGTTTCAGGTTGAGACCCTTCTTCAGGGCTTCATCATTCATCCTGATGAAGTGCCTGAGCCCGAAACATTAACAGTTTATTCATTTCCATTGATGCTGTCTGCTCTGCTGAGATACCTTGCAAACCTTTTTAGAACCAGAACGACACGCAGATCAGCCACAAGTGAGAGGGAAAGTGGTGCTTTTAACTGTGTGACATAGATAATATAATTTTCTATTTTAAAGACCAAATCAAATTTGCTCTCAAAGTACAATACCTGTATATCACCATACACAAAGCTGAGATTTGTTTTCTTGCAGACGTACACAGCAAAAACAACAAACACAACAGAACCAATGAGAAACCCACCCAACAGGGTAGACAAACAACCAACATGCAAATATAAAGGGAAATAAAAGATAACAATATTAATAATAAATAAGCAATAAATATCCAGAACATGAGTTGAAGAGTCTTTGAAAGTGAGTCCATAGATTGTGAGAACAGTTCAGTGATGGGGCAAGTGAAGTTGAGTGAGGTTATCCCCTCTGGTTCAATAGCCTGATGGTTGAGGGGCGTTTATTACATTTCCTGTTCTCCAGCGACTCAGATCCATAACGATAACAATCGATTGCTTGTTTCCCATGCTTTGAAACAGAGACTTTAGTGACATCAATGATTAAAGGCATAAAGACAATTTAAAAAAAGGGAACAGAATTAGGTCACGCAGTGCCATGTGGGTTTGCAAATTCATGGCTAATCCACGATGAATCAGGCACTTCCTCCCCCAAATGTCTGAAAGCTTTGTTAACTTTGCTGTCTGTCTACCAGCATGCTGAGGCTTTATAAGGGATTGGTCAGACCACTCTTGGAGTATTGTCAGCTGCTTTGGGCCCTTTATTAAAGAAAAGATGTGCTGAGATTGAAGAGGGTTCAGAGGAGGTTCACGAGAATGATCCCAGGAACGAAAGGGTTAACACGTGAGGAGCCTTTGATGGTTCTGGGTCTGTACTCACTCGAGTTTAGAGGGTGAATCTCACTGAAAGCAATTAAATATTGTGAGGCTTAGACAGAGTGAATTGTGGAGAGAATGTTTTCCATAGTGGGGGAGTTTAGGCCCACAGCCTCAAAATAGAACACAGCCCTTTAGAGCAGAGATGGCGAGGGATTAATTTAGCCAGAAGGTGATGAATCTGTGGAATTCATAGCCATGGACGGCTGTGGAGGCCAAGTCATTGGGTATATTTACAGCAGAGGCTGATGGGTCCTTGATTAGTAACAGTGTCAAAGGTTACGGGGAAAAGGCAGGAGAATGGGGTTGAGAGGGACAATAAATCAGCCTTTATGCACTGGTGGAACTGAATGGCCTAATTCTGCTCCTATGTCTCATGGTCTAATGGTCTTGCCATCGTGGGTGTACCCACGTTTCAAGGACTGCAGCAGTACAAAAAGGCATCTCATCACCTTGTTCTTAATGGCAACCAGATACGGGCAATTAAGTGGTGGCTCAGTGGTGAAGCCCATGTCCTTTGAATGATTATAACACAAAATTCAACCTCTGAATGTATTCAGCTCCCTGGTTAACAATCTGCTGTGTAAAATACTTCCTCCACATCTCACTCCTCATCCTACGATTGGGCGTGTTAATTGGCTACCGTGAATTGCCTCTGTGGTTTGGGTGAGTGATGCTTATGGAAGCATCAATGCCCAGGGACAGAAAAGACTACAGAAATTGACGCATACAGCCCAGTCCATCCGAGACAACACCCTTCCCACCATTGAGCACAACTGCATGAACTGCTGTCACAAGAAAGCAGCATCGTTCTCAAACACTTCCACCATCCAAGGCATGCTCTTTTCACACTACCATCAGGCAGCAGGCTCAGGAAGCATTGTTACACTTAAACCATCAGGTTCCTGAACCAGCATGGACAACTTCAATCACCATAACTCTGAAGTGATTCCACAAACTACAGACTCACTTTCAAAGACTCTACTGTTCCACTGTTTGTCTTCTTTTGCACACTGGTGTTTGTCAGTCTTTAATCGTTCATATAGTTTTTCATAGACTCTGTAATGTGTTCTTTTACTTTTCCTGTGAATGCCTGCAAGTAAATTAATCTCAATGTAGTATATAATGAGATATAAATACTTTGATAATAAGTTTATTTTTTAACTTGAAACTTTAAAACTTTGAATGTAACGGACAATAAAAAGAGACTAGTGTAGTTCAATAAAAGTGTATGTTTAATGGCCGGTGTGGACTCAGCAAAGACAAGTTGGGCTGAAAGGCCTGTTTCAACACAATGGAATTCTATTACTCTAGCGTTCAAAAGTGCAAGGAGTTCTGGCCAAACCCCTGTGTCATCCAAATACATTGAAAGTACTCATTAATTGATAGGGGGATGATCAGCCAAATGGACTCTCTAAATGCCGTAAATCTCCGTATCTCACTGGTGTTTATTATATCTGCTTGTGCAGAACATGGTTGCCTGCCCTGATCTATGTAGAGGTACTACTGCCCTGTGTTCCCTGAGGTTTTGAAAAGGAACTAAAATATGAAAATCTAAGGCAGATTACATTGAAGGGATTGGGTTTATGGAAGCATAGAGTCATAGAACACTACAGCATGGAGCTAGGCCCTTCAGTCCATCTAGTCCATGCCAAACTATTAATCTAATCCCATTAATTTGCACCTGGACCAAAGCCCTCGATACTCTCCCCAAACATGTACTTACCAAACTTCAGTTATATGTTGAAATCAAACCTACACTCAGCGCTTCCACAGGTAGCTCATTCCACACTCTCACCACTCTCTGAGTGAAAACATTCCCTCTCGTGTTTCCCTTAAGCATTTTATCTTTCATCTTTAACCTGTAGTACTGTGCAAAAGTTTTATGTATATACATATATGTAATACTACAGCTATAGTAGTGGAGTAATCTTATGTATTGCACTGTACTACTGCTGCAAAAAAATATTCAGTGCCTGACACTTTAGTACAGTAGTGTGCATTCTTCACTGCTTTACATTTTTAACTTGCTTAATGCATCGTGGTCTTGGTGCTTCAGGCTTGAGGGCCGCAAAGAGTTCACACCCTAGATATTTCCAGTTCTGGCAGCTCTTGCCTTTGAGTACCTCTTAGCATTTTACACCACCTTCCAGCATTTTAAAAATTATTTTCAGCTTTGCAAATCCATTTACTACATCTCGGAGAAAGCAACTCAATTCTTTCGATTCTTTCTTCGTTGGCCTTTTACTTTTACTTTTTCCACCTGTCCCTTATCAGCTTCATATATCATCCCCCCCTCCTCGCCCACCCACCTGGTTTCACCCATCGCCTTCTAGTTTGTACTCCTTCCCCTCCCCTCACCTTTTTATTCTGGCTTCTACCCCTTACCTTTCCAATCCCAATGAAGGACCTTGACTGAAATGCCGACCATTTATTCCTCTCCAAAGATGCTGCCTGACCTACTGAGATCCTCCAGCATCTTTTGTGTGTTGCCAAAGAGATTAGCTGGCCATTTAATTTAAAATGACTATGAAGGTGTTATGTAATTATATATTTTCTTTCGCTCTTTCTCATCAGAATGTAGAATCAGAATCAGATTTATTGTCACTTTTGTACAGTACTATATAAGCACTAGTTCTAGTCTCACCCAACCTCAGTGGAAAAAGCCTGCCTGCATTTACCCTGTCTATACCCCTCATAATTTTATATATCTCTATCGAATCTCCAATCATTCTCCTATACTGCAGGGAATAAAGTCCTAACCTATTCAGTTTTTACCAGTAATTCGGATATCTTTCCTGTAGGTGGGTCACCAGAACTGATAAGGTTCTCTTAGTGCCCTTCTTCCTCTGGTGTTCAGGATTAAATTTGTGGATAGTCAGGAAGACAAAATCTGGGAAGCACATAGTTCCCACAAGGTTGGAGGAGCTTGCAGAGATAGGAACGAGTGAAAGATAATGAGCAGGTGCTTAAAGTGCTGCTTAACCTGTTCGTCAGGTACAGATTGTAAAAGAATAAGACTGCGAACTTGCACGTTGAGCTGTTGGTAAGGAAAGTAAATGCAATGTTAGCAACCATTTCGAGAGGACTAGGATATAAAAGCAAGGATGTAATGCTGAGGCTTTGTTGGTCAGACAGCACTTGGAGTACTGTGAGCAGCATTGACCCCTTTATCTAAGAAATGATGTGTTGACACTGGAGAGAGTGCAGAGAAGATTCAGAAATGAAATAGTTAACATATGAGGAGTGTTCGATAGCTCTGGGCCTGAACTTACTGGAAGTTTAGAAGAATGGGGAGGTGAATCTCATTGAAACCTATCAAAAATTGAAAGGGTTGGATAGAATGGATGTGAAGAAGATTTTTCCTACAGTGAAGGAGCCTAGGACCAGAGGACCTAGCCTCAGAATACAAGGACAACCCTTTAGAACAGAAATGAGGAGTAATTTCTTTAGTCAGAGGGCAGTAAATGTGTAGAATTCATTGCCACAGATGGCTGTGGAAGCCAAGTCATTGGGTTTATTTAAAGAAAAGGTAGATACCTTATTGATTCGTTACAGGGAAAAGGCAGGAGAATGGGGTCGAGAGGGACAAAAATCAACCATGATTGAACGTAGAGCAAACTTGGTGGGCCGATTTGCCTAATTCTGCTCATATGACTTATGACCTTATAAATTGGGTGCGTGCAAGAACAATCGACAGAGTTGTTGTTAGACCTTAAGTAGGCTATTCAGCCCATCAAGTCTGCTTTGCCATTTAATCATGGTAGAGCAGGGTCGTCATGGAAAGGGATTAATCAAATGTGATTTGGTGATACAGGGTTCAAAATAAACCTGCAGCAAAATCAGTAATGCTGACATGGGATCTGACATGAAGAGGGTATTAGGCTTAATACATGTTAGCTAACGGGATTAAACAGGATATAGTCAAGCAGGAACACAGAATGACCTCCTCATAATACATTGACTCACTGTAATGACATCCATTAAATTCAGCAAGTATTGTAAAAATAAGGGATTTTCAGAAGCTTACTAAGCAGTGAGGATGGTCAGTGATTGCAGGATGTAGCCTGCTGCTTTAAGGTAATCTAATTCCTTTCAATATATTAATCATATTTAGCTACCTGTGTCTTTCTGCACTCTCTCCTTCCTGTAGATGTTGTGTCTCACTAATATATATGAATCCTTCGAGTTACCAAGACATTCAGATTTTTCTTACACGTGAATAAATGTTACGTCTCACAGACTGCAATGACCTGATTTCCCTCTCAAGAGATGGGTCCTTAATAAGGATCCTGAATGACGACATGCTTAACTGGCTCAGCAGATTTGCAGATGACACCAAGCTTGGTCAGGCAATGGACGACGAAGAAAGCGATCACGACTTGCAGAGGGACCTGGATCAGCCGGAAAAATGGGCTGGAAAAGTTGGATGGAACTTAATGCAGACAATTGCAAGGTTTTGCACTTCAGTAGAACCAAACGGGGTAGGTCTTACACAGTGAACGGCAGGACACTGAGCAGTGTAGTAGAACAAAGGGATCTTGGAATGCAGGTCCATAATTCATTGCAAGTGGCATCACAGGTAGCTAGGGTCATAAAGAAAGTTTTAGGCACATTGGCCTTCATAAATCAATGCATTGAGTACAGGAGATGGGATGTTATGTTGAAGTTGTATAGGATGTTGGTGAGGCCTAATTTGAAGTATTGTATGCAGATATGGTCACTTGCCTGTAGAAAAGATGCAAAACAAGGATGAAAGAGTATAAAGAATATTTACAAGGATATTGCCGGGTCAGGAGGACCTGAGTTATAAGGAAAGATTGAATAGGTTAGGACTTTATTCCTTGGAACATAGAAGATTAAGGAGAGATTTGATGGAGGTATACAAAATTATGAGGGGTATAGATAGGGTAAATGCAAGCAGGCTTTTTCCACTGAGGTTGTGTGGGACTACAACCAGAAATCATGGGTTAAGGGTGAAAGGAGAAAAGTTTCAGCAGAACTTGAGTGGAAACTTCTTCACTCACAAGGTCATGAGAGTGTAGAACGAGCTGCCTGCACAAGTGGAGCATGCAAGCTAGATTTCAATGTTTAAGTGAAGTTTGGATAGGTACACGAATAAATAGTAAGGGTATGGAGGGTGATGGTCCCAGTCCAGGTCAATGGGAGTAGGCAATCTAAATCATTTTGGCATGGTCGAGATGAGTTGAAGGACCTGCTTCTGAGCTATCCTCTTCTATGGTGGAGTGGAGGGAAGGAGGAGCAACGTTTGTTATTTATGGTGAAAAGAGGGTAATCAGAAAAAGGGGAGGTAATCTTTCATTTCTGCCAACAACACGTTAGTCAGCTCCCCCTTTCATAGGTACGAAGTATCTGGGAGGTGGCCACAAACGATGCCCAGTAAGATGATGTGGAAGCTTTAGAGAGAGTGAAAAGGAGATTTGGCAGGATATTGCCTGAATAAGAGAGCATGTCTTATGAGGGCAGATTGTGCAAGCTGGGACATTTCTCTTTGGGAAAATGAGTATGAGAGGCTTGAGGTCAGGAGCTGTAGTCGTGATGAAGTGTCACAGCCCAAAATGTCAACTGTTTATTTTCCTCCGTAGATGCTGCTGGACCTGTTCAGTTCCCCTGGCATGTTGTGTGTGTGACTGTCCACCGTACCCAGTCCATTGCAATCACTCACAGTCAATGGCCACTTTATTAAGTACCAGATTGGAACCAGGTTTGGCTTTCTGCTGCTGTAGCCCATCCACTTCAAGGTTCCATGTGCTGTGCATTCAGAGATGCTCTTCGGCACACTACTGTTGCAATACATGATTGTCGCCTTCCTGTCAGATTGAACAGTCTGGGCATTCTCCCCTGACCTCTCTCATTAGTAAGGTGCTTTCCATGGTTCAAAGGTTAATTTATTTTCAAAGTATACTACTGTGAAATTCTTCTTCTCCAGCTAGCCACGAAACAAAGAAAGAGAAGAAAGGAACGGCACCACGATCATCAACCCCAAAATTCTTTCTCACCGCACAAAAATAAAATGCAACTAAAGAATGGAATAGGCACATCGACCCCAAATTTCCCTCCTCTGCACACCCACAGAACTGTGACTCACTGGATTTTTTTTGTTAGTTTTTCACACCACTCTATGTAAACACTAGAGATCATTGCACATGAAAATCCAAGGTCAGTTTCTTCCCCTTTCTGATACTTGATCTGAACAACAGCTGAACCTCTAGACAATGTCTGCATGCTCTTATGCAGTGAATTGCTGCCACATGATTGGCTGATTAGATATTTGCATTAACGAGCAGATGTACAGGTGCAACTAATAAAGTGGCCACTGAGTGTACTCCCTGTCATGTGGTTACTGGAATTACATACAATTTTCCAGCTCTCAAAGTCCAGTCAAAAATCAAATTAAAGTTATCACGTCACCAGATACCCACACATATATACTGCATGGAAGACTGTTACACAGTACAGCAGTAATTTTATGTATTGCACTGTACTGCTGCAAAAAAAAATCAAATTCCATGATATCCGTGAGTGATGATAACCCTGATTCTAATATGGCTATTAGACTCTCTATTGTGGACTGAGAGTGGAAAGGGGCAGGGAGATGGGAATCATGGTAGGGAAAGGGGGAAAGGAGCAGGAATCACCAGCGAAACATTCTGAAATAATCAGTAAACCAATTATTTGCAACCAAATGACCTTGCCTGGTGTCTCAGGGCTGGATGTGTCTGCTCCCATGCCTTCACCACACCCCCCACCCCCGACCCTAATACTCCTTCTCTGCTAACTGCCCCACAGCCCTCCTACGGCACTCCCATTCCCAACATTGTTGCTCCTGCCAGATTTCTCAACTCGCTCTCCACTCCACATTGGCAAATACAGTACTGTGCAAAAGTCACAGTCACATACATACAGTACCGCTAGGGTGCCTAAGACTTTTGCACAGTACTATAGGTTGTGGAATCAGTTTAGAATTGAGGTGAGTGAAGCTATCCACATCAGTTTAGTAGATTGATGTCTGCTGGATATGTTACTATTCCTGAACCTGCCAAAGAGGAATATAAAGAATATTAGGAAGAAGAGAGCATGTCTGGGATGGAGGGAGACCTTGATGATGGATGCTGCTTTCTGCCTAACCAATGTTCTATAACATTGTAACATCCATTCATCAACACTCCCTAGTGGTCTACCATTTACTGTGTATGTCCTACCTTCATTTGACTTTCCAAAATGCACCATTTTTCACCTATCAGGATTAACTACTTCTGCCATCCCTCCTCCCCCCCAGCTTTCCAGTTGATCAATCTCCTGCTGTATCCCAAGACAATTGTCTCCTCCCACTACAGCACCATAGGTTTTCCTGGCCTCTTGCCTATATTGTAATAATAGCTGTATTTCAAAGGTGTGTCATTGACTGCAAAATCAGCCGTGTGCTCCTTAGAGGCTGGCACGTTAGTGTAACAATTGGCATAACACTTTACAGGGCTGGTGATTGCCTCTCTCAAGTGTCAGTTCAAACTCCTTTTAAGATCATTCCCCCCAACTCCCAGC
The DNA here is from genome assembly GCF_048418815.1 of Hemitrygon akajei. Lineage (NCBI taxonomy): Eukaryota > Metazoa > Chordata > Chondrichthyes > Myliobatiformes > Dasyatidae > Hemitrygon > Hemitrygon akajei. The sequence continues at coordinate 189,607,384 of NC_133127.1, forward strand.
AATGAGTTTAGAACATGCTTGAAAACATCTTCCTCCTTCTGGTACGCTAGTGTAGCGGTTAGCTCAATGCTTCACAATGGCAGTGATCACTAATCAGGATATAATTCCCATTGCTAACTGTGAGGAGCTTGTTCTATGTGGATTTCCATCGAGAGATCCAGTGTCCTCCCCCATTCCAAAGACATATCGGTGAGGGCAACTGAGCTGAGGCACCAGAAACACTTGCAGACTGCCCAGCACAACCCTCGCTGATTTGATTTGATGCAACCTATGCGTTTCACAATATATTTCAATGTATATGTGACAAATAAGAAATAGGAGTAGAATTATTCCATTTGGTGTATTGTAACCTTTGATGCCCTTTTCAAGAACTTATTAACCTGCTCTTTACATAAACCAAATGACTTGACCTCCTCAGCTGTCTGAGGTGATGAATTCCTCAAATTCAGGTGAAGAAATCCCTCTTCAACCATGGATGCCCAATAAATAAATATACTAATCTTAAAACCTGCCTGATGGGTGTAGGGTAATAAGTATTTCTGAACCTGGTGGTGTTGGAACTAAGCCTGATTTTAGTAGTGAGAAGACAGCATGACCTGGATGGTGGGGGCCTTTTTGATGATGGATGCTGCTTTCTTGTGACAGCACTCCTTGTAAATGTACTCAATGGTGGGGAGGGCTTTGCCTGTGATGGACAGGACTGTATCCACAATTTTCATAGTCTTCTCCATTCCTGGGCATTGATGTTTCCATAACCATCAACTTCCCCAGATTCTCGCACTCACCACATCATAGGGCAACTAACAGGAGCCAATTACTCTCCCCGCCCGCCAGATGCTATGAGATGTGGAAGAAGTATTTTACACAGAGGACAGTGAGTCAGGGAACTACATGCTGTATTTTGTTTTATATTCTATGCATTGTATTATAGGCAGTTTAAATGGTTGGCATGGACTGGATGGACCAAAGGGCCTATTTCTGTGCTGTATTTTCTTACAACTCTATTCTTTCAAGGGATGTGGCCTTCACAGGCCAAGCCACCACTTAATTGCCGATCTCTAGTTGCCATTAAGAAGGTGGTAAAGAACTAACTAACTAACTCCTTGAACTGCTGTGGTCCTTGTGGTGTCGGTACACTGACAAAGGTATGACCATAGGACCACTAGACATAGGAGCAGAATTAGGCCATTCAGCCCATTGAGTCTTCTCTGCTATTCCATCATGGCTGATTTATTATCCCTCTCAGCCCCATTCTCCTGCCTTCTCTCTGTAACCTTTAACAGCCTTGCCAATCAAGAACCAATCAAATTCCACTTCCTATGTCTTGTGGTGTTATGGACCTTTAATTTAGAGTCCCTTCTCCTGTCTCGGACATATAACAGCACAGAATGGCCAAAGGGTAAGTTTAATTAAATGAAGGAATCATTGATTTGTGCCTACTGACAAATAAACTGTTCACCCTGATGCATTTAACAACTACACTCAGTTGCCACTTCAACAGGTAAACCTGTACACCTGCTTGTTAATGTAAATATCTAATCAGGAAATCATGTGGTAGAACATCAATGCATAAAAGCATAGAGGCATGGTCAAGGGGTTCAGTTGTTGCTCAGACCCAACATTAGAATGAGAGAAGAAATGCAATTTAAGTGACTGACCGTGGAATGACGGTTGGTGCCAGACGGGATGGTTTGTGTATCTCGGAAATTGCTGATTTCTTGGGATTTTCATGCATACTAGAGTTAGCAGAATGGTGCAAAAAAACAAAAAAAAAATCCAGTGTCTTGTAGTCCTTTGGGAGAAAACATCTTGTTAATGAGAGAGGTCAAAGGAAAATGGCCAGACTGGTTCGAGCTGACAACAAGACAATAGCAACTCAAATAATCATGTATTACAGCTGCGGTGTGCAGGAGAACATCTCTGAATCCACAACATGTTGAACCTTGAAGCAGATGTGCTACAGCAGTAGAAGACCATGAACATACACTCAGGGTATACTTTGAACTTGCTGTAAGTGTCCTCCCAGAAGGGTTTAATTTAATGCTATATTAGTGTGGTGAACTACATATACCTGTCTGGACGCGCCCCTCTGCTGACTGCTCCTGTGGCTCCTCCCACAGACCCCTGTATAAAGGCAATTGGAGGCACTGCTCCTCCCTCAGTCTCCAGGATGTTGTGTGGTGGTCTCTTGTTGCTAATCGTGGTCCCTTGCAGCTAATAAAAGCCTATTGTTTGTCTCCCATCACCGAGAGTTATTGATGGTGCATCAATTAGATTGAAAGTTGGAACTAAATCACAGTTCGCAATTAACCACACAACATGAAAAATGGGACATTTTGGAAAAGTTTGTAATGTTCATTGCAACAAAGTGAAGTTTTAACTTGTGCTGACATCCCCTTTGCAATAGCACAGTATTTGTGCTAGCGTTACTGAAGATACCTGCCAACAATCTAGAAAAGATGAATCATTTTGATTTCCCTTATTACACTATCACTGAAAGTAAATGATTTGGACATGATACGGGATCAGAATGGGGTTTGTTATCACTGTCCTATACAACATGTAATTGTGCTTACTCATGGCAGGCCTGTCAGCATTAGAGGGTGAATCCATGGGGTATGTTTCTCTTTGTAAAGACTGATAGAGTATGATAGCAAAGTGGTTAATTGATTAGACTAAGACTACATCGTATCATTTATCTAGGGACATGAGTTCTAATTCCATTTTAAGAGCTGAGGAAATTAATTTCAAGAGGCAAAAAAGAAAGCTTGTCTCAGTAATGGCTCTGGGCCTTGAGGACCCGAGTTATAGGGAAAGGTTAAATAGGTTAGGACTTGATTCCCTGGAATGTGAGAGAATGAGGAGTGATTTGATAGAGGCATACTAATTTATGAGGGGTATATACAGGGTAAATGAAAGCAGACTTTTTCCACTGAGATTGGATGAGACTAGAACTAGAGGTCATGAGTTAAGAGTAAAAGGTGAAATATTTAAGGGAACCTGAAGGGGAATTCCTTCACTCAGAAAATTGGTGAGTGTGTGGAACGAGCTGCCAGTGGAGGTGGTGAATGTGGGTTTGATTTCAATATTTAAGAGAAATTTGGAAACATGGAAGGGGTAGGGGTATGGCAGGCTATGGTCCTGGTGCAGGTCGTTGAAACTGAGCTCACATGCACCACTTGTACTCTCTGCTCATTCCACACTGCCTCATGACCCTCTGAGTGAAGAAGTTTCCCCTCAAACTTTTCACCTTTCACCCTTAACCCACAACCTCTAGTTGTCATCCTGCCCAATTTCAGTGGAAAAAGCCTGCTTGATCTCTCCTCAAACTTTTATTTTCGAATGAATTAATTCCTACCCTATTCAATCTTTCCTTATAACTCAGGTGCTCTAGTCAAAGGAGAGGAAGCTGTTTTTTTTTGTGATGTGATGAGCTGTGTCTACATCTCTGCATTTTCTTGCACTCTTGGGCAGAGCAGTTGTCGTACCAAACTTTGATGTATCTAAATGGTGGATCTGTAAAAATTGGTGAGGGGTCTCAAGGATATGTTGAATTTTCTGAACTTCCGGAGGAAGTTTATGTGCCGGTGTACTTTCTTGGTCATTGCGTACATGTGGTTGGATTGTTTGATGGTCAAATTTCTTGTGATATTAACACTCAGGAACTTGAAACCTCAAACATCTCCACTTCAGCACCAAAGACACACACAGCAAAGAGTCAATACATTTCTAGATCTGGAATAACATTCATGAAGTAGACGATGTTTTTTTTACACAATTTCAGTTTGCATTTCTTATTAGAGTTATAGGGAGTCATAGAAAAGTACAGCACACTAGCAGGCCTTTCAGTCCATCTAGTCTGTGTCAAATTGTTATTTTGTCTAGTCCCATTAAACATAATCCTCCATACCCCTCCCATGCCAACACACCACAGCAAATTACTATAATTTGTAAGCATACACTCAGTGGCACTTTATTAGTTACACTTGTACACTTGCTCCTTAATACAAATATATAATCAGCCAATCATGTGGCAGCAACACAATGCATAAAAGCATGCAGACATGGTCAAGAGGTTCAGACGGAATATCAGAATGGGCTGGGAAAGAAATGTGACCTAAGTGACTTTGACCGTGGAATGATTGTTGGTGCCAGACAGGGTGATTTGAGTATCTCAGAAACTGTCTGAGGAGTTTACAGAGAATGGTGCGAAAAGCAAAACACATCCAGTGAGCAGCAGTTCTGTGAGTGAAGGCATCTTGTTAATGAGAGAGGTCAGAGGAGAATGGCCAGACTGGTTCAAGCTGACAGGGAGGCAACAGTAACTCAAATAACCACACGTTATAACTGAGGTATGCAGAAGAGAATAATTGAATGTACAACAGGTGAGACCTTGAAGTGGACAGCCTATAGCAGCAGAAAACCACAAACAAATGCTCAATGACTACTTTATTAGCTACAGGATATACCTCCTGTACCTGATACAGTGGCTACTGAATGTAATGCTGGTATTTATGTATTTATACACATTTTATTCTACATCTATACTTCAATTTCTAATTTATTTTTATATAAACTTTATAATTGTTCAATTTTGTTGGTTTTTGTTGTATGTCGCACCCTGATCAACGCATCACAGCAAATTTCTAATACATGTGAATGTATAGTGTGAATAAAGCTTGAGGACCACAAACCTGCCATGGTTTGGAGGCTTGCATGCATCAATAACTCAGAGAGTTATGTTGCCTGGAGTCAGGGCTTTATGTTTTGGCCCTTGGTAGGGTCACCCATACCGAACAGGTCAAAGGGTAGAGGCCAGACTCAGAATGTTCCACTGGTCCTCCAGGTTCAGGGTTTCAGCTCAGGGCTAACGACCCTGACTGACAAATCAAAATTGTTATAATAAACAGCAATGAAAAATCCTTCTACATCCGAGTGCGACGGTATTCCTGAATCTCCACCTGACACTTGCAAGACTGACAGTAGTGGAAACCGAGAGGAAACTCCTGGCACAATGGAAGAAGCCCCGAACATCACCAAAGATGGAGGAGCTTCATTGCTGCCCTAAACAGTAGCAGCATAATGGACAGTAAGTAAGCTGATCTTTGATCTCTTTGAATGGTATGCAAAACAAACGGTTTTTCACTGTATCTCAGTACACAACAAAAATAAACCAATTACATTATTAAACTGAAATATTAACCCTATTTCTTCTTCCACCCCTGCACTGCATATTCTCCATTTTATTTCTTAGAATTAGGCCATTCCATCCATCGAGTCTACTTCACCATTCCATCATAGCTAATTTATTATCCCTCTCAACCCCATCCTCCTGCCTTCTCCCCGTAATCTTTGATGCCCTGACTGATCAAGAACGTGTCAATCTCTGCTTTAAATATACTCAAAAATTTGTCCTCTGCAGCCAATCTGTGACAATGAATTCCACAAATTCACCACCTTCTGGCTAAAGAAATTCTTCCTTACCTCCATTTTAATGGGATGTCCCCCTATACTGAGGCTGTGCCTTCTGGTCCTAGACTCCCTAGCTATAGGAAACATTCTCTCCACATCCACTCTACCTAGGCCTTTCAGTACTGTCAATATCAATTGACTGTAAACATCCAGCAACACTAGTGATTCAGTGGGCAGAAAGGGTTAAGGAGACTTGCAGAAATTATGTTTTTCTTATTTCTGGTCAAAACCAAGCACAAAATAATCGCAAGCATGGGAAAATTTGCAGACACTGGAAATCCGAGCAACACACACAAACTGCTGGAGGATCTCAGTGGGTCAGGCAATACCTATGGAAAAGAGTTAATAGTCGACGTTTCAGAATGAGACCTTTCATCGGGACTCAAATCAGGACCTCATCAGTCCTAATGAAGAGTCTTGGCCCTAACGTAGACTGTTTACTCTTTTCCGTAGATGCTGCCTGACCTGCTGAGTTCCCCCAGCATTTGTGTGTGTTGCACAAGATTCTTATTTTGCTTCTTTTCAGATTGTGTTAACACACTGATAACAATAAAGATGGTTGTACCCTAAACAATAGCTGAACCAGGGTCTTAACCAGCTTCAAATCTACAATAATATCAGTAACTCAAGGTCTAGCAGAGCTGTGTATACATACAGAGGCCATTAACAATTCAACAAGCTGCTCTTTCTGTGACCCTATCAGTAACATTACCACTCTGACACTGTCAAACCATTGCTGTCAATACTGCAAATGGCTGTGGATTGATGGCTATCATGGCTAATCTGTGCCTATTAATCATGAGGGAAACATTAAGCATTGTGTTTGGCCACTCCTGTACTAGAAGAGGGAGGAATATGCCCTTCTTTACTTACTAAGTGATTGGTTACTGTGTTACCATGCCAACAACTGATCCCAGATTTCAATTGGCTCACAAACAGGCTCAATGCACAATCTCATTGGACAGACTATGAAAGCCGACAAACGATATTTGAATAGGGAATCTGAACTGATATTTTAAAAATGTTGTCCATTGCCATCTCAAATATTATGCAAATATGTCAGCATTCATTTCAAGCAGATGAGAATATAAAAGCAAGGGTGTAACACTGAGACTTTATAAAACATTGGTCAGACCACGCTTCCCCTTATCTAAGGAAGGATGTGCTGACATTGGAGAGGATCCAGAGGAGGTTTTTCGAGATTGGTTTGGCCATGACACTGGGAATGAAAGGTTAACTTATGAGGAGTGTTTCATAGCTTTGGGCCTGAACTCTCTGGAGTTCAGAAGAATTGGGGGGGTGGGACTCATTGAAACCAATTGAAAGACTGAAATAGAATGAATGTGTAGAGGATGTTTCCTATAGTAGGAGAGTCTAGGACAAAAAGGCACTGACTCAGAATAGAGGAGGAATTTATTTAGCCAGAGAGTGGTGAATCTATAGAATTCATTGACACAGAGGTCAAATCACTGAGTATACTTAAAGCAAAGGTTGATAGGTTCTTAATTAGTAAGGGCGTCAAAGGTTACAGGGAGAAGGCAAGAGAACGGGATTGAGAGGAATAATAAATCAGCCATGATGGAATGACAGGCAAGACTCAAAGGGCTGAATGGCCTAATTTGCTCCTGTGCCTTATATAGTTAAAGTCACTAGCGAAATCCTGGAACTGCCTGGCAGGTCAGAGAGCTCTCCTCTGTCGAAATAAGAGACTACAGCTTAAAAAGTCACTGATCTGAAACATTGACTCAGTTTTTTTTCCCAGTATATTCTGCTTTTATTTCAGGTTTCCAACATCTGCATTCTTTTATTCTGTATCACATAGAAGCAATTCATTAGACAGAGAGAACAAATTAAACTCTTGACCTTTTTTGGAAAACTGAGAACCAGACTAATCAGAGAACTTCTCAACATGTTTTATTTTCTGTTGAACTTATCCATCTACTTAGGAGCCCAGCTTTGCTTAGTTTACAGAATGTTCATCATCCATACCTCATCCTGAATCATAAATACACAATCATGGAAGCCAAAGCAGACTCAATGGGCCAAAGGGCCTAACTCTGCTCCAAGATCTTTGATCTAATTTCGTTAGTGTACCTACACATTCCTTGGATTTTATTTTTTATTGTTCCTTTATTTTGCTCTTTGCTCTCTGGAAACCCTTCCAAATGAGTCAACAAGCTCCTGTAAAATTGGATTAGCAGAAGCGATCCCATAGACTCACACAGCAATACAATACAATACAGGCCATTCGGTCCAACAAATCCATGCCAACCACAATGTCCACCCAGCTAGTCCGAATATTCCTGAATTCTGCCCATATCCCTCTATGCCCCACCCATCAAAGTGTCTATCCACTGCATCAACTATAAAGCCACAAGACCATAAGACATTGGAGTGCATCAAGTCTGCTCCGTCATTTGATCATGGCTGATACATTTCTCTTTCAACCCCATTCCTCTGCCTTCCCCCCATAACCTTTAATGTCCTGACTTGTCAAGAGCCTATCAGTCTCCATTTTAAATACACTCAAAGACCTGGCCTCCAGAGCCACTTGGGCCAATGAATTCCACTGATTCATTAACCCTCTGGCTAAAGAAATGCCTCCTCATCTCCATTCTTTATTCTGAGTTCGTGCCCTCTGGTCCTAGGCTCATCCACTTTTCTGGCAGCTCATTCCATATACTCACTGCCCTCTGCATGAAATGTTGTCCCTCAGGTCCTTACAAATCTTTCCCCATCTCCCCCTAATCTATGCCCTCTAGTTTTAAACTCCAGACCTTGGGAAAAGATTGTTACCATCAAATTTATCTATGCTTCTTTTCTACATGGTCACCTCTTATTCTCCTAAATTTTAAGGAATAAAGACCCAGTCAGGCCAACTTCTCCCTGTAACTCAAACCCTCTTTTCCAGGCACCATTCTCATATATCTTTTCTGAACTTTCTCCATTTTAATGAAATCTTTCCTTCCACATTCATTCATTCATTACGTGTCATGCCATAAACATGCCACGTCGTAGATGATCATGGTCTTGGCAATTTCTTCTACACAAGTGGTTTGCCATTGTCTTCTTCTGGGCAGTGTCTTTCCAAGACGGGTGATCCCATCCATTATCAATACTCTTCGGAGATTGTCTGCCTGGTGTCAGTGGTCACAGAACGTGGACTTGTGATGTGGACCATTTGTTCATATGACCATCCACCACCTGCTCCCATGGCTTCAGATGGCCCTGATTGGTGGGTGGGTGGAGGGAGGGGGCCAAACAAGTATTACACCTTGTCCAAAGGTGACTGGCAGGCTAGCAGAGCGAAGGAGCACCTTACACCTCCTTTGATGAAGATGTAACTCTACCCCACCACCCATTTCCTACAACACGGTGACCTAAACTGCATACAGAACTTGAAGTGCAGCCTCACCAATGACTTATAGAAATGTGGCATACTGTAATGCTCTACTCCTAGACTCAGTGCCCTGACTGATTAAAACAACTGTGCTAAACACCCTTTTCACCAACCTGTCTACCTGTGACACTGCTTTCAATAGACTATGCTCGTGTACTCTTACGCCTCCCTGTTTCATTGCACTCATTAGTTCCCTACTAATTTCTACTGTAGAGGATTCATCCAGCTGAGGATTGACCACCAACATGGGAAAGCTTCAAACCCAAAAAGTTCTTCCAATTCATTGGTCTGAAATACCTGACTGCATGTATAACACAAGCTCATGATCTCTACCTATTGGTTTCCAATGAGAAGATTGAGATAGGGTGTGGTTCAGGTGAGATGCTTTTCCTCTTAGCATGGGGAAGGCAGAACGGTGGATATTAGCCTCAGCACTCTTCAGCTAGGAAGCAAATTGGGGAAGGACCATTTTTTGGGATATTAATTGAATGAACATCAGTTTACTTCATTTTGTTTTGAGACCAAGCACGGTAACAGGACCTTCCGTCATAATGAGTCCATGATGCCCATGTGACTAAATAACCCACTAACCGTACGTCTTTGGAAAGTGGGAGGAAACCAGAGCACCTGGAGCAAACTGACGCTGTCATGGGAAAATGTACAAATTCCTTACACGCAGCAGTGGCAATTGAACCCAGGTTGCAGACGGTGTAATAACGTTATGCTAACAGCTACTCTACCATGCCAATGATATTGACTATTTGAACTTGGGTAGAATTTTCACGTTCTCCCTGTGGCCTTCCTTCGGGTGCTCTGTTTCCTCCCACATAATAAAAATCTAACCTAATTGATTCAAACAATTGGATCACAGCTCGCTGATTCTATCCACATTCCTTGTTCTTGCGATCTTTAATAATCTTGCTTGGGTGACGGTGCAGATACATTTCTTCCATAGGAGGCGTAAGGCGCTCCTTCCCTTTGGGCGAGGAGTGAGACCTGCTTAGCCCCCTGATCAGGGTCACATGAAGCCATGGGAGCAGGAGGTGGATGGTCATATGAGCAGCTGGTGCATATCACAAGTCCTGGTTATGTGACCACTGACACCAGGCAGACAATCTCTGAAGAGTTTTGATAATGGATGCGGTCACCCAACTTGTAAAGACACTGCTTAGAAGAAGGCAATGGCAACCCACTTATGTAGAATTTGCCAACAACAATCATGGTCATGAGACCATGATTACCCCCATCGTACAACGTGGCAGATAATGATGCTGATGAACCCTCTTACCTACTGATCAATCAATCTCAGCTTGTATAAACGATACTTATCTGATTAACACAATTCACTGTGAGAGTAGCAGAAAGAGGAATGCTAACTTAATGATTCAAGTGTGGTTTCCATTCGTGTAACTTCGATGCTTCCCTCACCTGCATCTCCTCCATTTCCTGCACATCTGCCCTCACGTCATCTTCTCGTTGCCGTTAGCAGGGATGGATAACTACCAAGCCACATACCACTCATCCCAGCACATCCTTCACCATGATCTTCAATGAGATCTTACCACAAACACAGATTTATCTCTGACCCACTCTCTGTTTTCAGCAGGAATCGGTCGCTATGTGACCATTCTTTCCCACTGATCTCCCTTCTGGCACTTACCCCCATTCCTCACAACTATTCAGAGCTCCAAACAGTCCTCCCAGCTGAGGCGGACCTTCACCTGCAAGTCTATCGGCACATGATGCTGCCAATGCAGCCTCCTCAACATCGGTGAGACCCAACATAGATTGGGGTCCAACACACAAAATGATGGAGGAACTCAGCAGGCCAGGCAGCATCTAAGCAAAAGAGTACAGTCAATGTTTCAGGCCGAGACTTTTCGGCAGGACTGGAGGGAAAAAAGCTGAGGAGTAGATTTAAAAGTGGAGGAAGGGGAGAGAGAAACACAAGGTGATAGGTGAATCCGGGGGTGGGGGGGGAGGGGATGAAATAAAGAGCTAGACAGTTGATTGGTGAAAGAGATACAGGGCTGGAGAAGGGGGAATCTGATAGAAGAGGACTACCTTACCAGGGATAGAGTACCTCTTGTTCTCACCTACCACCCCACCAGCCTCCGTGTCCAGCACGTAATTCTCTGCAACTTCCGCCATCTCCAATGGGATCCCATCACCAAGCACATCTTTCCCTCCTCCCCTCCACCACTTTCTGGTTTCCGCAGGGATCGCTCCCTACGCAACTCCCTTGTCCATTCAGCCCTCCCCTCTGATCTCCCTCCTGGCACTTACTCTTGCAAGCAGAACAAGTGCTACACCTGACCCTACACCACCTACCCTCACTACCATTCAGGGCCCCAAACAGTACCTCCAGGTGAGGCGACACTTGGACACTTGCTTTCTCCTTACTCATGGGATATAAACTCAGTGGCCGCCTTATTAGATAAAGGAGTGACACCCAGTGTGCTCTTCCGTTGCTGTAGTCCATCCACTTCAAGGTTCTATCTGTTGTGCATTCAGAGATGCTCTTCTGCACACCACTGTTGTAACACATGGTTATAAGACCATAAAACAATTTGACATTCTGTAAACGCAGAATTAGGCCATTCGGTCTGCTCCGCGATTCATCATGGCTGATTTATTATCCCTCTCAACCCCATTCTTCTGCCTTCTCCCTGTAACCTGACACCCCTACTAATCAAGAACCTAATAACTTCTGCTTTAAATATGCCCAATGATTTGTCCTCCACAACCATTTGTGGCAATGAATTCCACAGATCCCCCACCCTTTGGATAAAGAAATTCCTTCTCATCTCTGTTCAAAAGTGGCGTCCTTCTATTCTAAGGCTGCCCCTTTGGTCCTGGACATCCCCACTATAGAAAACATACTCTCAACATCCACTCTATCTAGGCCTTTCAATACTCGATAGATCTCAATGAGATCTCCCCTCATTCTTCTAAACTCCAGTGAAATCAGGCCCACAGCCACCAAATACTCATACGTTAACCCTTTCATTCCTGGATTCATTCTTGTGAACCTCGTCTGGACCCTCTGCAATGCCAGCACATCCTTTCTAAAATAAGGAGCCTAAAGCTGCTCACAGTGCTCTAAGTGTGGCCTGACCAATGTGTTCTGACTCCCCACAATAGAAAACATCCTCTCCATGTCTACGTTTATCTAGTCCTTTCAATATTTAATATATTTCAATGAAATCCCTAGTCATTTTGATCTTCTAAACTTCAGCAAGTACATATTTGGATTATGATTAAATGGTATCTGTTTGTTCCTGACAGCTTATTGAAACAGGTGTATCTCTTCCTCCTTATCCTTGGGATGTAAGTGCCAACATTTATTACCAATCCCTAATTCCCCCTGAAGTGTGTAGCTTGATAGGCAACTAAAAAGGCAATTAAGAAGTAATACAGATGGACTCTTCATCCATCCATATTATTGTGTTCAGTTATGTCATCTCATTATAGGAAGGCTATGGAAGTTTTGGAGAGAGTTCAGAGGAGATTTACCAGGATGCTGCCTGGATTAGACAGCATGTCTTACAAGGAAAGATTGAATGAGCTAGGGTTTTTCTCTTTGGAGTGAAGGAGGATGAGATATGACTTGATAGAGGTGTACAAGATGATGAGGCATAGATACATTGGACAGCCAGGGGCTGTTTCCCTGAGCAGAAATGGCTTTAAGGTATTTGAAGGAAAGTATAGGGGGAGATATCAGAGGTAAGTGTTTTTACACAGAGAGTGTTGGGTGCATGGAACACACTGCCAGAGGTGGTGGGACAACCAGATACATTAGGGACGTTTAAAAGACTCTTAGACAGGCACATGGACCAAAGGAAAATGGAGAGATATGTAGGGAGAAAGGGTTAGACTGATCTTGGCGTAAGTTAGAGGGTAGGCACAACATCATGAGCTGAATGGCCTCTACTGTGCTCTAGTGTTCTACGTTCTAAGAAATGCTACCTGTCCAACTGGTTTTAATATGTGATCTTGGTAATGCAGAAAGTCAGCAGGAATATGGAACTTGCAAATCTCAACAAAGACCACTGAAGCAGCAACCGTCTGTGATTCACAAAGACATGCCAGGTGATGTGGACTTCCGAAAGGGTGGGAAGGGAGAACACACCAGTCCTCATAGAAAGAACTGAAGTGGAAAGAGTAAGTAATTTCAATATCAGGATCTCTGAGGAACTAACCTGGACCCAACATATCGATGCAGCCTCAAAGAAGGATCAACAGTCGTTATATTTCATTAAGGGTTTGAAAATATTTGGTATGTCACCAAAAATACTCGGAAATTTCTACAAATGTTCTATGGTGAGCATTCCAACTGGCTGTATCACTGTCTGGTATTGGGGGTGGGGTGGCTACTGCACAGAGTCGAAGTAAGGTGCAGGGAGTTGTAAACTTAGTCAGCTCCATCATGGATACTAGCCTTCGTAGTATCCAGGAAATCTTCAAAGAGCAATATCTCAAAAAGGCAACATTCATTCTTAAGGACCCCATCACCCAGGTCATGCCTTGTTCTCATTACTACCATCAGGAAAGTGGTACAGAAGCCTGAAGAGGCACACTCAATGATTCGGGAAGAGCTTCTTAACCTCTGCCGTCTGATTTATGAATTGACATTGACCCATTGATGCACCATCAATAACTCTCCGAGATGTGAGGCGAGATATAGGCTTTTACTGGCTGGAAGAAAGAACAAGCAGCAATTGACCACCACACTACATCCTGGAGACTGAGGCCGGGACGGTGTCCCCAATCGCCTTTATACCGGGGTTCGTGGGAGGAGCCACAGGAGCAGTCAGCTGGGGGGCGTGTCCAGACAGGTATATGTAGTTCACCACACCCATGTACCTATTTTTGCACAACTTATTTAGTTTAACTATTTAACATGTATATCCTTACTGTAGTTCATTTCTTTCTCTATTATTATGCATTGCATTGTACTGCTGCCACAACACCAATAAGTCTCATGACATACGCAGGTGACATTAAATCTGATTCTGGTCCAGCAACCTGGGTTCAATCCTGAACCTCAGATGTTGTTGAGGGGGTGTCTGTGATAGGGTAGGCTTCCTCTTGGTGTTCCAGTTACCTTCCACATCCTAAAGGGTTGATCGTTTAATTGGCAGCTGTAAATGACCCCAAGCACAAGTGGGTAGATTCAAGCATGAGAAAGAAAATAATTTACTGGGGAAGAGGCGGCACAGTGGGATTTCTTGGAGAGCTAGAATGATTGGGTTTGGAAAGAGCCTGTAGAAGAGGGGTTTAGGTGGACAGAAGAGGTTTAGATAGACAGGAGAGATTTGGATGGATAATTTTACAGGACAGGTTTTTTTTTAATACAGAGATTGGTGGGTGCATGGAATATGCTACCAGGATTGTGATCGAGGCAGATAGGATAGAGATGTTTAAAATAATACAATCATTAGAGTTATAGAACAGTATAGCACAGAAACAGGACTTTCATACCATCTAGTCTGTGCCAAACTATTTAAATTGCCAACCCATTGACATGTACTAAGACAATAGCCCTCCATACTCCTACCACCCATGATTCTATCCAAACTTCTCTTAAACATTGAAACTGATTTTGCATGCACCACTTGAGCTGGCAGCTCATTCCACTCTCTCACAACCCTCTGAGTGAAGAACTTTCCCTCATGTTCTCTTTAAACATCTCACCTTTCAACTTTAACCCATGAATTCTAGTTGTAATCCCAGTCAACCTCAACCTGTTTGCATTTACCCTATACCTCATAATTTTGTATACCTGTATCAACTCTCCTCTCAATCTTCTATGTTCTAAGGAATACAGTCCTTACCTATTCAGTATTTCCTTACAACTCAGGTACTCCTGACCCAACAATATCTTTGTAAATTTTCTCTGCACCCTTTCAATCTTTTTTCTTCTTTCGACCAAAACTGCACACAATACCCTCAGGTTAGGCTTCGCCAATGTCTTATACAGCTTCAACGTCATATAAAACTTCAACATAAGGTTCTGAAGACATTTCAAAACATACTTAAATAGGTAAGGCATGAGAAGGACATTGTCCTAATGCAGTCAATGGGATGAGTGTTGATGGGCAAGAAGGTTGGCATGGATGAGTTGGGCGGAAGGGCCTGTTTATGACTGTATGATCCTATGAGACTCTCAGTTATGAGGAGTGGACTCCACCCACTAAATCTCTTCCCACCATCAGTAGTCTGTCTTGGAGGTACTGCCTTAAGAAGGTAAAATCCATCATCATAAGTCCCTACCACCCAAGCCATGCCATCTTTTCACAACTACCATCATGAAGGAGGTAAAGAAGCCTGAAGTCCCACACCACCATGTTCAGGAACAGCTAATTCCCTTCATCCATTTGGTCAATAGCCAACTGACATAACCCTAATCACTAGCTCATTATAGCAACACTAGTACCACCTTGTCCACTTTGCAGTAAAATTGGACTTCCCCTTAGAACAGAGATGAGCAGGAATCTCTTTAGCCAGAGAGAGGTGAATTTGTGGAACTCATTGCCACAGACAGCTGTGGAGGCCAAACCATTGGGTATATTTAAAGTGGAGGTTGATAACTTCTTAATTAGTAAGGGTATCAAAGGTTCGGGGAGAAGACAGGACAACTGAGTTGAGAGGGGTATTCAACCAGCTATGAAGGAATGGTGGAGCAGACTCGATGGGCCAAACAGCCTAATTCTGTTAATAAGTCATAGGAGCCTGTTCCATCATTCAATCATGGCTGATCTTTTTTCTCCTCCTCAGCCCCACTCCCCAGCCTACTCCCCATAGCCTTTGATGCCAAGTCCAATCAAGAACCTATCAAGCTCTGCCTTAAATACACCCAGTGACCTCACCTCCACAGCTGTCTGTGGTAATAAAATTTTACAAATTCACTACAGTCTGGCTAAAGAAATTTCTCTGGATCTCTGTTTTAAATGGATGCCCCTCTATCCTGAGGCTGTGCCCTCGTATCCTAGTCTCCCCCACCATGAGAAACATCCTTTCCACATCTACCTTGTCCTGGCCTTTCAACATTCGAAAGGCTTTAATGAGATCTCCCCTCCCCCCCATCCTTCTGAATTCCAGCGACTACAGACCCAGAGCCATCAAACGTTCCTCGTATGATAAACCTTTCATTCCTGGAATCATCCTTCTGAATCTCTTCTGAGCCCTCCCCAAAGCCAGTTCATCTTTTTTAAGATGAGGATCCCAAAACTGTTCACAATACTCAAGGTGAGGCCTCACCACTACCTTATAAAGCCTCAGCATCACATCCCTGCTTTTGAATGCTAGACCTCTTGAAATGAATATTAATATTTATTTGCATTTACCTTCCTCACCACCATATATGAAATTTGTGTGTAGAAACTCCTTTGCAGTTACTTGCATTTGATAGTGCCAGCTGTGTGTAGTAATCCACTTCCAAATTCTGTTCTCAAAACTTCAGTGGAACTGAATTTCAGAAGCAGATTACAAGGAAATAGCCTTGTATGGTTAAGCACAGATGATTAAAACTGAGTACCTCTTTCTTACTTAATATTCAGTATTATGAATTCTTACTCTATAATTCTCAATTATACAAATAGCATCACACCTAATTGTCTCAGTCCTCTATAGGTGGCCCAGTTTCTGTGAAAAGGGATCAGATCAGTAACAGTAAAGCCCTTAAATGAGGCCAGAACTGAGGACTGTATGTGAACTGGCACCCTGCTTCAATGGGTCACAAAACGCTGCAGATGCTGGAATCTGGAGCAATGAACACTCTGCATCTGTGGGATGAATGGCCAATGTTTCAAGTCAAATGCCATCTGTTCTGAAATAGTCTTGATTTTTGACACAAAGTGCTTCCATAGATGCTGCCTGACTTTCTGAGTTGGTCCAGCGTTTTGTCTGGGTTGCCTAATCACTGGTGACCACTTTGATCATTTTGCACTAAAATAGATATTTAATTTTGTTCTAATTGTGTTCTTTCTTGCAACAGTTATGTTGTATTCATGTTTTCCTTGTGAATGCTACTTACATGATGCTATATGTCTGTAATGCTACTACAGGTGAGTTTTTCATTACACCTGTTATACATATGCAGATAAACCTTATTTTGACTTCTACAGTTTTTAAAGTGATTTTCTAAATGCTTTGCATTGTCTGTGCTTTTGCCCCATCAATATTTGAGTCAATATTATTTATTAGAGTATAACCTCTTGAAAAAGTGCGGAAAGAACTTAGAACCATCAATTCATCAGGCTCTTGAACCAAAGGGGAAAACTTCACTCAACTTCACTTGCCCCATCATTGAAATGTTCCCACAACCAATGCATTCACTATCAAGGACTCTTCATCTCATGTTCTTGATATTTATTGCTGATTTATTTATTATTATTTCTTCCTTTTTGTATTTGCACAGGTTGTTGTCTTTTGAACACAGTTTCAATACCCAAGTTGGTGTGGTCTTTCATTGACCTGTTAAAGTTATTATTCTATAGATTTATTGAGTATGCCCGCAAAAAAAATAATCTCAAGATTGCATATGGTGACATATATGTACTTTGATAATAAATGTACTTTGAACTTTGACCTTTTCATTCCTGGGACCAATCTCTTGAACCTCCTCTGGACTCTCTCTAACGTCAGCACAAAACTGCTCACAATGTTCCAAGTACAGTCTGTCCATTGCCTTATAAATCCTCGGCTGAAGTGTGACAAAGAGCCTGTTTCTATGCTGTACTCTTTTATGTTTTGTTCCATGTTAATGGTCCTCTACCTTTTTGTCTTCCAAAACAACAAAGCTCTGATTCCCTCCCTCATTTGACCTGATATCCATTTGCATGACTTGGTGTCAACTTTTATATGTTACGGTTAAAATGACACAGAAGGAAGCCTTAAGTTCCTCCTGATTTCTTTCTCCATTAACCAGCATTAAGGGATAATGTACACTAGCTAGTTAACCTAGTAATGAGGAACTCAAGGATCTAATTGCACAAGAAGGTATTGAGTCCATGGTCTTGAAGCATATTGATTAGTTTTGAGGGGATGATGGTATTGAATGCTGAGCTGTAGTCAATGAAGAGCATCCTGGTGTATCATCTTGCTGCCCAGATGTTCCAGGGTTGAGTGAAGAGCCAGTGAAATGGCATCTGCTGTGGACCTGCTGGTCAACCTCTCAAAGCACTTCATCACTGTGGATCTAAGTGCTACTGGATGACAGTTACAGAGACAGGTCACAGGTATTTCAATAATTATACCACTACGTTGCTTTTTTCTTCACACTGGTATAATTGTTGCCTGCTTGAACTGCTGAGGTCAGGGGTTAAAAACCTCATTGAACACTCCAGCCATTTGACTAGCACAGGTCCTAAGTACTTGTCCACGTTCTCCATATGGGCCAGATGCTGTTCATGGGTTCATCCCCTGAAGGCTGCTCACGCGTTAGTCTCAGGGACTGAAATGACAGGATCATTGGGAGCTGTGGGAGCTCGTGATGGTCCCTCCATGTTTTGATGTTCAAAGCGAACAAAGAAGGCACTGAACTCATCTGGAAGCGAAGCGCTGTTGCCGCCTATGTCACTTAATTTAATTTATAAGAGGTGACAGTATTCAAGCCCTGCCACTGAAAGGAAAGGTAGTAAGAGATTTGAAAGTAGTGGAGGGAGGGGTAAATGCGAAATGATGGGAGAAGACCGGAGGGGGTGGGATGAAGCTAAGAGCTGGAAAGGTGATTGGCGAAAGTGATACAGAGCTGGAGAAGGGAAAGGATCGTGGGACGGGAGGCCTCAGAAGAAAGAAAGGGGGAGGGGGGAGCACCAGAGGGAGATGGAGAACAGGCAAACAACTAAATTTGCGACTGACCTGGCCCTCATCAGATTGTGGATTTCAAGGTTCATTCAGGGCTTCTGATGGTGGAAGACTCTGAATGATTTTATGGGGACACATTCGTCTACAACTGTTTTAATAAGTCAGTTACAACCATGGCGCATTCATTCAGATCCACAGATGAATCCTCGAACACGGCCGAGTCCAGTGACTCGAAGCAATCACATAGCCACTCCTCTCTCTCTCTCACGACCACCCCTTTGTTGTCCTAATCCCTGAAGCTGTGCTCTTTAGCCTCTGTGGGTATGCAGGTAAGAGAAGGGCAGCCAAGTGATCCGATTTCCTAAAATGCGGCCTGGGCATGGAACAGTAGGCATTCCCTATCTTAGTTAACATATGAGAGTGTTTGAAGTCTCTGGGCCTGTATTTGCTGGAGATTATAAGAATGAGGTGTGATCTCATTGAAATCAATTAAATATTGAAAGGAGTGAATGTAGAGAGTGTTTCCTGTAGTGGGGGAGTCTCCCATCACAGGGTACAGCCTCATAATAGGACACCCCTTTAGGACAGAAGTGCGGAGGAATTTCTTTGGGCAGAGAGTGAAACTGTGGAACTGATTGCCACAGGTGGCTGTGGTGGCCAAGTTATTGGGTTTATTTTAAGTAGAGATTGATGGGTTCTTCATTAGACAGGGTGTCAAAGGTGACAGGTAGAAACATAGAAACATAGAAAACCTACAGCACAATACAGGCCCTTCAGCCCACAAAGTTCTGCCGAACATGTCCCCACTTTAGAAATTACTAAGCTTACCCATTGCCCTCTACATTTCTAAGCTCCATGTACCTATCCAAAAGTCTCTTAAAAGACCCTATCATATCCGCCTCCACCACCATTGCCGGCAGCCCATTCCACGCACTCACCACTCTCTAAGTAAAAAACTTACCCCTGACATCTCCTTTATACCTACTCCCCAGCACCTTAAACCTGCGTCCTCTTGTGGCAACCATTTCAGCCCTGGGAAAAAGCCTCTGACTATCCACACGATCAATACCTCTCATTATCTTTTACACCTCTATCAGGTCACCTCTCATCCTCCGTCGCCCCAAGGAGAAAAGACCGAGTTTACTCAGCCTAATCTCATAAGGCATGCTCCCCAATCCAGGCAACATCCTTGTAAATCTCCTCTGCACCCTTTCTATGGCTTCCACATCCTTCCTGTAGTGAGGCGATCAGAACTGAGCACAGTACTCCAAGTGGGGTCTGACCAGGGTCCTATATAGCTGCAACATTACCTCTTGGCTCCTAAACTCAATCCCACGATTGATAAAGGCCAATACACCGTATGCGTTCTTAACCACAGAGTCAAACTGCGCAGCTGCTTTGAGCGTCCTATGGGCTTGGACCCCAAGATCCCTCTGGAAGTTTACCTTTTACCTCCAAGTAAAAGGCAGGAGAATGGGATTCTGAGAGATAATAAATCTGCCATGATGGAATGCTGGTGCAGAATTGATGGGCTGAATGGCCTAATAATGCTCCTTTTTCTTCTGGTCTTCAGGCACGCGGTGTCTGCACTGAACTTGAAGCCAGATTAAACTACTCCCTTCTGCCCACACATGATTGATATTCTTCCACTCCCTGCATATCATTGCGCCTGTTCGACAGCCTCTTAAACAGCAAAGTTGTACCAATTCCCTGCAAAATCCCAGCAGTCCATTCCAGGCATTTATCACTCTCTGTTAAAAACTTATCCCACATGCCCCTTTTAAGCTTTCTTCCTCTCATCTTAAATGCATGTCCTCTCATATGTGACATTTCTATCCTGGGCACGGTTTACTATTTCTTGGCTTCTCATAAACTTATAAACTTCTATAAGCTCTCTGTTTAAACTCCAATGGTCTAGAGAAAGCAACACAAGTTTGTCCAAACTCTGCCTGTGGTTCATACTCTCTAATCCAGGCAGATCCTGGTAAATGTCTTCTGCATCATCATTACTATGTGTCATATGATGGAGATGATCATGGACTTCCATCTGTCTTTTGATCCCCTTCAGTCTGTCTTTATTATTCTTTTCTCTTCTCCATAGATGCTGTCTGGCCTGCTGAGTTCCTCCAGCATTTTGTGTGTGTTGCTTGGATTTACAGCGTCTGCAGATTTTCTCTTGGTTGTGATTATCAACACTCTTCAGAGATTGTCTGCCTGGTGTCAGTGGTCACATAACCAGGACTTGTGACATGCACGAGCTGCTCATACGATCATCCACCACCTGCTCCCATGACTTCATATGATCCTAATCGAGGGGCTGCATTTTGCCCAAGGGTGACCTGCAGGCTAGCAGAGGAAAGGAGACCTTACACCCCCTTTGGTAGAGACGTACCTCCACCCCACCATCTGAATGTCTTCTGCACCCTTTTCAAATCCACTACATCCTTCCTATAATGATAGAGTTACTTTGATTTTGACTTTTGACTCTGTAATGGGGTGAGCAGAATTGCACACAATACTCTCATTGCGGCCCAACCAGTTTTACACAGCTGTGAATTGACTTCCTGATTCTTATTCTCAATGCTCTGACCACTGGAAGCAAACATACTTTAATAAAGACAATTAATGATTTTAAAGATCAGCTTTATTTGACACCTGCACATCAAAACTTACAGTGACATGCATCCTTTTGTGTCAAACCAAATCAGAGGGGATTGTGCTGGGGAGCCCACAGGTGTCGCCACGTTTCTGACATACTTGCAACTCACTAAACCTAACCGTACATCCTTGGAATGGACGAAGACAAGGATATATCAAAGTCAAAGTAAATTTACTATCCACGTACATATATGCTACCATATTCAACCCTGAGATTCGTTTTTTTTTTTGCAGTCATACTCAATAAATCCTTTGAAAAATAACCATAACAGAACCAATGAAAGACTGCACCAACTTGGGCGTTCATCCAGTGTGGAAAAGACAACAGTTATGCAAATACAGAAAGAAAGAAATTCTAATAATAAATAAAGAAGCAATAAATGTCAGGAACATGAGATGAAGAGACCTTGAAAGCGAGTCCAGTGGTTTGGGGAACATTTCAATGATGGGGCAAGTGAAGTTGAGTGAAGTTATCCGCTCTGGTTCAAGAGACTGATGGTTGAGGGGTAGTAATTGTTCCTTAACCTGGTAGTGTGAGTCCTGAGGCTCCTGTACATTCTTCCTGATGGCAGCAGTGAGAAGAAAGCATGGCCTGGGTGGTGGAGGTCCCTGATAATGGATGTTGTTTTCTTGCAAGAGCATTTCATGTATATGTGCTCAGTTGTGATGGGCTGGGACATATCCATTACTTTTTGTAGTACTGCTCATGGACTGTTGGTCAGACTCCCATAAGAAAGGAGACTACATAGCATGCACAGCAGGACCACCAGACTCAAAAACAGTTATTTTCTCCTAGCAGTAAGGCTGGTCAACACCTCCACCCACTAACCCACCCCAGCATCACTACTTTATCATTTCCTGTCAGTCACCTTATGCACGTACTCTCCTGTACCTAGCATCTCTTCATGGATATGCAATCAATCCGTGGATATAAGCTATCTTATGCATTTACAGTATATTTATTGTCTTTTAAAAATTATTATTGTGTTCTTTTCTTATTGTGTTTTTTATGTGTTGCATCGGATCCAAAGTAACAATTATTTTGTTCTCCTTCACACTTGTGTACGGGAAATGACATTAAACAATCTTGAATCTTGAATTGTAAACAATCTTGAAACCAAAGTACCTGTAGGAAATCTACAAAGTCATGGGGAGAATGTACAAACTCGTTGCAGACAGTGGTGGGTATTAAACCCCAATTCCTTGTCAAGTAGGATCTGAGCTGTGGATTCAATGTCAGTTTAATCCAGTCAGCATTGTTGTGAAGGTTGGAAGAATTTCCCTATTGATAAAGGGAGGCATGGTAACGTGGTGGCTAGCGTAACACTTTACAGTACAGTTCAATTTCTGCTGCTGCCTGAAAGGAGTTTGTACGTTCTCCTCATGGTCTTGTGGGTTTCCTCCCATAGTACAAAGATGTATCGGTTGGTAGGTTAATCGGTCAATGTAAATTGTCCCATGATCAGGCTAGATTTAAATCGGGTACTGCTGTCAGTGTGGCTCGAAGGGATGGAAGGGCCTATTCTGTGCTCTATCTCAATAAATATTGCAAATAAGTAATAAAATTTGTTGTAATATAGAACATCATACAGTACAGAACAGTACAGGTCCTTCAGCACACGTTGTTGTGTCAATCTTTTAACCTACCATAACATTAATCTAACACTTCTCTCCTACATAGCCCTCCATTTTTCTTGCATCCGTGTGCCTACCTAAGGATCTCTTACATCTCCCAAATGTTTTCATCTCCTCCACTACCTTTGGCATTGTGTCCCACAAAGCTACCATTCTCTTTGTAAGAAACCTACCTCTGATATTCCACCCCCCCCCCATACGTTCTTGAGAAACCCTGAGAAAAAAGGAACTGACTGTCACTCTATCAATGACTCTTATCACCTTGTAGAACCTCCTTCAAATCACCTCTCACTTTCCTTTGGCCCTAACGCTCACTCAGATTCATGCTCTTGAATCCAGGCAGCATCCTGGTAAATCTCCCCTGCACCATCTCTAAAGCTTCTACACCCTTCCTATAATGAAGCGACCAGAACTGAACACAATACTCCAAATGTGATTGAGCCAGAATTTTACAGAGCTGCAACATTACTTCCCTGTATGGAATTTCAGTCAAAATCTGTTCCCTGTCTAATGAATATGAAATATTCATTGGACAGGGAAAAGCTGTCAGAATAGAAATGAATAAAGGCATGATGGATTTTTGTTGACTCTATTCTGGGGAAGGCAACCGATGGCAAAGTTCCCGTTCGTAATAACAGTGATGATGGTGATTCATTGACTGTATTAAAGCCTGAAGTACAAAACGAAGCATTGAAATGGAAAATATCTCTACTAATGGGGCCAAATTAATCTGAAGATCAGCCTTTGAACCCATCAATTCAGTTTGGTTCAACAATCTTCTCCAGGACAATTCAATTGAGAAACCATATACAAAAGACTTGCTGAGCTAAAAATTCCTCTGTGTTGACAAATGACTCAGTCAAATCTCCTTTAAAATTTTCCCCGCTCAACTAAAACTGATGCCTTGTGGTATTTGCTATTTTCATCATGGAATAAAAAAAGACTCTGACTGTCTAACTTATCTCTGCCTCTCATATTCTGATGTACTGCTTTCGGGTCTCCTTGAAAGTCAGAGGCTCCATAGAAAAAAATTGTTTAACAATTATCATTCAACCATACACGAGTACAGCCAAATGAAACAGTATTCCTCCAGGGCCAAGGTACAGAACACATTTCCAACAGCACACATCACGCTGCACATTGCACAATCTCTCCTTATAGCTAGTACTCTCTAATCTAGGAAACATTCTGGTAAACCTCATCTGCACTCTCTGCAAAACCTCACATCCTTCCTGGGTGACCAGAAATGAACACAATACTCCAAATATAGCCCTTCAAAGTTTTATATCACTGGACCATGTCTACCCAGCTTTTATACGCTCCACCCCAACCACTGAATCCAAGTGTGGGTTGTTGAGAAAGGCATTCGACAGAGAGGAGAGATTTGTCCTTCCAGAGCTGGGAAGCTTTGAATTTCTCCACTCCAAAGGATGATCAATTCTGCAGTTCAAATCTGAGCTTGATTTTTGGACAAGGAAATCAAAGGGGGGAAAGTGGACAAAGTTCAGGAATGGTCATCTTATTTAGAAATTTAAGGAAATTCAACATGTTATCGAAGACTGATACACAATGGAAAGCATTCTGACTGACTGCATGATTGAAAAACTCCAATGCACAGAAACGTCAGAGGCTTCAGAGAGTGGTGGACTGCACTCAGCCAGTTTCATCATGGATACAGCTTTCCCCACCATTGAGGGTGTCAACTAGAAGTGATACCTCAGGAAGTGACTCACAATGTTGCCATCAGGCATGTGGTACAGGTGCCTGATAACCCACACTTCAACGTTCAACAACAGCTTCTTCCCCATTGCTATCACTTTCTCAAAATGACCTCTAAGAAAAAACTCTGACACCACGCCACACTGTATCTCTTTCTCAATCTTGCACTAGTGGCATTGTTTATTGTGTTGGTTATTTTGCAAATGTACAAGGCATGTATAATTTAGGTTAATTTGTGCTAACTTATAAGTTAACAAGAATGTATTTGTGCAAAAGATCTCAAGTTCAAGTTCATTATTGTCTGACTGTACATATATACAACCAAACAAAACAACAATCCTCCAGGCCACAGTACATCCACAAAACATATATGACACACAGCACATAAAACAATATATTACCAGAAATAAGTTAATAAAATCCAAGTTTTACACAGCACAGGTAAGCAGTAAACAGCCTGCTGGCAAGACCTCAGTGGCGACAGGGTAGCAGGGCCAACTTGTTTACTTTTGTTCTGAAGTCATAAGTTACCACTGTCCGACTGAGATACACATTTGATATAATACAACATAGAAAACAAGGCTTCAAAAAGCCTGAGCCAGTGAAAACTGTCTTATCCATCGTCACTCACCTAACACTCCCAGCCTGTAGTTGAGTGTGACCACGATGACGTTGCCATAACTTGCCAGGACGCTGCCATCTATCAGGTTACCGGTGCTCTCCATGTACGATCCACCGTGGATGTACACCATCACCGGCTTGGGACCACTGTCATGTATATCTGCAAGGAAATGAAAAGTCTGTTTTCAGCCACTAATATAGTGCACATGGGGTATAACCATGCACAGGCACACATAGAATAGGGTAAGATCCCTCACACAAACACAAACTTGTCTGCACAGTATACCAAGATGCATGCATGCACACACGCACATTCACACACTCACACACTACATATACACATACAAACACACACTCACACATACACACTCACCCACAAACACGCACTCACACACACATACACACACACACAGTCACACATACATACACACACACATGTTCTCACAGACACAAACACACACACACACACACACACTCATGCATACAAACACACAGACAGACACACATACACAAACACACATGAACACACATGTGTTCTCCACATACTCCACACACACATTCTCACAGATACAGAGACACACACAGACATTCACAGATGCGCGCGTGCACACACACACACACACACACACACACACACACACACACACACACACACACACACTGTTTAGAAATGATATATGAATGGTTAAAACAGGAACAGGGTCAGAGTGCCATCATTCATAGGATTCACAGCATTCGTTGTAAGGTTGGGGCTCCAAACATGCTACAATACATTACAGGTAGAACAAGGAACTTTCCATCTTCCAATGCATATTTTACATGTGGAAGGTTGAAATTAAGTTCATGCATGAAGTGCCATTTCTTTGGAGCTTTGATCTGTGCTGAGCTGCCGTGATGGATGGAGCACACTGAACCATGATCTTCTTGTGGTCAAATCGCACACTGGCACTCCTGATTTCTGACGTGAGAGTGTTCAGCTGCACGCAGACCAAGCCCATGGGTAGAACACCCTCAGCTGCTTTTGCACCTTTGGCCCCAAACCCTTCAGCTACCCAATTGATTCAACCCTGAAAGTCTTTGATGCATTGCCTTTTTAAGGTCTATAGCGGTTATGGACAACCTTATAGTTCACCTCATAGAGGAACCATCCCACAGAGTTAAACTGGGCTGGGACTGAGTCAGAAAGACAAGGATAAATCCATGTCTGATCCCTAAATCCCAGAGCCGCTAGTACCGTCCCCCATCCAAATTGGATTGAACTCATTCAAAAGGGGTGGCCATCGAAGTGGGATTGATACCCGCACACTAAGCTGTAGGCTCTCTGTTGATGAGAGAGGCTACAAATCAAAGTACTTAATTGCAATCCTTGTGGCCTCGTCGTTTAGTCTTTGAAAGGGAAAGGAGCTGCAGCAAAGTAGGGTAAAAGGCAAAGAACCATAAGGCTGGAGAAATCATCTCACACAAAGAAATTCCCACTTAACTCCCACATATCCCACCCAACAGAAGTTTAATCTCTGAAGCATGTCAGCATTCAGGATGAAGAAAAGATAGAGCAAAAAATAAAAATTCACAATGCACACAAAAAGTGCGCGACTTAAGTAAAGAACGAAAGAAAAAAAGATGGCTTGGAAGAACCTCGGTTCTCATGCATTGGGTTGTGGGGGGAGGCGTTCGAGCACACACAAAAAAAAGATACCTTCATCTTCACCATCATCATTACTGGTTATATCATCAGCTGGTTTCTTTGTGTTGGCTCCTAGGTTCAAAAAAAGAGATGAGGAGAACAAAGGGAAAAAAGAGACTCCAAAGAAGAAAAAAAAGACAAGCACAGGTTTGCCAAAAGGAAGCAAACATTAATCTAAAGAGAGAGAGAAAAAAATCTTCCAAAAAACCAGAACCCAGCATATTAGACTAATATTGTGTCGATGTTGAAGAAGCTTTGAGATGGCAAAACAATCCTTTAATCAGAAAAAAAGTTAACCAGGTGAACCTCCCCACCAATATGTCAAGAAAGTCAACAACAAAAATTGGTCTTTAAAGCACACGGTTCCAAAAACAACCAAGTAATCAGAACGACACCAAAAAAAGGAAAGTCAAGGAATTTTAAAAACTTCACAGTGATCAATCGGTGTTCCTTCTCCTTAAAATGTATTTGTTTATTTATTGAAATACAGCGTGGAATAGGCCCTTCTGGCTCTCTGAACCATGCTGCCCGGCATGGGATTTAACCCTGTCTAATCAGGGGACAATTTACAATGACCAATTAACCCACCAACCAGCACATCCTCGGACTGTGGGAGGAAACCGCACGGTCACAGGGAGAGTGTACGAACGCCTTACAGGTGGGAATTGAACCGGGGTTGCCTGTACTGTAAAGCACTGTGATAACCACTACGCTGCTGTGCTGACAAACCTCACCGCAAGCAGGAACCTCAGGGGAGGGCACCCATCTGCAAACCGGCGGGTGGTACTCAGATGGAACCAAGGATGGTCAGCCTCACGGAAAATTAGCAGCGATCACATTCTAAGTTGACCAACAATTGGACTAGTCTGGCTTTGATAAAGCCTTGGAGAAAAATTCTCACAGATTAGAATGTCTACGTTGTTCTGTCTCAAGATGTGGGAATGCATTATGTCTGGGATTCCATTTTAATTCATGGCAGAACATGGGTCAGATCTCAAGCAATGGGGCACTCACTGCCCTCTCCTGTGCTGTCTTGGCAAAGAGGTCAGTCATATGGGTTCACGGTGGGTTGTTCTTATAACCAGTCAAGACCACATCTACATTAAAAAGCTTCCTAAAACAGGTCTAAACCTTGGAATTCTCTACTCACTAACATTATTTGAGAGCTATCACCCTATCACCTAAAGAACCGTAAGACATCAAGGAAGCAGCTCATACCACATAAGATTATAAAACACAGGAGCAGGTTAGGTCATTCAGCCCATTGAGTCTGCTCCACCATTCTATCATGGCTGATTTATATTCCCTCTCAACTCCATTCACCAACCTGTTGGCCATAATTTGGCCTTCACAGCCATCAGTGGCGATGAATTCCACTGATTTACCTCCCACTGGCTAAAGCAATTCCTCCTCATCTCTGTTCTAAAGGGTCTTCCTTTCATTCTGAGGCTGTGCCCTCTGGTCCTAGACTCCTCCACCCTCTCCATGTCCACTCTATAAGGACTAAGTCAGTTGAACAATTGAGTCTGCCCCACCACTCACCAGGATCTTCCACATCAGTTTTATTTCCCTGCCTTGTCTTTTCCCTTCAGAAATCTATTAAGGATATGAGCCATTCTACAGATTTGGGAATGCCAAAGCAACACACACAAAATGCTGGAGGAACTCAGCAGGTCAGGCAGCATCTATGGAGAGGAATATAGAGTTGACGTTTCAGACTTAGACCCTTCATCAATACTGGAAAGGAATGGGGAAGAAGCCAAAATAAGAAGAATGGGGAAGGGAAGGAGGTAGAAGGTGATAGGTAAACACGAGGAAATCTGCAGATGCTGGAAATTCAAGCAACACACGCAAAATGCTGGTGGAACGCAGCAGGCCAGGCAGCGTCTATAGGGGGAAGTACAGTCGACGTTTCGGACCGAGACCCTTTGTCAGGACTAAGGTGATAGGTGAAGGCTGGTGGGTGGGGGAGGGGAGATGACTCTGATAGGAGATGAGAATGGGCCATGGGAGAAAGGGAAGGTGATAGGCAGGTGAGGAGAAGAGAAGGGTAGAGTGGGGGGGCAGGGGTGCAGAGTGGGGAATTGAAAAGGGAAAGGCGAAAGTTACCAAAAGCTGGGGAAACCACTTTCATGCCATCAGATTGGAGGCTACCCAGACGGAATAGGAGGTGTTGCAGTTCCAACCTAAAAGTGGCCTCATTGTGGCAAGGGAAGAGGCTATGGACCGGATGTCAGAATGGGAATTGGGATTAGAAGTAAAATGTCTGGCCACCAGACATTTTTTGAGTTTTTGTATGGATGGAACACAGGTCCTCAACAAAGTGTTCCCCCAATCTACACATGCTTCACCAATACAATAGATAACCCCAATAGATTCTCAGGTGAAGTGTTGCCTCCTCTGGAAGGCCTGTTTGGGGCCCTGAATGGAGGCGAGGCTAGAGATTAATGGGCAGGTGTACTACCTCTTCCACTTGCAGGGATGAATGTCAGGAGGGAAATTAGTGGGGAGGAATAAATGGATGAGAGAATTCAGGTGAGGAGCAACCTCTGCAGAAAGCAGAGAGTGGGAGGAAGGTAAAGATGTGTTTGATGGTCGGGTTCCATTGAAGATGACAGAAATTGTGGAGAATGATGTCCTGGATCTGGAGGCTCATGAGGTGGTGGTGAGGACAAGGAACTCTGTCACTGTTGAGGCGACGGGAAGATGGGTTGAATGCAGATATCTGGGAAATGGACGAGATGCAGGTGAGGTCAGCATCAATGGTGGAGGAAGGTGAAACCCCTTTCTCTGATGACCCGGAAAGGAAAGCCTCATCCTGTGGCAGAGACAAAGGAACTGAGAAAAGGGAGTGGCATTTTTACAGGATTGGTACAGTCTAGATAGCCATGGGAGTGAATAGTTTATAAAAGGTATCAGTAGTCAATTTGTCTCCAGAAGAATTTCTAAGAAGAGATTGGTTGATTTCAAAGTTCAAAGATCAAAGTACAGTGCTATGCAGTAGTCTTAGCACATACTGTATCTGTATATAGCTAGAGTGACTAAGAATTTTGCACTTGAAATTGATTAAAATAGAAAAGTAGTTGGGAAGCAGAAATAAGAGCACTTAGGTTTGTATTAGCTCAGTTGTTTTTGGTAAATGCATTGAGGTAATATACGGTCTGTGCAAAAGTCTTAGGCACCCTAGCTATATATTACGTATGTACTTAAGATGTTTCAATAGTTCTGTAAAGTTATTATCAGATTACCTTTACACAGTGGCTATTTTATTAACTCCCTCAAGTACCTAAACAAGAGACAGCTGAGGGTACGTTTGTGGTCTTCTGCCACTGCAGCCCATCCACTTCGAGGTTTGACATGTTGTGTGTTCAGAGATGCTCATCTGCACACCACTGTTGTAATGTGTGGATATTTCAGAACAAGAAGCAGAATCAGGTTTAATGTCGCTGGCATATATCATGATATTTGTTGTTTTGTGGCAGCAGTACATTGCAACACATAATCATAAAAATATTTAAATTCCAGTAAGTATATCTAAAGGTTATATTAAATAAGTAATGCAAAAAGTGAAGAAAAATAATAGTATGGTCGTGTTCATGGGTTCAGTGTCCATTCAGAAATCTGATGGCAGAGGGGAAGAAGCTGTTCCTGGAAAGTTGAGTGTGTATCTTCATTCTCCTGTACCTCCTCCTCTCCTATTGATGGGGGTCCTTAATGATGGATGGTGCCTTTGATGGAGCTGATTGAGTTTACAACTTCCTGCAGCTTTTTCCAACCGTCTGCTGTGGCCCCTCCATATCGGATGGGGGAGGAGTCACTGAATACTCTCCACGGTACATGTTTAGAAATTTGTGGATGTCTTTGGTGACATACCATGTATCTTCAAACTCCTAATGAAATATACCTGTTGTGGTGTCTTCTTTGTAACTGCATCAATATGTTGGGCCCAGGATAGATCTTCAGAGGTGTTGACACCCAGGAACTTGAAACTGCTCACCCTTTCCACTGCAGAGCCTCGGTGAGGACTGGTGTGTGTTCCCTCACCCTCCCCTTCCTGAAGTCCACAATCAATCCCCTGGTCTTAACGATGTTAAGTGTGTGAGGTTTCACTGCTGTGTAACATGCTGTAGGGTTTCACCGATAATGTAATGGTTTCTCTGTAGCAGCAATGTTTGGGTTATGACTGGAGATAACAGGGTTTGGCACGCTGTTGTTTTTTCTTGTGAGTCTGGAAGAGAGATTTTCGCGGTCTTTTGCCGGGGAGAGATGAGGAGAGAAGACGCGAATGGAGAGAGTTGGTAGACCGCCGGACAGGGTGGACTTGGAGCGAAGGTCCGAAGGGCAGCGACGATCGAAGGAGGTCGATGGTGGACGATCGGCTTATCAGTGAGCTCCAACATTGTGCATTAGTCTGTTTCATCAGATTGGGCCCTTTTTCTTCTTTTTTTCATTTTCTCTACTAACCATATCGTCTAAGTAAGAATGATAAAGCTTAATCGTTTAATTGCATATTGTGTACTGTTTGTTATTTCGGGGTACTGATTTGTAACAGGTGGCACATCGCGCAGCATCCACCCAAACAAGTTTTCTTAACTTTGGCCGGGCCAGGGGCTATCACTCCCGATATTTAGCCACTAGCCGAAGCAAGAGTTACAAGTGCAAGGCTGTTCCTGCGACACCACTCAAACACCTTATGTATCTCATTCTGTACGCCTCCTCATCACCATCCGAAATTCTGCCAACAATAATTGTGTCATTGGCAAGTTTATAGATGGCATTTAAGCTACACCGTCGTGGGTGTAGAGAGACTAGAGCAACGGACTAAAAACACATCCTTGAGGTTTGCCAGTATTGATTATAAATGAGGAGGAGATGTTATTTCTGATCCGCATAGTCATTGGACTCTGAGTGTGGAAGGCAAGAATCAAATTGCAGAGGAAGGTAGAGAGACCCAGGATTTAGAGCTTGTTTGTTAGAACTAAGAGTATGATTATGCTAAACGTTGAGCTGTAATCAATAAACAGCAGCCTTCCGATGATCCAAGGCTGAATGGAAAGCCGGTGTGATTACACCCACTGTAGACCTATTGTGGCGATAGGAAAATTGCAGTGGATCCAGGCCCTTGCTTAGGCAGGAATAGATTCTGGCCATGACCAGCCCCTCAAAGCACTTCATCACAGTAGACGTGAGTGCCGCTGGACATAGTCATCGTGGCAACACACCCTGTTCTTCTTGAGCACTGGTATGATTGCTGACCTTTTGAAGCAATTTGGTACCTCCGACAGCAGCAGTGAGAGATTGATCAGGCTCCTGAACCAGATGGTTGGCACAGGCTTTAAGCCCTACCAGGTACACTGTCAGATCCTGAAGCCTTGCAAGGGTTCACCCTCTTGAAAGATGTTCTGACGTCGGCCGCCAAGACAGAGATCACAGGGTCATCAAGTGCTACAGGGATTTGCATAGTGTAGTTTTATTTTCCCTTTCAAAGCATGCATAAAAGGTATTGAGCTCATCTGGGAGTGAAGCATCACTGTCATTCATGATGTTGGGTTTCACTTCATAGGAAGTAATTGCCTGTAAACACTGCCAGAGCTGCTGTGCGTCCAATTCCATATCTAACCTCAATTGCCTTCCTGTCAGCTTGAGCCAGTCTGCCCATTCTCCTCTGACCTATCTCATTAGCAAGGCATTTTTGCCCATAGAACTGCCACTCACTGGATGCTTTTTTGCTTCTCGAGCCATTCTCTGTAAACTGTCAATATGGTTGTGCGTAAATATCCCAGATCAGAGGTTTCTGAGACAATCAAACCACTCTGTCTGGCACCAGAAATCATTGCACGGTCAAAGTTACTTAGATCACATTTCCTCCCCATTCTAATGTCTGGGCTGAATAACAACTGAACTTTTGACTATGTCTGCATGCTTTTATGCATTGAGTTGCTGCCACGCGATTGGCTGATTAGATATTTACATTAATGAATGGGTGTACAGGGTTACCAGATAAAGTGGCCACTGAGTATATGTCACCATGTACTACTCTGAGTTTCATTTTCTTGCAGGCATTCACAGTAGAACAGAGAAATACAATAGACTCAATAAAAACTGCAGACAAAGAAGGACTGGCAAATAATTGATGTGCAAAAGAAGACAAACTGTGCATATGCAAAAAGAAACAAAAATGAATACAGTAATAATAAATTAGTCAGTAAATATTACTGAGAAGGTGAGTTGTAGAGTCCTTGAAAGTGTGTCCATAGTTTGTGTAATCAGTTTAGTGATGAGGTGAGTGAAGTTATTCACAATGGTTCAGGAGCCTGATGGTTGAAGGGTAATAACTGTTGCTGAACCTGGTGATGGTGGTGTGGTGTAGAACACACTCCCTGATGATCTACCCTGGGCTCAACATATACTGGTTGTATCATCATCTGGTATGGAGGGGCCACTGCACACGATCAGAAAAATCTGCAGAGAGTTGTAAACTCAGCCAGCTCTGTCAGAGGCACTGGAATCCCCACTGTCGAGGGCACAGTCAAAAGGTAATGCCTTAACATGCTGCACCCATCATTAAGGAGTCCCTCCACCCTGCTCATTACTACCATCAGAGAGGAGATACAGGAGCCTGAAGACACACACTCAATGTTTTAGGAACAGTTTCTTCCCTTCTGCCTTCAGATTTTTGAATGGACATTGACTTCTACCTCACTATTTTGCTCTCATTTTGCACTACACACACATATATACAGTATAGATAGATAGATATTTCTTATTGTAACATAGTAATCTTTTTTATATATTTCACTATACTGTTGCTGCAAAACAACAGATTTCACAACACACATCCGAGATGATAAAGCCGATTCTGATGTGTGTTCTCAGCCTGATTCGGGTTCTGATTCTGATTGTGGAGTGTCCCAGACATGGAACATTAACTCCGTTTCTCCTTTCACGGACGCTGCTGAACCTGTTGAGCTTGTCCAGCACTGTATATTTTTCAAATCTAATAGATTGGAAATACTTTAATTCCCCTGAATGTGTCAGTGCAATAGAACAGCGCAGTGTGGGAGAGGTCCTCTCAAGATCACATGGATTAAGTATCACCAACAAAGAAATAATCCCAAAAGGCAGAGCTGGGAGCCAGGAGCTCACTGCTGCCGACAAATCACAATCCAATTAAATAATAAAAATGGAGGTTAAGCAACATTGCTCTGGATTGATATAGAATATAGCACAGTACAGGCCCTTCAGCCCAAGATGTTTGTGCCAACTTTTTATCCTACTTTAAAATCAATCTAACCTTCTCTCCCACATTGCTTTCCATTTTTGTTTCATCCATGTGCCTATCTAAAAGTCTCGTTTGTGCGCGTGCATGCAAGTGTGTGTGTGTGTGTGTGTGTGTGTGTGTGTGTGTGTGTGTGTGTCTGTGTGTGTGTGAGTGTGTGTGTGTGTGTGTGTGTGTGTGTGTGTGTGTGTGTGTGTGTGTGTGTGTGCGCGCGCGCATGCGTGTATGCATGTGTATAAGTTGCATGTGTGTGTGTGTGTATATATGGACATGTTGGAGACCTTGTAGACTGACAGGCTGAATCAATGGAGAGGTGGGTTTCTGTGTTCTTCAGTTGCCCTGAGCTGGAGAGAGAAAAGGCCTTCAAAGTGACCCTGCAGCTGATTTCTATCCAGCTACAGCAACCTACCAGGCTGCCAGTGAAAAATTAATTGTGTGAGCGTCTCGGCGGGATGGAAACAGGTTCAAAGCACCTGGCAACACGACACGGCCAGCCGTCTCTGTCTGAACTGGAACATGACAAATAGCTGCCTGGGCATCATGCCCAGAGAGCACGCCAGCAAGATCCCTCTGCAGCCTGAGTCAGTGCTAGTGCGGAGAGTAGATGTTAAATGTTGGCCCACATTCTGAATTTCTCCATTTAGAAGGGAATGGAGATGCTGAGGTGTGGGGTCATATGGATACAACCCTTTCATCTTGATAGAGCTGATAATCAGGAAAGGCACATGACCTGACTGGCCATTTATAAGATCAACAGACATAGGGGTAGAATTAGGCCATTTGGCCCATCAAGTGTGCTCCGCCATCCAATCATTTTGTCAACCACATTCTCCCACCTTCTTCCCCAAACTCTTCACTCCTTCATCAACCAAGAACCTATCGATCTCTGCCTTAAGTGCACAAAGTCACCTGACCCCCACAGCTGTCTGTGGCAATGATTGATACAACTCTATAAACCTTAGTTAGACCACACTTGGAATCTTGTGTCCCGTCCTGGTTGCTTCATTATAGGAAGGATTTGAAAGCTTTAGACAGGGTGCAGAGGAGATTTACCAGGATGCTGCCTGGATTAGAGAGGGTGCAGAGGACATTTACCAGGATGCTGCCTGGATTAGAGAGGGTGCAGAGGAGATTTACCAGGATGCTGCCTGGATTAGAGAGCGTGTTTCATGAGGACAGGTTGAGGGGGCTAGGGGTTTTCTCTTATAGGAGGTTGAGCGGCAACTTGGAAGATGATTGGAGGCATAGGCAGAGTGGAAAGCCAGTTCTTTATCTTCATGGTGGAAATGGCTAAGACCAGAGGATATCTGCTTGAGGAAAATTTCAGGGAGAGGTCAGACACAATTTGTTTTTTACACAGTGCATGGTAGGTGCTCAGGATGGTTTTAGGAACTGGTGCCTTCTGGACATTTAAGAGACTCGTAGAGAGCCATATGGTTGAAAGAAAAATGGAGGGTTGTGGACTGTTTGGGAGCATTATGGATTATGTAGGAGAGAGGAGTTAGTTTGATTGTGAAGCGGGTTTAAATAGATCATTATAATATTGTGGACCAAGAGCCCAATCAGTGCTGTGCAGTTCGATGTTCTAGGATGATTCTGTGGATGAAAGGTTTGCAGTGTGAGGAGATATCAAATCACCTACACCGGTATTCTCTTGAGTTTAAAGGGCACAAGTTCAAGTTCCTGTGTGTCATCAGCTCTGAGAATCTATCTTGGGCCTAGCATATCGATGCAGTAACAAAGAAGGGATGTTAGCGGCTATATTTCATCAGGAGTTGGAGGGGATTTGGTGCGTCACCAAAGACACTCGCTAATTTCTACAGATGCTCGGTGGAGAGCATTCTAACTGGCTGCAAAACCATGTGGTATGGGGGGGGGGGGGGGGCTACTGCACAGGATCGGAAGAAGCTGCAGAAAGTTGTGAACTTAGTCAGCTCCATCATGAACACTAGCCTCTGTAACATCCAGGACATCTTCAAGGAATGATGCCGCTTGATTTACAGACTCGCTCTCCACTCCACACTGATGAATTCAATACTGTGCAAAAATCTTAGGCACTCTAGCTATATATATATGTGTCTAAGACTTTTGCACGGTACTGTATTTGTCAACATGGAGCAGAGAGCAAGTTGGTATATCTGATGGGAGCAAAGGATGTTGAGAATTTAGAGATGCAGCACGGAAACAGGCCTTTCTGGCCCAACGAGCCTGCGCTGCCCAATTACACCCATGTGACCAATTAACGTCCGTTTTTTAAATTAGGCTTCAGTTTCTGCAAGTCCTTTTATTTTCATTTTACTGTAATATTCTGAATGATTACATCTTCCAGTCAATCAAATGCTTATTGATATGTGCCACGTGACCCTTCGAATAAAAATGAAAAGGAAAGGCAGGTTGAGCGGCAGGAAGGTATTTTTTATTCATGGGAGCAAACTGGGGCTCTTCGAAGAAACCCGCACGGTCACAGCGAGAACGGAGAAATACATTATAGACTGTGGCGAAGTTGAACCCATGACACTGGCACTGTGATAGTGCTAATGTGCAGCCCCATCTTTACCACGTAAAGATTTGAAGATGGTAAGGAAATTGAGGGACACGGGTCAGTGCAGGAAAGTGGCACCTGGTAGGTATATTAGGGACATTTAAGAAACACTTATATAGGCACATAGATGATAAAAAATAGAGTTATGTGGGAGTGAAGTGCTAGACTGATTTTAGTGCAGCTTAAAAGCACGGCACAAGTTCATGGGCCGAATGGACTGTACTGTGCTGTAACGTTCTATTTCTTCAGCAGTAACTATGACAACCAGAACTAACCACAAACACGAGAAAATCCGCAGATGCTGGAAATCTTGAACGGTAAACACAAAATGCTGGAGGATCTCAGCAAGCCAGGCAGCATCCATGGAGGGAAATAAACTGTCAGCGTTTTGGGACAGAAGTTTAAGGTGGTTGGCAGAAAGTATAGAGGGT
The DNA here is from genome assembly GCF_048418815.1 of Hemitrygon akajei. Lineage (NCBI taxonomy): Eukaryota > Metazoa > Chordata > Chondrichthyes > Myliobatiformes > Dasyatidae > Hemitrygon > Hemitrygon akajei. Next base: position 189,644,635 of record NC_133127.1, read on the forward strand.
AGGTCAGAAGTAAGTTCTTTTCACAGAGAGGTGTGATTGTGTGAAACACTCTGCCAGGGGTGATGGTAGGGCAGATAAATTATGCAATTTAAGGAAATCTTAGGTGGACACATAGATGGTAGGAAAAAATGGAGGGTTGTGTAGGAGGGAAGGGTAAGGTTGATCTTAGAGGAGGTGAAATGGTCAGCACAACATTGTGGGCTGAAGGGCCTGTACTGTGTTGTCGTGTTCTTTATTCCATGTAAACAATGGTCTGAACTGTGCTGTAATGTTCTCTGGCATGATTTTATTGAATAGAGAGTTTGATATCTCTCAAAGGGACATGGGATTTACTTGTAAAGGAAAGAGATCCTGCAAGCTTGATGATAGGTCTCAGCCTGAATTGTAGAATTTTTTATCCCTCTCCATAGATGCTGCCTGACCTCCAGCATCTTTGTGTTGCTCTAGTGATCTCTTCATGCTCTTTTTGGGAGATTTAAGTTCAAGTAATGAAAATAAATTTAGCATTTATAACAGAAGCCAAACTCAGTAACTAGCCACGGACAAACAAACTGGTTTACAAGTATCTTATGGAGAAGAAAATCGGCCGACAGAGGCTAGACCCAACACAGAAGACATGCTTTGATCACTTCCAACAGTGCAAGGGGAATTTTAATTTCATTTACTTAGAGACACAGCATGGTAACAGGCCCTCCTGGACAACAAGCCTGCACCAACCCATTACATCCATGTGACTAACTAACCTTCTATCCCGTAGGTCTTTTGAAAGTGGGAGGAAATCAGAGCAGCCAATGAAAGCACATGTCCACGTGGAGGCCATTCAGACTCCTTACAGACAGCACCGAACCAGTGTTGCTGGAGCCCTCACGGAACAATGGAGCATAGCGGTTAGTGCGATGCTATTAATGCTCAGGATGTTGGATCTCGCAGTTCAAATCCAGCGTCATCTCTAAGGAGTCTGTATGTCTGTATGTTCTGACCACGTGCGTTTCCTCCCACAGTCCAAAGCTGTAACCAGTTGGCAGGCTAATTGGTCATTGTAAATTGTCCTGTGATTTGGTTAGTGCTAAATAGGTGGGTTGCTGGGCAATGCAGCTCATTTTGTTCCACACTGTACGTTTAAATAATATGCAGATTTTTAAAAAACGCGAACTGTTACGCTAATGTGCCATCCTAAATTTGTGAGGGATAGTAAATTCCCTCATTGTCATTGAAAAATACGTCCTGTGGATTTAAAACAATCGTTACACTTAAATAAATATCTTGTTTGTCGCAGGAAAACAGCATCCGTCATCAAGGACCCCCACCATCCTGGCCATGCTCTCTTCTTGCTGCTGGATTCAAGGAGGTTCAGAAGCCTCAGGTTCAACACCACCAAGTTCAGGAACAGCTATTGCCCCTCAACCATCAGGCTCCTGAACCAATGGGGACAACTTCATTCAACTTCTCTCACTCCATCACTGAACTGTTCCCACAACCTATGGACTCACTTTCAATGACTTCTCATGTCATTCCTTATTTATTTAATATTATTCTTTCTTTCTTTTTTTCCTTCTAGTATTTGCACTGTTTGTTTTCTTCTACACATTGGCTGTTTGTCGGTTTTGTTGGGTGGAAGTATTTCATCGATTCTGTTGTGTTTGATCGTATTTATTGTGAAAGCCTGCAAGGAAATGATTCTCAGAGTTGTATATGGTGACATATATATACAGATACAGGAGAAGTCCGCCATTACAGACATTTACACCACACACTGTATCCACAAAGTGAACAGCATTATGAAGGACCTCACGCACCCCTCATACAGACTCTTCTCCCTCCTGCCATCTGGGAAAAGGCACCGAAGCATTCAGTCTCTCACGACCAGACTATGTAACAGTTTCTTCCCCCAAGCCATCAGACTCCTCAAAACCCAGAGTCTGGACTGACACCAACTTGCTGCCCTCTACTGTGCCTATTGTCTTTATTGTACTGCCTACTATTTATTGTACACCCTGCACTGTTTTCTGCACTTTATGCAGTCCTGTGTAGGTCTGTAGCCTAGTGTAGTTTTTGTGTTGTTTTACGTAGTTAACAGTGTAGTTTTGTATAGTTTCATGTAGCACCATGGTCCTGAAAAACATTGTCTCATTTTTACTGTGTACTGTACCAGTATGGTCAAATGACAAGAAAAAAAAGTGAGTGAAGTGTCATGTACAGAACATATGACTGTATGCGCCATTCATTAAACGGACCAAGGTCTTTGATACAGTCAGCTGTGATGGTCTCTGGAAGATTCTGTCGAAGCTTGGCTGTCCTCTGAAATTCCTCACCATCCTGCAGCAGCTCCATGAAAGCCAAACTGGTCAGGTTAAACACAATGGCAACTTGTCTGACCCTTCCGCCATCAGTCCCGGCGTGAAACAAGGCACCAACGCTCTTTGCCATCTTTTCACCATCTCGGAGAGCCTCTACATTCGGTTCCACACTGAAGGATATACCTTTAACCTCCGCTGCCTTCTTACCCGAACAAATACTGTGCACGTTCCCATTCTCAAGCTACTATACATAGACAACTGTGCTCTTCTCACGCACATAGATAACACACTACAGGCAGCAATCACTCAGTTTTCCAAGGCTGCAAGGGCTTTCGGGTTAATGGTCAGTCTGAAGAAAACAATAATCCTCCATCAGAAGCCCACCTCAGATCACCATTAATGACCACCCACTCACCGCAGTTCTGCACTTCACCTATCTGAGCAGCGTCATCTCCAACGACACTATGGAAGTAAGGGGTTTTGACAATCAACTTGCCAGAGCCAGAAGTGCCTTCGGGCACCTCCAGAAACACGTGTGGAAGAACCAGTAGCTGCATCTGAACACAAAAATCCAGGAGTACAGGGCTGCCGCCGTCACAGCACTGCTCTACGGCTCCGAAGCCTGGGTCTTGTACCGCAAGCAAATCCAGTTGCTCAAGCACTGCCTCCGCTCCATCGTGGGTATCAGCTGGCAGGATCGTGTCTCCAACAATGAGGTCTTGGAGGAGGCTCAACCTCCAAGCGTTGAAGCCACTTGGCTGGTCAAACAGCTCCACTGGTCAGGCCACATGTCCCGCACAGACAACACCAGGTTACCGAAAGCAGGACTCAGCGGAGAACTCTCTCGGCAAGAGAGATCACAGCGCCCCGCGCAAGAGGTACAAAGACCAACTTCAGCAGCAGCCCTCTCAGGCAAATATCGAGGTGAACAAGTGGCAGCAGCTGGCTTGTGACAGAGACCGCTGGAGGACGCTGATCCACGGAGCAACCAAGTACCTTGGGGAATCCAGAACAAAGACTGCTGAAGAGAAGAGGAGATGCAGAAATGATCTAACTTCACAGTGGCTATTTAGGTTGATAGGCTGGTGAAGAAGGCATATGACAAGCTTGCCTTTATTAGTCGAGACCCTGAGTTCAAAAGTCAGGAAGTTCAGTTGCGGCTTTATAAAACTCTGGCCAGGCTACATCTGGAGTATTCCCATTATAGGAAGGTTGCTGAGGGTGCCAGAGATGTTTACCTGGATTAGAAGGCATGTCCTATAAGGAGAGGGTGGACAAATTTGGGTTTTCTCTGGAGTGGTGGAAGCTGAGGGGAGATCTGACAGAGGGTTATAAGATTATGAGAGTCTTAGATAGAGTAGACAGACAATATCCTTTTCCCAGGGCTGAAATGTCTAGCGCTAGAGGGCATGCATTTATGTTGAAAGGGGGGGGGGGGGGAATTTCAAATTAGATGTTGGGGGCAAGTTATTGAGAGTGGTGGATGCCTGAAATGGTCTGCCTGGGGTGCTGGTCGAAGCAGAAATGTTAGGGACTTTCAAGAGCTGTTAGATAGGCATATCAGTTTGAGGAAAATGGAAGGATGTAGACATTATGTAGGCAAAAGAGAATAGTCTAGTTATTCATTTGACTACTAATTTGATTGGTTTGGCACAACATTATAGGCGAAAGGGCCTGTCGCTGTTTTGTTCTATCTTACTCAATCTGAAGAATCTCCTTTTAGATGTGACTAACTCCTGCTAATAAGCCAAGCTGGCAGGTCAGTTGGCAACACAAATACTTGCCAAGGTCAGCTCGTGGCTCTGAGCAAGAGTGGCTCACATCCAGTTCTCCTGGTGTCCCATCATTAGCCAGACAACCTCAGATTTGCTCTCTGCCTAGCTGTTATCTTTGGGAAGATACTGGGGAATAAAACACTATTTCCCCTCCTTGTCACCACCGGAAGCTGCACTCTCGAGTTAAATCATCATTGTTAGGTAAGAATCAATGAAAGGTTTAGCCCCTCTGCCGACCTGAAATTAGGCTTTCCAATTGTTAAGTTAAAAACTGCAGTGGCTCAGTATACAGTTAAGTGGAAGCTGAATTAACACATGAGAGAGAAGGAAATGGGTTGTGGTAATGGAAATTGCAGAGAGTCATGAATACAGTCCACTCCATCGTGCAAGCTATCCACTGACTCCATCTACACTTCTCGCTGCCTTGTGAAAACAGCCTATGTAACTAAGGACTCCTTCTTGTCTCTCCTCTCCAATTGGTCAGAAGATATAAAATTCTGAGAGCACGTACTGTACCGCCAAACTCAAGCCTTCTATCTGCACAATGTCCACATCCTTCCATTTTGCTCACATTATATCCCACAACTATCAAACTCTTGAACAAACCTCCCACCTGCTAAAAGATGAAGTCTTGAACTCCTGATCTCCCAGTCACTGTGGCCCTTGCGCTTTGTTTGTCCACTGGCACTGCACTTTCTCCACAATACTATATTCTGCATTCTATTTTCGTTTTACTACCTCAATATAATTACGGACATTGTAATCTGTTCGGCTGGCACACAACATAGTCTTCGAAAAGAGCCACAGTATGCTGGAGGAACTCAACAGTTCAGGCAACATCTGTGGAGCAGAATGAACAGTCGACGACTCACCCCCCAATGAAGGACATCGGCCTGAAAAGTCGACTGTTCATTCCCCTCCGTAGTTGCTGCCTGACCTGCTGAGTTCTTCCTGCATTTTGTGTGTGTCACTCAAGATATCCAGCATCTGCAGAATCTCTTGTCTTTAAGAACAGCCTTTTAAAAGAGATCTGGATAGGAAAGGTTTAGGTCACTGATTACACACTGGAAAATGGGACTAGCTTGGAAGTGTATCTTGGTCAGGATGGACTAGACTGGCTGAAGGGCACGTTTCTGTGGTTCTGTAAGTGGCTATTACTGCCATGTGTATCACTGCAGTGTATCTTAATACAAGCGTTAATAATAGCCATTTCATTCCAATCCAGTCCAATGGAGGGAAAAGGCTCTTGATCTCCCAATCTACCTCGACATAACCCTTGAACTTTTTGTCTACTTGCAATGTACTTTCTCTGTAACTGTAACCCGAAATTCTGCATTCTCTTTTAGACTATTAGACATAGGAGCAGAATTAGACCATTCAGCCCATCGAGTCTGCTCTGCTGTTCCATCATGGCTGATTTATTATTCCACTCATCTCTTTTGCCCCGCCTTCTCTCCATAACCTTTGACACTCTTACTAATCGAGAGTCTATCAACCTCTGCTTTAAATATAGCTTGGCTGGCGGCGCAGTGAAATGAGCGCCGGGCTCCTGAACAGAGGTTCCCGAGTTCGATCCAGTGACAGACCGCTCCCGAGTGCGCTCTCCATCCGTGCTGGGTTGATGTCGAGCTCGCAACTCGACCACATAGAAAAAAACACTGCCACCTCCAGTTTAAATTCCCACGCGGAGATCAAATACCCAAACCCAAACCCAATATACCCAAGGACATATGTATCAATGAATTCCACAGATTCACTACCCTCTGGCTAAAGGATTTCTTCCTCATCTCTGTCCTAAGCGGTGTCCTTCTACTCTGAGGCTTTGCCCTCGAGTCCCAAACTCTCTCATTATAAGAATCCACATCCACTCTATCTGGGCCTATCAATATTCAAAAAGTTTCAATGAGATTCCCCCCTCATTCTTCTAAACCTCAGTGAGTACAGGCCCCAAACCATCAAATGCTCCTCAAACATTAACCCTTTCATTCCTGGGATAACTCTCGTGAACCTGCTCGGGACCCTCTCCAATTCCAACACATTCTTTCATAGATAAGTGGTCCAAAGCTGCTCACAATAGCCCAAGTGCGGCCTTATCAAGCCTCCGAATTCCATGCTTGCTTTTAAATTCTGAAGCATTTGGGCGGAATGATGCCTTTTCTGTGCTGTGGACTTAATTAGTCAAAAATCATTCCTGACTGGAACTGCTAACCGTTTGCACTAGTATTGTTCGTAGTGCACAGTCTCTGAAATAAATTCCTTATATGCCGGCGGATCACAGTGATACAGTGAACGCAGAATGACCAACTCTGGATGAACAGCTAAGTGACTGTAATCCACTCCGGGCTTTGAGCATCCCCAGATTTAATTCATTTAGGGAACCTGCATCGTACAGAGAATGCATTTAATTTCATTATCTGTTGGCTCCCTGAGCTAAAGGACAACACCAGGTCACTAGGATACCAATGCTTCCCACTGCCTCAAGGGATAAAATGGTTTTAATACAATGAAAAGTTTGACATTTCTTGGCAGATTCCATCTGTAAATTGAATCACCGTTCAGGCAAGCAAAGTCACACCATGTCCATTAAACCTGTGAATTCTGAACAAAAGTAATATATCATCACCTTATGCATTGTACGATCTGCCCCTTGATATGAAAACAGTTCCTTATACAGCACATTGTTACTGGCTTGGAAATAGACTCTTGTTCATAGATGAGTGGGTAACGTGTTTTGACCTGAATCATAAAGCCCAATAATAGTGAAAAAACACGAACAGTAAGATGGTACAACTGTGGATTAGGTCCCCAAGCATTCGGTAACACTGTTTCAGACGTGAAACATTCTCCCCTGTTCCATGGTTTGGCAAGGACTGGATGGGCCAAAGGGTCTGTTTCTGTGCGGTTGTTTTTTCTGACTCGAAACCAAGTAGCACACCAACTTGTAGCGTACACAGTGCCACATTAAGTCAAACCAAAATATTTCATCAAAAGCGTCCAGAAGTAAATAAGCTGCTCATCGCTTTGAGCTCAAGGAAGGGATATTGGTTTGATGACCAGATATTCCCAAACAGGCCGCTGGCTATTGCTCTTCCCTGGATGCCCTTGATGAGGTGGAGGTGCGCTGCTTTGTTTGTGATGCCGCCTATGAGTTGTTGCTTGCAATAACGGAGGGAATCTTTCTTACAGGGGCCAATTGTCAGACTAACAGTGATGGCCCCAGACACCGGTTTGCAACACAACTCCTCTGGGTTTGGTTATTCACATGATAAGACTGTCACCAGCTAGTCTATCCATTATTAAGCCTTTCCATTTGCCCTTGAGAAGGTGATTCTGAGCTCAGCCCGGCAAGTAGTGATCACTCCTCCACACTCATAATGTGCTTTATTGATAGGCATGGGTGAGGAACCCTCTGTAGGGCACCCAATCTCAACCTTGCCTCTTTAGCCAATCCAGTTAAGTTTCTGTTCTACAGCCTCAGATAATGAAGACTGTGGCAGCCTCTGTGGAAAAGGTACCTTCATGGAGTTCCCATGGCCCCATAGTCACATATGCGGGTGAGGTTTGACTCAGGAGAGTGGTATATACAAGTGGCAGGAAACCTGGAGGTGACCCATGTTCTCAAGCAATGCAGAAGACAGAAATGGAGAGCAAAATATGTAATTATTTTCGTGCGGAAGGTTGTAAAAATTTCACGGTTTAAAGTGTATTTATTATCAAAGTACATATATGTTACCACATACAACCCTGAGATTCATTTTCCTGCGGGCATTCACAGTAAGTCCAAGAAACAATGAAGGATCGTAACCAACTGGACAGACAAGCAATCAGTATGTAAAAGACAACAAACTGTGCAAATACAGAAAGAAAGAAAAAAATAAATATCATAATAATTATATAAACAATAAATACCAAGAACATGAAATGAAGAGTCCTTGAAAGTGAGTCCTAGGCTATGGGAACAGTAGAATGATGGGGCAAATGAAGTTGAGTGGTTATTCCCTCTGGTTCAAGTATCTGATAACTGAGGGGTTAAAAACTGTCCCTGAACCTGGTGGTGAGAGATCTGAGGCTCTTGTACGTTCACACTCAATACCTTCGGAACAGCTTATTCCCCTCAGCCACCAAACTTCTGAATGGATAATGAACTCCTGCACACTGCCTCACTATTTATTTTTGCTCTCTTTTTGCATAAGATAATTTTGTAGATATATATATATATTTATGTATGTGTGTGTGTGTGTGTGTGTGTGTGTCTGTGTCTGTGTATACATATAGTCATTTATAGATTTTTTATTATGTATTGCAACATATTTTATGACATATGCCAGTGATCTAACACACACAAGATATTGGAGAATCTCAGCAGGCCAGGCAGAATCTATGGAAAAGAGTAAACAGTCAACGTTTCAGGTCAAGACCCTTCTTCAGTCCTGTGTTTCCTTGTGTTATTGATATTCAATCAGGTTCTGATTCTGTTATCTACTACTTCCTTTGACAGCTCATCCACCCACTGGGTCAAAGTAAATTTCTTTTCAAAATACATGCAATTTCTACCTTGAGATTTATTTTACAGGAAGATAAAGAAATTCAATAGAATTTATGAATAACTATATATAAACAAAGACTGACAAATAACCAGAGTACAAAAGAAGACAAACTGTGCAAATCCTTACTCTCTCACCTTTAGCTTATGCTGTCTAGTTTTTGATTCCCTTTCCATAGGAAAAAGGCTGTGGGCATTTTATCCATCCATGCCTCTCATGATTTTATACAGCTCTATAAGTTTACCTCTCAGTCTCCTACACTCCAAGTCCTATATTCTCCAACCTCTCCTGTCACTCAGGCCCTCGAGTGTTGGCAACATGCTGGTAAACTTCCTTTGCACTCTTCCCAACATAATGACATCCTTCCTAAAAGAGAGTTGCAAAAATTGTACACAATACTACAAGTGCGGCCTCACCGATGCCATGTACAGACAAATCAGAATCAGAATCGCTCACCGATGCCGTGTACATACAAATTAGAATCAGAATCGAAATTAAAATCCGATATTTTACCTCTGACTTACATGACATGAAATTTATAGTTTTGCAGCAGCAGTATAATTAGATTAAATTAGATTCGGTTTTATCTGTCACACGTATATTGAAACATCGCCACATACAGTGAAATGCACCATCTTGCATTAATGACCACGGCAGTCTGAGGATTGTGTTGAAAGCTGCCTGGAAGTTTCACGATGCTCTGGTGCCAAAATAAAATACTCTCAACACCCTAACCCTAAACCTAACTAGATCCCTTTGGAACGTGGGAGGAAACGAGAGCACCTGGAAGATAGACACATGGTCATGGTGAGAACGTACAATAATCATCATCATCGTTATGTGTTGTGTCCACTGACATGGGCAATCGTGGTCTTCCATCTGTTGCTCTTTTTCTTTTCTCTATCCATAACCCTAGAGTGAGGGGTTTAGATGGGGTAGTTTGTTAGGTGTGTTCAGGGAGGTATCTTGACCCAATACATAGATAAGCCTACAAGAGGAGAGGCTGTACTTGATCTGGTATTGGGAAATGAACCTGGCCAGGTGTCAGGTCTCTCAGCGAGAGAGCGTTTTGGAGATAGTTATCACAATTCTATCTCCTTTACCATACTTTTGGACAGGGATAGGAACAGACGAGTTAGGGAAATGTTTAATTTGAGTAAGGGGAACTATGAGCCTATCAGGCAGGAACTTGGAAGCATAAGTTGGAAACAGATGTTCTCAGGGAAACGCACAGAAGAAATGTGGCAAATGCTCAGGGGATATTTGCGTGGGGTTCTGAGTAGGTACATTCCAATGAGACATGGAAAGGGTGGTAGGGTACAAGATCTGTGGGTACAAAGGCTGTTGTAAATCTAGTCAAGATGAAAAGAAGAGCTTACGACAGGTTCAAAAAACTAGGTAACGATATGAATCTAGAAGATTATAAGGCTTGCAGGAAGATAGCTTAAAAACAAAATTAGGAGAGCCAGAAGAGGCCATGAGAGGGCCTTGGCGGACAGGATTAAGGAAAACTCCAAGGCATTCTACAAGTATGTGAAGAGCAAGAGGATAAGACGTGAGAGAATAGGACCAATCAAGTGTGACAATGGAAAAGTGTGTATAGAACCGGAGGAAATAGCGGAAGTACTTAATGAATTGTTTGCTTCAGTATTCACTATGGAAAAGGATCTTGGCGATTGAAGAGATGACTTGCAGTGGACTGAAAAGCTTGAGAATGTAGATATTAAGAAAGAGGATGTGCTGGTGCTTTTGGAAAGCATCAAGTTGGATAAGTCACTAGGACTGGACGAGATGTACCCCAGGCTACTGTGGGAGGCAAGGGAGAAGATTGCAAAGCCTCTGGCAATGATCATTGTATCATCAATGAGGACAGGAGAGGTTCTGGAGGATTGGAGGGTTGCAGATGTTGTTCCCTTATTCAAGAAAGGGAGTAGGGATAGCCCAGGAAATTTTAGGCCAGTGAATCTTACTTCAGTGATTGGTAAGTTGATGGAGAAGATCCTGAGGGGCAGGATTTGTGAACATTTGGGGAGGCATAATATGATTAGGAATAGGCTTTGTTAAAGGCAGGTCCTGCTTTACGAGCCTGATTGAATTATTTGAGGATGTGACTAAGCACATTGATGAAGGTAGAGCTGTAGATGTAGAGTATATGGATTTTAGCAATTTTAGTTGTAGATGAGTCATATTCTGCATGGAGACCAGTGACCAATGGTGTGCCTCAGGGATCTGTTCTGGGACCCCTACTCTTTGTGATTTTTATAAATGACCTGGATGAGGAAGTGGCAGGATGGGTTAGTAAATTTGCTGATGACACAAAGATTGGGTGTGTTGTGAATAGTGTGGAGGGCTGTCAGAGGTTACAACGGGACATTGATAGGATGCAAAACTGGGTTGAGAAGTGGCAGATGGAGTTCAACCCAGATAAGTGTGAAGTGGCTCATTTTGGTAGGTCAAATATGATGGTAGAATATTGCATTAATGGTGAGACTCTTGGCAGTGTGGAGGATCAGAGGGATCTTGGGGTCTGAGTCCATAGGATTCTCAAAGCTGCTGCGCAGGTTGACTATGTGGTTAAGAAGACATATGGTGCATTGGCCTTCATCAATCATGGGATTGAAGTTAAGAGGTAATGTTAAGAGGTAATTGAGGTAATGTTGAAGCTATATAGGACCGTGGACAGACCCCATTTGGAGTACTGTGCTCAGTTCTGGTCACTTCACTATAGGAAGGACATGGAAACCATAGAAAAGGTGCAGAGGAGATTTACAAGGATGTTGCCTGGATTGGGAAGCGTGCCTTATGAGAACAGGTTGAGTGAACTCAGCCTTTTCTCCTTGGAGTGACGGAGGGTGAGAGGTGATTTGATAGAGGTGTACAAGATAATGAGAGGCATTGATCATGTGGATAGTCAGAGACTTCTTCCCAGGGCTGAAATGGCTAGCACAAGAGGACGCAGGTTTAAGTTGCTGGGGAGTAGGTGTAAAGGAGATGTTGGGGTAAGTTTTTTACTTAGAGAGTGGTGAGTGTGTGGAATGGGCTGCCGGCAACGGTGGTGGAGGCAGATACGATAGGGTCTTTTAAGAGACTCCTAGATAGGTACATGGAACTTAGAAAACTAGAGGGCTATGGGTAAAGCTTAGGTAGTTCTAAGGTAGGGACATGCCAAAAGGCCTGTATTGTGCTGTATGTTTTCTATGTTTCTATGATTTTGGCAAATTTTTCTACAGAAGTGGTTTGCCATTGCCTTCTTCTGGGCAGGTCTTTACAAGATGGGTGATCCCAGCCATGATCAATACTCTTCAGAGATTGTCTGCCTGGCATCAGTGGTCACATAACCAGAACTTGTGATCTGCACCAGCTGCTCATACGACCATCCACCACCTTTTCCCAGGGCTTCACGTGACCCTGATCTGGGGGCTAAGCAGGTGTTACACCTTGCCCAAGGGTGAACTTCAGGCTACCAGATGGAAGGAGCACCTTACACCTCCTTTGGTAGAGACGTATCTCCACCCCACCACCGATGCTTACAGCCGGTGATGAGAATTGAACCCCGATCTTACTGCTGGCGCTGTAAGGCATTAAGCTAACTGCTACACTGCAATGCCATCTATGACACAAAGACATAAAATTCTATAAATTACATAAATAAATAAATAGTGTAAAGAAAAAAGACTAACGAGGCAGTTCTTGTGTTTTCATGGCTGATTCATGGTTGAGAGGAAGAAGTTATTTTTGAATTTTATTGAGTGTGGGTCTTCATGCTCCTATACATCCTCCCCAACAGTAGGAACGAGAAGTCGACATGTTCTGGATGATGCACTATAATAACCCAAGATTTACGTTCAGTGCCTGAATGATGGAGGCTCAGCATATCAAGGACCTGCTGCACCACTTTGCCTCCCTGTGATACCATACTCAGGGAATTACATCCACGCACTCCAGGGATCTATAACTCTCCCTAGGGCTCTATCATTCACTGTGAGATTCCTACGCTGGTTTGACTTGCCAAATGCCAACTCTCGCATTTATCAGAACTGAACGCCATTTGCCATTCTTCAGCCCACTTAACCAGCTGATTGGTATTTCCGATATGTCGGTCCACGGCTTCCACTTGTGCCATGATGAGTACACTGTCAGTGTGGAGGAGCAACACCTTGTATTCTGTCTGGGTAGCCTCAAACCTGATAAATGAATATCGATTTCTCCTTCCAGTAACAAAAATGTTCCCTCCCCCTTCTGTTATCCACTTTAGCCTCTTACATCTTCTCACCTGCCTATTACCCCCACTGTCCCCTACTCCTTCCCCTCCTTGTGTTGTCCTCTCTCCTCTCCTATCAGATTCCTTCCTCTCCAGCCCTTGTACATTTCCCACCCCGCCCCTGGCTTCTCCTATAACTTTCTAGCAATCGTTTTTCCCTACCCCCACCTTTTTATCTGGCACCCTTCCTTTCCAGTCCTGAAGAAGGATCTCGGTCTGAAATGTTGACTGTTTAGTTATTTCCAAAGATGCTGCCTGGCCTGCTGAGTTCCTCCAGCATTTTGTGTGCAATACGTTGTGTGCAAGTCCATAAGATATAGAAGCAGAATTAGGCCATTTGGCCCATCAGGTTGGGTCCACAATTTCAACATGGCTGATCCATTTTTCCTCTTAGCCCCAACCTCCTGCCTCCCCCCCCCCCCCCCAATCTCCATATCCCTTCATGCCCTGAGCAATCAATAATCTATCAACCTCTGCCTTAAATATACATAAAGACTTGGACTCTACAGCAGTCTGTGGCAAAGATTTCTACAGATTCTCCATGCTCTGGCTAAAGAAATTCCTCCTCATCTCCATTCTAAAAGGACCCTCCTCTATTCTGAGGTGGTATGCTCTGGTCTTAGACTTCTCCACCATAAGAAACATCCTCTCCACATCCTCTCTATCAAGGCCTTCTACCATTCGATAGGTTTCAATGAAGACACCTCTCATTCTTCTGAAATCTTGTGAATACAGGGCCAGAGCCATCAAACACTCTTCATATTACAATCTATCCAACCCTGGAGTCATTTTTGTAAACCTCTTTTGAACCCTCACCAGTTTCCACACATCCTTTCTAAAAGAAGGGGCCCAAAACTGCTTGCAATACTCTAAGTGAGGCCTCACCAGTGCCTTATAAAGACTAGATATTACATCCTTGTTTTTATATTCTTATCCTGTTGAAATGAATGCTAACATCACCGCAGAAACAACCAGCAAACTAACCTTTAGGGAATCCTACACAAGGACTCCCAGGTCCTTTGGTACCTCAGTTATTTTGTATTTTCTCTCCATTTAGAAAATAGTCAACCCTTGCATTTTTTCTGCTAAAGTACAATGACCATACACTTCCCGACATTGTTTTCCATCTGCCAATTCTTTGCCATTTTTCTAAACTAAGTCCTTCTGTAGCATCTCTACTTCCTCAAAGCTACCTGCCCCTCTACCTATCTTCATATTATCTGCAAATTTTGTAACAAAGCCATCAATTCCATCATCTATATCATCATATAACATAAAACAGTCAACATATAACAGTCCTGTGGAACACTACTAGTCACTGGAACAGGTCCCTTTACTCCCACCAGTCAGTCACTGCATTATCCATGTTAGATCATTTCCTGTCATACCATGGGCTCGTAGCTTGTTAAGCAGCCTCATGTGTGGCACCTTGTCAAAGGCCTTCTGAAAATCCAAGTACACAATATAAACCAATTCTCCTTTGTCTTTCCTGTTTATTATTTCTTCATAGAATTCCAACACATTGGTTAGGCAAGATTTTCCCTTGAAGAAACCATGCTGACTGGCCTATTTGATCATGTATCTGAAAGTACCCCAAAATCAAATAATTAACAATCGATTCCAACATCTTCCCAGACACTGATGTCAGATTAACTGGTCTTTAAGTTCCTTTCTTCTGTGTCTCTCCTTTCTTGAAGAGTGGAGAGAATTTGCAATTTTCCAGTCTTCTGGAACCATTGCAGAATCTACTGATTCTTGAAAGATCATTACTAATGCCTCCACAATCTCTTCAGCCACCTCTTTCAGAACTCTAGGTTTACACCATTGGGTCCAGGTGACTATGTGCTTTCAGATCTTTCAGTTTCCCATGAACCTTCTCCCTAGTAATGATAACTTCACATACTTCATAAGCCCTGACACCCGGAACTTCCACCATACTGCTTGGGTCTTCCATGGTGAAGACAGATGCAGAATACATATTCAGTTCATCCACCATTTCCTTGTCCCCCACTACTACCTCTCCAGCATCATTTTCCAGAGGTCCAATATCCACTGTCACCTCTCTTTTACACTTAATGTACCTGAAAAAACCTTTGGTATTCTTTTTAATATTATTGGCTAGCTTACTTTCATATTCCATCTTTACTTACTTAATGACTTTTTTCTTGCCTTCTGTTGGTAGTTTTAAGCTTCCCAATCCTCTAACTTCCTATTCATTTTTGCTCTATCATATGCTTTCTCTTTGGCTTTTATCTTGGCTTTGACTTCTCTTGTTAGCCATTATTGTGTCATCTTGCCTTTAGAATACTTCTTCCTCTTTGGGATGTATATATCCTGTGCCTTCCAAATTGCTTCCAGAAATTCCAACCATTGCTGCTCTGCCGTCATCCCTGCCAGTGTTCTTTTCCAATCAATTCTGGCCAACTCCTCTCTCATGCTCCTGTAATTTGCTTTACTCCACTGAAATACTGATACATCTGACTTTAGTTTCTCCCTCTCAAATGTTAGGGTGAATTCAATCATATTGTGATCACTTCAGGGTTCTTTTACCTTGAGTTCTCTGATCAATTCTGGTTCATTTCACAACACACAATACAAAATAGTTGATTCTATAGTGTGCTCAACCATGAACTGCTTTACAGATTTCCCCTCTTGGGTCCTGTGCCAACCTGATTTTCCCAATCTACCTGCATATTGAAACCCCCATGACCATGACCCATAAACCCCCATGACCATGACAATTGTAACATTGTCCTTTTGGCATGCATTTTCTATCTCCTGTTGTAATTTGTAGACCACATCCTTTTTCGTGTTTATGATTAAGAGCCTCCTGCAATTCTTGATAATGATCTTCATTATCTGTGATACTACATTGTTCCCATGTTCCTGTGTCAATCCAATATTCTGGCATCACTGGTTTAATAGCATGGGTAGGGTAGTAGTGTAATGGTCAGTGTTATGCCTTAGTAGTGGTAGGCCACTGTAGGTCAGAGTCGACATGGATGTTGCATCCTGGCTGTCTGGAAACACAAGACCGGGTCGTACAATATGGAGAGCAAGCGGTTGCCCTTCTCTATGCAACTGATGAACCCAAAGGAACGGCACAGACCAATACAGTTTGGCACCAGCAGCATCGCAGGAGTTGCCAGTCAACGTTGAACTCAACTTAGGACTGCCTTAGGGACTCCAGCTCTGGATTATTCCCATGGGGTTTACTCCTAAAGCCTTCTGCATGAGTGGGTATAGCCACATGACAGTGGAGGTTTGAAATCAGAATTTTTCTAATCCAAGATGCGCTGTCAACCATGGCTGATGAGTCCCATCTGCCTGAAGTGACAAGTTTTAAGGCACCAGTAACCTGCCTTTGTCCCTTCTCCTGTCAGTAGAAAGGGTTCTGTCGGACTTAGTAGCTTTTTAATGCCTCAAAAAGGTGGTGTCCATCATTAAGGACCCCACCACCCTGGACATGCCCTCTTCTCAGTGCTGACATCAGGAAGGAGGTACAGAAGCCTGAAGGCACACACTCAGTGATTCAGGAACAGCTTCTTTCCCTCTGCCATCCAACTTCTGAATGGACGTTGAACCCATGAACATAATCTCCCTACATTTTTATTTCTATTTTCGCACTAATTATTTAACTTAACTATTACATATATATTTTTACTGTAATTCCATTTTTTTCTGTTACCATGTAATGCATCCTACTGCCACCACAAAGTTAACAAATTTCACAACATATGCTGATGATATTAAACCTGATTCTGATTCTGATATACATGTGACAGATCAAGCTAATTTTTATTTTTATAATGTCTTTACGTTGTCTGGGTATTCTATATCATTCCATTCTAAATAAAAATTTTCCTTTGTTCTTTTACAGAAATCTAATTCAATGATGCAGTCACAATGATAATGCATTGAGCTGGTAATTGTTTTTATGATAATTAAAATCTCCATCATGGTACACTTTCTTTGGGCTTTTCATTAAATTAGCCCAGAGACATAAACCAGAAGATGTCATGACTGTGCCTCACGTTGACTGCAGTAATTAATCTTTACCTAATAAAAGGGACTATTTCCACATGCGGTATACCCATCACTTGTAAAATTAAAAGGAAAATCTAATTGAAACTGATAACTGGTGTACATTCAACAATAACTATAAAAATATTGACTTTCTACACGAGAAAGTCTGGCGATGCTGGCAATCCAGAGTAACAGTCACAAAATGCTGGAGGAACTCAGCAAGTCAGGCAGCATCTATGAAAATGAATAAATAGTTGCCGTTTCGTGCTGAGACCCTTCTTCAGGACACATTTTATACGTTTCGTTGGTACAGCAAATGCAGCGGATAAGTCATGTAATCTGGATGCATAACCCGTGTCTCCTCAAACAAACACTTTACTTCCAGTTGAAGGAAGGTCGGTAAGTCCCAGGTGGGCAAAGGAAAACGTTTTAAAGCTAACATCAAAGTCAGCCTGAAGAAATTCAACATTACATCTAAAAAGTGGGAAGATATTGTCCTCAATAGATACACCTGGAGGAAATCTGTTCAAGAGGGAGCTGTGCTACATAAGAACAAATGCCACTGCACCTCAGAGAACAAACAGCAGATGTGAAAGGAGAGGCTGAACAACCAGATGACCCACCACTTACTCTCACCCACAATGGTCCTGGTTTGGTCTCTACAGTCACCTGGGGACTCACCAATAGACAACCCCTTCGGAAAACATCATACTCGACTCCAGTGATCGCACTGCTACTATCACTGCAGTGTAGATTATCTATCTATCAATATAAACATCTTATCATTTAACTTTCACAGAGTTTGCACTGATCTCTTGCTTCTATAGACAGTGGGAGAATGGTACAATGTATATCAAATTCATTTATTTCTGTTTTTGAAAGGTTTTGCCAAATACAGGCCAAGGCATTAACGGAATCCCATAGGAACTGGGGGTGAAGATTGGATTTGCTGGTGGGGTGCTGGGTCACTGAAAGACCTAATGGTGGATCTACTTGCTCCTGGGCATGACCATTCACAAATCAAGGCAGCGGACAGTCGAGGGATATGCCCGAGCCGACTGCCTGCCCCTCTTGCAGGGTTATGTTCAAGCCCAAGTGTCCTTGGTGAGGAAGCATACAGTTACTATGGGCACAGTGGGGTAGTTCTGAGAATTGTGGTCCACCCAAGGAATAGAGTGCTTTGTAGATGATAGTAACCATATTTTAATATGAAATTGTAAGTAATTTTGTAAATCCCAGTCCTTCTGTGTATTTTTGTGAGTGAGGTAGTAAATTGGATTAGACATTGGCTCAGTGGGAGAAGCCAGAGAGTAGTAGTGGAGGATTGCTTCTCTGAGTGGAGGCCTGTGACTTGTGGTGTGCCACAGGGATCAGTGCTGGGTCCATTGTTAATTGTCATCTATATCAATAATCTGGATGATAATGTGGTAAATTGGATCAGCAAATTTGCTGATGATACAAAGATTGGAGGTGTAGTGGACAGTGAGGAAGGTTTTCAAAGCTTGCAGAGGGATTTGGACCAGCTGGAGAAATGGGCTGAAAAATGGCAGGTGGAGTTTAATACAGACAAGTGTGAGGTATTGCACTTTGGAAGGAAAAACCAAGGTAGAACATACAAGGTAAATGGTAGGGCACTGAGGAGTGTAGTAGAACAGAGGGATCTGGGAGTACAGATACAAAATAAGTGGTGTCACAAGTAGATAAGGTAGTAAAGAGAGCTTTTGGCATATTGGCCTTTATAAATCAAAGTATTGAGTATAAGAGCTGGGATGTTATGGTGAGGTTGTATAAGGCGTTGGTGAGGCCAAATTTGGAGTATTGTGTGCAGTTTTGGTCACCGAATTACAGGAAGGATATTAATAAGGTTGAAAGAGTGCAGAAAAGGTTTACAAGGATGTTGCCGGGACTTGAGAAATAGAATTACAGAGAAAGGTTGAATAGGTTAGGACTTTATTCCCTGGAGCGTAGAAGAATGAGGGGAGATTTGATAGAGGTATATAAAATTATGATGGGTACAGAAAGAGTGAATGCAAACAGGCCTTTTCCACTGAGGCTAGGGGAGAAAAAAACAAGAGGACATAGGTTAAGGGTGAAGGGGGAAAAGTTTAAAGGGAACATTAGGGGGGGCTTCTTCACACAGAGAGTGGTGGGAGTGTGGAATGAGCTGTCAGATGAAGTGGTAAATGCGGGCTCACTTTTAACATTTAAGAAAAGCTTGGACAGGTATATGGATGAGAGGGGTATGGAGGGATATGGTACAGGTGCAGGTCAGTGGGACTAGGCAGAAAAATGGTTCAGCACAGCCAAGAAGGGCCAAAAGGCCTGTTTCTGTGCTGTAATGTTCTATAGTTCTAATAAACTTTGGTAGTTTTGTAAAGAGAA
Organism: Hemitrygon akajei; assembly: GCF_048418815.1. Lineage (NCBI taxonomy): Eukaryota > Metazoa > Chordata > Chondrichthyes > Myliobatiformes > Dasyatidae > Hemitrygon > Hemitrygon akajei. The sequence continues at coordinate 189,663,920 of NC_133127.1, forward strand.
GGACAGAAGGTGAGTTTTGCTCCAGGTTCACTTTTAAATGTTGTTGAAGGGAATAAAGAAGGATGAAGGAGAAGGATGTAAAATGTGTGGCCAAGTGTGTTGCCCTGAGTTGTGTTGTTCTCTTCTCTGCACATACCCATCACCTCCGTCTGGTGTCCCTCCTCCTCCCCTTTCTCCCAGGTCCACTGTCCTCTTCTATCAGATTACTTCACCTCTTCCTCCTATCACCTCCCAGCTTCTCACTTCACCCACCTCCCCCAGCCACCTATCTCAGCCTCACCTGGTTTCACGTATCACCTGCCAATTTGTACTCATTCCCCTCTCCCTACCTTCTTATTTTGGTTTCTTTTCTCTTCCTTTCCAGTCCTGATGAAGGGTCTCGGCCCAAAACGTTGACTGTTTATTCCTCTCTACAGATGCTACCTGCCTCAACTCTGAACTGATTCCACACCCACAGACTCCACAACTCATGTCTCAGTATCATTTATTTTTTGTTTGCACACTTTGTCTTCTTTTGCACATTAGTTATTATACATTGTTTATGAAGAGACATTTTTATAAATTCTTCTTTATTTCTTTACTTTCCTATAAATGCTTGCAAGAAAATGTATCTCGAGGTAGTATTTAGTGACGTATATGCACTTTGATAATAAACTTCTTTGCTTTTGACTTTGACCTGAATTCCTCCACCATTTTGTGTGTATTGTCCTCAGTGTGTATTGGATTATTGTTGTCAACTGTACAGTGAAAGGCTTGTCTTGCACATTGTTCATGCAGATCAGATCATTGCATAGTCCATTCAGCTAGAACTAGGTAAAACAATAACAATGCAGAATAAAGTCTAAAAGCTACTGGAAAAGTGCAGGTTAATGATGAGGTAGACCGTGAAGTCAATAATCCTTCCTGTCATACTAGAGGACCCTTACAGTCTTATAACAGCAGGGTTAAAGCTGTCCTTGAGCCTGGCAGTATCTGCGTTCATGTCTGATGGGAGAGGAGAGAATGCCTGGAGTGAATGGGTTCTTTATTATTCTGGCTGCTTTACTGAGGGAGGGGGAAGGACACAGGAGTCCATGGAGAGAAGCCTGGTTTCCTGATATGCTGAGCTGTGTCTGCCAGTCTCTGTAGTTTCGCATAGTTATGCGCAGTATAGTTATCATGCCAAGCCGCTTTGCATCCAATAAGAATGTTTTCTGTGGTGTATTGGTAAAAATTGGCAAGGGTCAAAGGGGACATGCCAAAATTCTTTAGCCTCCTTGAGGAAGTAGAGGTATTGTGTTTATTGTTGATATATATACCAATTTCACCAACCCTCACAAACCCAACCCACCAATTCCACAGCCCCACTTCTTCTGCACTGTCAATGAAACATGGAGTTATATAACATTGAAACAGGCCCTGATGTTTACTGGCAAATGCATCGTTCTGTGCTTGTCAATTCTATGGACAGGATCAGAAGTAGCTGCAGAGGGCTGTAAACTCAGCCAGCTCCACCACGGGCACTAGCCTCCTTCAGCATTAGGGAAATCTTCAAAAGGTGATTCCTCAGAAAGAAGGCGTCCACCATTCAGGACTCCCATCATCCAGGACATGCAGTCAACATTGCTACCGACAGGGGGAGGCACAGGAGCCTGAGGAAACACGTTCAACGTTTTAGGAACAGCCTCTTCCCAGAGACCGAAGCACCCTAATGAAACCCATGTGGTCACGGGGTAAAAGTGCAAACCCGTTACAGACAACGGGGGGGATTTGTACCTGTCATGCTGACCACTACGCTACCGTACTGCCCCGTGCCGCTACATTACCGGCTAAGATATTTGCATTAATGAGGAGGTATTCAGGTGTGACCACTAAGTCAATGCACCCTTCATAGTTTTACAAACCTCTAATAGGCCACTGCTCAGCATCCTATGCTCTAGGCAAAACAATTCCAGCCTATCCAGCCTTTCCTTCTAACTCAAGCCACCCAGACCCAGTAACACCTCATTGTATCTCATGTTTCTTGCATTGAGTAACTGTTGCAAATTATCTTGTTCCACCACTTTACAGTAGAAATGTCATTCATAAAATAGCAGCAAATCCCTCTCTGTCAGTGTCTGCCAGCACCGATCTCCTGAGCGTATGATAGATGCCACACGGGAATATGATGCGGTTCCAATAACAGAAACTTGGTTCAAAGAAGAGGGACTCTGTTAAATATTTCCAGGTATAAAGTGATCGGGAAGGTGAAAAATTAACAGTATTAATTAAAGAAAATCAAACACCAGCCTCATTTGCCAGATACATTTACATGGATTAAGAATTGCTGTGGTGTATTGGCACAGCAACAACAACATTCAACAATTATAAATTTTTTTTAGATTTAGATTCGACTTTATTGTCATTGTGCCGAGTACAGATACAAAGTCAATGAAATGCAGTTAGCATCTAACCAGAAATGCAAAGAATAGTGTACTGTGAATAAAAAGAAAGTGCTACAGCACACAATTATAAAAGTACTGAGACAGTACAATATGGGTGCAATACTGCTTAGCGCTGTGACGTGAGGTTCAGCAGGGTCACAGCCTCAGGGAAGAAGTTCTTCCTGAGCCTGCTGGTGCGGGAGTGGAGGCTTCTGTAGTGCCTACTGGATGGGAGGACAGTAAAAAGTCCATGGTTAAGGTGAGATGCATCCTTGATGCATCCTCTTCGCCCTGCCCAGGCAGCGTTTATGGTTGATGTTCTCAATGGTGGGCAATAATAAAGAGTTATAAACAAATAAAGTTAGATGTTAGAAATACAGCTATGGAATATAATGTGTATAAAAACCAGCATGAGTTTTCAATGTAAACAGCATTATAAAATGAGTACTGATGAAAGGTCTCAGCCTGAAATGTTGACTGTTTATTCTCTTCCACAGATGCTGTCTGACCTGCTGAGTTCCTTCAGAATTTTGTGTGTGTTTCTCTGGATTTCCAGCATCTGTAGAATCTCACACATTTAGCATTATAAAAAGTAGTTTACAGTGTAGTGCGGTGGCGGGAGCAATAGATTGATGCGAGTATGGGGGTGGGGGACTATCTAGAATAGTTGATCAGACACAGTATATATAAAAAATATTATAGTGTTGAAGAGAAATGATGGTTCGCAGGAGGAGTCAATGGCAGAATCTGTTTGGTTAGAGCTGTTTATCAGTAGAGTGGACAGGACACTGCTGGGGGATATTGTACACATTACCAATCAGTGGCAGGGTGGGGATACATCTCTACCAAAGGAGATGTAAGGCACTCCTTCCCTCCGCTAGCCTGCAGGTCCCCCCTTGGGCAAGGTGTAGCACCTGTTTGCCCCCCCATCCCGATCAGGGTCACATGAAGCCATGGGAGCATGTGGTGGATGGTCATATGAGCCACTGGTTCATATCAGAAGTCCTGGTTTTGCAACAACTGATGCCAGACTGACAATCTCTGAAGAGTATTGATAATGGCTGGGGTCAACCGTTTTGTGTAGTCACTGCTCAGAAGAAAGCAATGGCAAACCGCTTCTGTAGAAAAACTTGCCAAGAACAATCATGGTCATGGATAAGATCATGATCAACCATGTCATATGACATGGCACATAATGAACAAACCAACCAACCAGTGGGAAAGATACAAAGGAGCAAAACAGAGTCATGGAACACTACAGCACAGAAGCAGGCTCCTCAGCCCTTCTAGACTACACTGATCTATTAAGCAGCCAAATAAGCAAGGAAATAACAGAGAAACTATAAGGTAGTCATAACAAGAGGCAACTATTGTAAGTAGCCCTTTGGTCCCCTCCTCATACAACCTCCCTAGATTTGTCCCATTGCAAGATTGTTTAATGTCAAGTGAAAAGGAGAATAAAATAATTGTTATAAGGTTCCAATGCAGAATTTATTAAAAAATAGGATAAAGACCACAAGCATAAAAAAATACAGTAAATATCAATATATGAGATAGCTTATGTACATGAATTGATTGTATGTCTATAAAGTGATGCTAGGTACAGAAGTGACTGAACATAAGGTGACTCTGAAATGGAATGATAAAGTAGTAGTGCTTGGGCGATGTGGTGGGATGGGTTAGTGGGTGGAGGTGTTGATCAGCCTCACTGCTTGGGGAAAGTAACTGTTTTTGAGTCTGGTGGTCCTGCCGTGGATGCTACATAGCCCCCTCCCAGATGAAAGTGGGTCAAACAGTCCATGAGCAGGATGGGTGGGATCCTTTATGATGGTACTAGCCTTTTTCCACATCCTTATGCGTATGGAGAGTGCCACGGTAGCATAGCAATTAGCGTGAACCTATTGCAGCTTATGGTGTCAACGTTTTGAGTTCAATTCTGATGCCATCTGTATAAAGTTTCAATGTTCTTCCCATGAGTACATCGCATTCCGTCGGGTCCTCCAGCTTCCTCCCACGGTCCAAAGGTATACCGGCTAGTAGGTTAATTGGTCACTGTATGTTGTCCTGCGATCAGGCTAGGGTTAAATAGGTGACTTGCTGGGCAGTACGGCTCTTTGGGGCAAAAGGGCCTGTTCCTCACTGTATTCTCAATTAAAGAAATGAATGTCTTTGATGGTGGGTAGACTGTTGCCGATGATGGATCCACATTTTAAACTGGTATCTCTTTGAAGCTTTCCTGTGCTTATCCAAATGGCATTTAAATCTCATTATTTTACCTGCCTCAACCATTATCTCTGGCACCTCATTCCAGATATACACCACACTCAGTGTGACAAAGCTGCCCTTCAGGTCTGTTTTAATTTTTTCCCTTCTCACCTTAAGATAATGCCCTCTAGTCATTGGTTCCCTTTCCCAGAGAGAAAAAAAACTATGTGCATTGACCCTACCTACTTCCCTTCTGGAGCGTTAAATTGAGCCTTTTCCTCAATTCTCCTCGGATCCTGCCACAACTTCCTCCAACCCTTTACTGAGAAGGGGTCTGGATCCTTTCTGCTCACTGTACTCAATATCAAGCTTTCCAATGAAAGAACCAGGCCCTCTTGCTTTCGGCTCTAGTTCCCGGAGAAAATTACAGTGTGCCCCAATTCTATTGTCCCATTCGGGTCAGAGAACTTATAGAACATTATAGCACAGTACTGGCCCTTCAGGCCATAATGTTGTGCCAACCTTTTAACCTACTCTATGATTAATCTAACCCTTTCCGCCTATCTACATTCATTCATTCATTATGTGCCAAATCGTATGATGTGGGCAACCATAGCCTTTCCATTAAAATAATTGTTCTTGGCAAATTTTCCTACAGATATGGTTTGCCATTGCCTTCTCTGTGCAGTGTCTTTACAAGATGGGTGACACCTCAGCCATTATCAATACTCTTCAGAGAATGTCTGCCCGGAGTCAGTTTCGCACGACTAGGACTTGTGATGTGAACCAGCAGCTCATACAACCATCCACCACCTGCTTTCTTTGCTTCACGTGACCGTGATCATGGGGCTAAGAAGGTGCTACACCTTGTCCAAGGGTGACGTGCAGGCTAGTGGAGGGAAGGAGTGCCTTACACCTCCTTTGATAGAGATGTATCTCCACCCCATTATACAGTAGCTCTAAATTTTTCTATGTGCCCATCTTCTTAAATGTCTCCAATATATCTGCTTCTACCACCACCTCCGGCAGCATGATCCATGCATCCATTGTATGAAAAACCTACCTTGGACATCCTCCTTTCCTCCAGACATCTTCAAATTATGCCCCTCATATTAGCTATTCTACTTTGGGAAAAAGTTGACTCAATCTATACATCATCATCTTGTACACCCCTATCGAGTCACCTCTCATCCACCTTTGCTCCAAAGAGAAAAGCCCTAACTCACTCAATCTATCCCGACAGGACATGCTCACTAATCCAGGCAGCACCCTGGTAAATCTCCTCTGTACCCTCTCTAAAGCTTCCACATACTTCTTATCATGAAGCAAACAGAACTGAACACAGTATTCCAAGTGTGGTCTAGCCAGAGTTTTATAGAGCTTTATTTTTGGCCAGATGGAGTTCATCAGACGTGGTAGGCAGCTCATCTAGGAGAATTCTAATCTCAAACCTCAACTGCGTTGCAGCTATACCCACTCATGGGAAAGCTTCAGAAGCAAACCCTGAGGAAAACTCCTGATTTGGAGTCCCTAAGGCAGTCCTATGTTGATTTCAATGCTGACTGGCAACTCCTGCAACACCGATGGTGCCAAATTGTATTGGTTTGGCTCATCAGCACCTTCCTAATTTAGAGACAAGAATGGCAAACTTTTTCCATTACTTGGACCTACTAGAGGCTGGATCAGGCTAAGGATGACAAAGGTTTTAAGTTTAATTTATAACTCTCTACCTTTCATTAAGACTTTTGCATGCTGCAGAGTGAATTGTGATTGGCTGGAAGCCAGTGTGAAGTTAATGGTAAATATGCAATCAAATTGCAGCCTGAGTTGCAAATAAATAACCATCTGTAATTATTTTCTTCTTACTTCCTTTTCATGGCTTTTCAAATCTGAGCAGATTTCTGAGTATATCAGAAATAAAATTATTCCTGGTAGCCTTTATTCTGTACATTAGAGTCCGATTGAAATTCAGGAAGTACTTCAATGATTTTTCAAGATTCAGAGCAAAAGGACATCTTGCAGAAAATTTAATCTTGATCCTTATTGCTGTTGGTCTGTAGCTGAAGGAAGCAATAACTTGCATTTGTATCATGCATTTCACAACCTTAGGACATCCCCATTAGAAGTCAAAATCAAGTTTATTGTCATATGCATCTGTACTCAGCAATGCTATCTTCCTGACCCCAGGCTTATCTCTGAAGCATCTGGACTGTAGAACACCTACATTAGACTACTGTTTATAGACTGCATCTTTGCTTTCAGTACCTTAATTCCAAGTAAACTCATCTCCAAACTCCTTGAGCTGGGACACAACATTTCCTTTAGCAATCGGATCCTTTAATTCCCATGATCAATAAGGATATGCAGCTACAATTGTCATCAACACTGCTGCCCTACGTTTGTGTCCTCAAGCCCCCTACTCTACTCCCTGTACACTTGTGACTGCATGGCCAGATTCTGCTCTAGCTCATTCTACACTTCTGTGTAGGGTCTTAGGCACATATAGTATATAGCTAGGGTGCCTAACAACTTTGCACAGTACTTAATTGTCAACATGGAGCAGACAGCAAATTTGTAAGTCAATGGGAACAGTGGATGTTGGGAATGGACGGAGTGTTAGAGAGGTGGCGGAGAAGGTGTGCCAGAAGCGGAGCTGGGACGGGTGCAGACACCTGTATCCCTGAGACACACCAGCAAGGTCATTTGATTCCAAACCATTGGCTTATTGATCATTACAGAATGTGTCTCTGGCACTTCCTGCTCTCTTCCCCTTTTCCCAAACATGATTCCCATGACAGCAACCGTCCCCCTCAATGTCAAAAAAGCAGAGCTGGTCATTGACGAGTGAAGTCTGTGCGCGTGCTCCTGTTTACATGAACAAGGTAGGGGTTGAAAGGGTTGAGAGCTTCAATTATCCAGGAGTAAGCATTACCAATAGCTTGTTCTCATCCAACTATACTGATGCCATAGCCAAGAAAACTCACCAGCAACTCTACTTCCTCAGGAGGCTAAAGAAATTTAGCATGTTCTCCGTGACAATCATCATTTTTTTTATTGCTGCAGCGTAGAAAGCATCTGATCCAGATGCATCAAACATTGATTTAGTAACTGCTCTGCCCACGACCGCAAGAAACTGCAGAGAGCTGTGGACCCGGCTCAGCACATCACAGAAACCAGCCTCCCACAACCCCCTCCTCATGGAAGTGGTTGATACTTCTCAACACCTCAGTAAAACAGCCAGCATAATCAAAGACCCCATCCACCCCAGATGTTCTCCCTTCTCTCATTGGGCAAAGACTTGAAAACATGTACTACCAGGCTCAATCACAGCTTTAGCGCTCTGTTATAAGACTTTTGAATGGCTTCCAAGTATGATAAGATGGACTCTTGACCTCATAACCTACTTCATTGACACCTTGAACCACATTATTGATCTACACTGCTCTTTCAAAAGGTTCAAATGTGCTAAGATACATTTATTATCAAAGAAAACAACTCTGAAACTCTTTGTAACTGTGGTACTTCATTCTGCATTTTGTTATTGTTTAATCTCGTACAACCTCAATGCACTGTTGCCATAGGTGGATCTGTGTGAAAACTATGCAAGACCAGTTTTTTACTGTGCTGCATACAAGTGCCAATTGTAAATCAATTTCCCTATTTACATGTATGCACAGGCATAATGAGGATCATCCAACAGCATCACAGGCACATGGCAACTGATATACAACGTTCACAAGAAAAGCATAAATTATACAAGACAGAACATAATTGGAGCAATCGAAAATTGAAGTCATTTGTGCAAAGTGGCCAAAATGTTGCTATGCTGAGGTAGGGATTAGGGTTGTGCAGGTTGTTTCAAGAACTAAATAACTCAAGGGATATAGTTGCCCTTGAACCTGGTGATGTAAGACTTCAGGGCTCTGTACCCCCTAGTCAATAGTAGCTGTGAGAAGATGGCATAGCCCAGATGGTGGAGATCGTTGATGATAATTAATTGAGGATGTGTCCCGTGATGATGGTGGGGATGATGTGCCTATGATGTAATGGGCAGAGTCAACTACTCTCTGTAGCTTCTTATGTTTCTGTGGCATTGGAATTGCTCTACCAGACCATGATACAATCAGGTTACTTCAACAGTACATATGCAGAAGTTTCTTAGTGTGTTCAGTGATGAGCTGAACCTCCTTAAACTTTTAAGAAAGTAGAGAAGTTTACGTGCCTACTCAATGACTTGGTCTCCACTGCCATCTGTGGCAATAAATTCACCAGACTCACTGCCCTCTAGCTAAATAAATTCCTCCTTATGTCAGTTTTAAATGGACATCCTTTTATTTTGAGGCTGTGCCCTCAGATCCCAGACTCTCCTAGAATGGATATATGCTCTCCACATCTTTTCTATCTAGGCCTTTCAGTATCCGATAGATTTCAGTGGCATTCCTCCTCATTCTTCTGAATTCCATTGAGTCCAGGCCTACAGACATCAAACCCTCATCATCGGTCAAGACCTATTTTCCGGAATCAATCATGGGACCACCTGAGAAAAGTCTGTTTATTTTCAGGCGGGCATTGCAATGTCCAACTGAGTGCCAACTTTTCCTGTGGTTGCCCTGTCCATTTCTTTGTCATCCTCTCATCTATACAAATCAGCAACAGGACAGCTGGCCTCTGAAGATCACTCCACTTTCAGTTTGATCATTGCTCGTATCACACAGGCCTCTAATTCTATGCCAGCTCCCTATCGCCCTTGGCTCTTTGATCTTTCAGATTTTATCTTCCCTACCTCCACTTAAATGTTTCTTATGATCTCACCTCCTCCATCCTCTTGGGCTGAGAACTGTAGAGAGGTCAAAGTCAAAAAAGCTGAGTTTATTGTCATCTGCACAAGTAAATATATGCACAGGGGCAATGAAAAACTTTCATGCAGCAGCATCACGCAGCATCAGGTAAGCTTAAAGGTTCAATAGGTTAGGACAGTGTAGGTGAAAGAGAATGAATGGGTTAATGTATGAGTAGACAACTGAAGGCTCTGGGCCTGCCTGTACTCGCTGGTATTCAGAAGAATGAGAGGCGATCTCATTGAAACCTATCGAATGTTGAAAGGCCTAGATAGAGTAAATGTGGAAAGGATGTTTCCTGTGGTGGGGAGTCTCGGGCCAGAGGGTACAGTTTCAGAATAGAGGGACTTCCATGTAAAATTGAGATGGGGAGGAATTCCCTCAGAGAAAGAGTGGTGAATCTGTGGAATTCTGTGGAGGCCAAGTCATTGGTTATATTTGAGGTGAAGGTTTGATCAGTTCTTGATTAGTATAAGGGTACTGTGAAGAGGCAGGAAAACAGGACTGAGAGGGAAATGGATCAGCCATGACAAAATGGCAGAGTAGACTCAACGGTCCAAATGGCCTAATTCTACTCCTATGTCTTATGGTCTTGTGGAATTTATTCCCTGGAGCATAGGAGAATGAGGGGAGATTTGATATAGAGGTATACAAAATTATGAGGGTATAGATAGGGTACATGCAAACAGGATTTTTCCACTGAGGTAGGGTGAAATTAGAACTGGAGGTCACGGATTAAGGGGAAGGGTGAAATATTTAAGGGGAACTGGAAGGGGAACTCAGAGGGTGGTGAGAGTGTGGAACAAGCTGGCAGTGGAAGTGGTGTTTGCGGGTTTGATTTCAACATTAAAGGGAAATTCAGACTGGTGTATGAATGTGAGGAGTGTGGAGAATATAGTGGATATTTGGATCTATGAAACAAGACAGGATATTGGCTTAGCACGTACTGAATGGGCCAAAGAGCCTGTTTCTGTGCTGCAGTGCTCAGCAGCTCTAAGCAGTGTTCACAAGAGTACATAAACTAAAAATATATTATACACAACTGTTACCGTGGGTATCTTGTACCTGTCACGTGACCATGATGTAATTGAGGCTATGCTGGACATGAGATAATGGTCTTGTGATGGTGGAGTGACGTCATTTTCCCGCCAGTGAGAGGTCATGTGATAGTTTTTTTTTAAACCGGGTATAAAAGGAGAACCCCTCCCTGTGAGGTGGGGCAGTTCGTGGCTGAATTCGCCAGTGACTCCATGTTGCTGTGTATTCCAATGTTATGACACAGTTTCGTTTAAAAGTGGAGTTTTACTTTCTGCCTTAAGTCAAAGTTTATTGCCGGCAGTGTTGCTACAATACTGCCAGTTAAAATCTAGTCGGAGAGTGAAGATTCGTCGAAGTTCGGGAAGCTGAAAGATCGAAGAAAGTTGATTTCGGCCGTGAAGCAGGTTCGACCTTTATTTAATCTTCACATGAGAAATTAGTAACCTGTGTCCGTGTTAACTCCTGTTTTGCCAAAAAAAGAGCAGAGAGTTGGATGCAGAGTTTCGCCAAGGAAAGGTCAGTGCCTTTAAGCCGTTTTATTTCCTTCAATCGTAAATCTCTTGGCAAAGCATACTTTGGCTGGGATCAGCAGTAACGTCGTGAAAGAGGATTTAATTCAAGGAAAGTCTCTCCTTTAACTGACTGTAAATCATTTTGGACTCTTTGCAATACTATTTTAAAGAACTGAGTTCGCATTTCTCACTTTAAGGGCTGTTCGAGCTGCTGTATCGCAGCTGACTTCCGGTTAAGTTAGTCGTTTGTTTACTTTTGGGGTTTTTTTAAGCAGTGTTTAATAAATGTTTTATTTGTTATAAAAAAACCTGTCTCAATTATATATTCATTGTTGCTGGATCATAGCACAACATTTACAAGAAAAAAATGCAAACAGATCAAAAAGAAAATGCCCATTTATGTGCAAAGTGATCAAAATGGTCATCATTATCATTATATGCGTGTCATATGACATTGGCGATGATGGTCGTTCCATGACCATGATTGTTCTTGTCAAACTTTTCTACAGAAGTAGTTTGTATTGCCTTCTTCCGGGCAGTGTCTTTACAAGACAGGTGACCCCAGCCATTATCAATACTCTTCAGAGATTGTCTGCCTGGCATCAGTGGTCACATATTATGATATGCGCCAGCTGCTCATATGACCAACCATCATCTGTTCCCATGGATTCACATGACCCTGATTGAGTGGGGTTGCTCAGCAGGTGGTACACCTTGCAGGCTAGCGGAGGGAAGGAGCACCTTACAACTCCTTTGGTCGAGATGTATCTCCATCCTGCCACTCAAAAGTGGTCACAGTGTTGCTAAACTGCAATGATTAGGGTGGTATGAATTGGCTAAAGAACCAAATGACTGAAAGGAGGCAACTGATCTTGAACCCGCTGGTGTGAGATATCAGGCTAACTTGCCTCCTGCCCAATAGCAGTTGTGAAAAGATGGAATAGACTGGATGGTTGGGATCTTCGATGACGGATGTTGCCTTCATGAGGAAACATCTCCTGTACATACTACTGATGGTGGGGAGAGTTGTGCCAGTGAGATATTGGGCAGAATCCATTACTGAAAAAAAATCCAGCTTCTTCAATTCTGTGCATTCAAATCATCTTACCAGACCAAGATGCAAGTCATGCCCCTTTTATACTAAGGTTCCAATTTGTACCCTCCAGCAATACACACAAAATACTGGAGGAAGTCAACAGGCCAGGCGGCACGTATGGGAAAGAGTAAACAGTCGACAATTTGGGCTGAGACAAATTGGCCTGCCAGTCCTGATGAGCTCCTCCAGCATTTTGTGTGTACTACTTTGATTTTCAGCATCTACAGATTTTCTCTTGTTTGTTATACCCTTCAGCAGCTGTGTTTCCTTAATATCTCTGAGATCATACCTATTTCTGCATGTACTCTTGGCTGACCGGTACTGTTTTAAATATTCTGTACAGAGTTAGTGATGAACTTGTATTATTTTTGTCACCTCCGGCCTTATCCACTGATTTACCTCAGATCGGTAATCACTTTCCCTACTTGTCATGGTCTCTTTATTAGTCCCATCTGTCTCTCCAGTTTCGTCCGTATTTTATGATTTATCCCCACTCTGTGGTTTAATATCCTCTCTGCTCCTCTAGTTATGATTCAATGATTCTATCGTCCTTCCCTCTGGGTCTCCTTAACTGCCTGACTTGCTATCACGCTCTCAAGTCCCCGACTAAATTGGAATGCCCGACTTTATGGGCTGTGACCAGTTCCACAATACAAAGCATTCTGGTCACTTTATCCCTCTCTCTGATAAGCTGCAGTGTTCACAACACAGACTCCAGCCCCATGACAATTCTAAAGGTGTTCCATGGAGAGCGTTCTTCGTGGTTGGAGGTTCCAATGTACATGATTGAAAGATGGTTGTAGATGCAGCCTGGTCTATCAAGGACACAGCTTTCCCAGCCAACATTGACATCTTTACAAGGAAGTGCAGCATCCATCATTAAGAACTCTCACCACCCAGGATGCCCTCTTCTCATTTCTACCATCGCAGATAAGGTACAGAAGCCTGGAGACCCACGCACAGTGTTTTAGGAACAGCTTCTTCCCCTCTGCCATCAGATCTCCGTATGGTCCATGAACCCAAGGACACCTCCTTGCAATTCCTCCTTTGCACTATTGATTTTTATTGTAACTTATAGTAACTTTTTTATGTCTTGCAATGTACTGATAACATAAAGCAATACATTTCATGGTATTGATCACTGGTAATAAATCTGATTCTTATTCTGACACAGCGGATAGTGAGGTCAGCTGAGAAGACCATTGGGGTCTCTCTTCCCGCCATTATGGACATTTACACTACACGCTGCATCCGCAAAGCAAGCAGCATTATGAAGGACCCCACGCACCCCTCATATAAACTCTTCTCCCTCCTGCCGTCTGGGAAAAGGCACCGAAGCAGTCGAGCTCTCACGACCAGACTACGTAACAGTTTCTTCCCCCAAGCTATCAGACTCCTCAATACCCAGAGCTTGGACTGACACCTTACTGCCCTATTGTCCTGTTTATTATTTATTGTAATGCCTGCACTGTTTTGTGCACTTTACGCGGTCCTGGGTAGGTCTGGAGTCTAGTATAGTTTTTTTTCTGTGTTGTTTTTTACATAGTTCAGTCTAGTTTTTTGTACTGTGTCGTGTAACACCATGGTCCTAAAAAACATTGTCTCATTTTTACTGTGTACTGTACCAGCAGTTACGGTCGAAATGACAATAAAAAGTGACTTGACTTGACTTGAATTAAGGTTCCTCAAGCTACCTGTTCCTGCTACAGATGCATTTATCCAGCAATTCACTGGCAGACAGTAGTCACCTTATGTACAGCCCAATATCACTTTATGGACAGACAATCAATCTACAGTATTGTGCAGAAGTCTTAAGCACATATATATATACAGCTAGGATGCCTAAGAAATGTGCACAGTACTGCATTTGTCAACATGGAGCAGAGAGTGAGTTTGTAAATCTGGTGCAGCAAAGGGTGTTGGGTATGGTGAGGGTGGAGCTCTGCGGGAGGGGTGTGGGACAAGTGGCAGAGAAGAGTGCCAGGGCGGGGCATTAAAGCAGCTGCAGACGCACCCAGCCCTGAAACACCAGGCAAGTTCATTTAATTCCAAACAATTGGTTTATTGATCATTAAAGAATGTCTCTCTGGTGCTTCCTGTTCCATCCTCTCTCCCTTCACCTTTTCGCAACCATGATTCCCCTCTTCCTGCCCCCTTCCCACTTTCAGTCCACAACAGAGACCCATATCAGAATCAGGTTTATCATCACTCACATACGTCATGATTTTATTTTTGTGGCAGCTGTACAGTGCAGTACATAAAATTACTACAGTACTGTGCAAAAGTCTTAGACACCATAAAGTCAGGTATGTATATATATATCTAAGATTTTTGCACAGTACTGAATTCATATAAGGTATCTTATGTACTTATATTTATTGTGTGTTTATTATTATTCTGTTCTTTAATTTCTGTGGGGTTTTTTTTTTTGCAATGTTTCGGATCCAGAGTGACAACTATTCTGTTCTCCTTACACTTGTGTACGGGAAATGACATTAAACAACCTAGAATATCACATACTACAATCATGGCACATCACCTGTACTACCATCCTTAATGCAATAATTAACTTCTTAATTATTTTATATTTCAGTTCTAGCATTGGTACAGTGTGCTCCTCTGCTTCTGATCACAGAACATAGAACATTACAGCACACTACGGGTCCTTCAGCTCATGACATTGTGTTGACTTTTTTTAAGCAACTCTAAGATCAATCTAATCCTTCCCTCCCACATAGCCCTCCATTTTTCTATCATCAGTCTGCTGGAACCTGCGCTCTCCACCTTTAAACTCAATTTGTGACCATGCAGTTTCTCTATGCCTCTCATGATCTTATATACGTCTATAAGTTCATTCCTCAATCTCTGATCCTTCAGGGCAAAAAATCTCCACCTTCTCCAGTCAGGAAGACAACAATTTCAGGAGGAATGGACCACTTGCCAGGATATACTGTACCATGCAAACGTCTTAGGCACTTATATACAGCTAGGGTGCCTAGGAATTTTGTACAATGCTGTATTTGTCAAGGTAAAGTGGAGAGGAATCCTGTAAATCCAGCAGGAGCAAAGGATGTTGGGAATGGCAAGGGTGGAGAACTGCGGGAGGAGAATGGGATAGGCAGATACTCCTTTATTGGGGCAATGGGTGGCACTGGTGCAGACACACCCAGCCCTGAGACACCAAGCAGGATCAGAATGTCTCTCTGGCGCTCCCTGCTCCCTCTCCTTTCCTCTTTTTCCAACCATGACTCCCCCTTCCCACTTATGGGTCTTCTACCAGTCCACAATAGAGACCCACATCAGAATTAGGTTTATCATCACTCACATATGTCATGATTTTTTTTTTGCAGCATTTGTTGTTCAGACCAAACATCAGAATGGGGAAAAAATGTAATCTATGTGACTTTGACCATGGAATGATTGTTGGTGCCAGATGGGGTGGTTTGAGTATCTCAGAAACTGCTGATCTTCTGGGATTTTCACATACAACAGTCTCTGGAGTTGACAGAGAATGGTGTAAAAACAATTTTTAAAAAGAAATCCAGTGAGTGGCAGCTCTGTGGGTGAAAACACCTTGTTAATGAGAGAGGTTAGAGGAGAATGGCCAGACTGGTTCAAGCTGACAGGAAGGTGACAGTAATTCAAATAAACCAGTGTTACCACAGTGGCGTGCAAAAGAGCATCTCTGTACATACATGTTGAAAGTTGAAGTGGATGGGCTAAGCAGCAGAAGACCACAAACGTACTCCCAAGTCAGGGTAGTAACTGTCCCTGAACCCAGTGGTGTGGTACCTAAAGCTCCTATGCCTGCTGCCCAACGCTAATAGCGAGAAGAGAGCATGTCCTAGGTGGTGGGTGTCTTTGTTGATGAATGCTGCTTTCCCGTATCAGTGCTCAGTAGTGGGGTGGGCTTTGTCTGTGATGGACAAGGCTTCTGCACGTGCCAAACAATGTTCCCTCTAAGTTTTTTTTATAGCTGCGCAGAACAACCGTGGCTCTGAGCAGGAAATGTTTACGCGGCTTGAAAACTACACGACACTTTAAATTAACATTATGTAAAAGAGATTTCCGGCTGCAAGGCAGCAAAGGCTATGTGCGCAGGAGCATTCCCGTTACTGTGCGGTCGCCCACCCGTCAGCTTAGAGGGAGCAGTGGTGTCAACCACAAAAGGCAATGCAATTAGACTATTCTGAAAACACCTCCTAAAACCCCAGCCTCTGCTGCCAAGAAGAACAAAGACAGTAATCATGGGGGAACACCACAGCCTGCAAGTTCACTTCAAGCTTTACTTTGTCCAGACCAGGATACAAGTCCTTCGTCATCACTCAGATAATGTTTCATAGCTGCCTCGTGCCTTCCCAACAATACTGTGGGTGCATCTTCACCAGGCAGGTTGCAAGAAGCTGGTTCACCACCATTTTCTTGTTGGCAACTACAGACTGGCATTAAATACTTAGTTTATCAGTGAAGCCCACAGCCCATTCATGCATAAAGCAGATATCTGTTTATTTGAATGACTTGAGGTGAATTTCGGAT
Organism: Hemitrygon akajei; assembly: GCF_048418815.1. NCBI lineage: Eukaryota > Metazoa > Chordata > Chondrichthyes > Myliobatiformes > Dasyatidae > Hemitrygon > Hemitrygon akajei. The sequence continues at coordinate 189,680,547 of NC_133127.1, forward strand.
GACAAGCTAATTTCTTATAATTTCTGGGCAGAATGAAGAGCTTTGCAGTAATATTCAGTGGCCACTTTATTAGGGAAATCTGTATACCTGCTCGATAATGCAAATATCTAATCAGCCAATCAACTCCATGCATAAAAGCACATAGACATTTTCAAGAGGTTGTGTTGTTATTCAGCTCAAATATCAGAATAGGGAAGAACTGTGATCTACTGTGATTGACTGTGGAATCTCAGTGTTGTATATGGTGACATTTATGTACTTAGATAATAAATTTACTTTGGCTTTGAATGATTGTTGGTGCCATACAGGGTGGTTTGAGTATCTCAGAAACTGCTGATCTCCTGGGATTTTCACTTTGCAACCACCTCTAGAGTTTACAGAGAATGGTGCAAAAAGCAGAATAAAATCCAATGAGTGGTGGTTCTGAGGGCACCCCTGAAGGAGATAAGGGGAGAATGGCCAGACTGGTTCAAGCTGACAGGAAGGTGACAGTAACTCAAATAACCAGGTGTGGCAACAGTGGTGTGCAGAAGAGCATCCCTGAATGTGCAAAATATCAGACTTTGAAGTGGATGGGCTACAGCATCAGAAGACCATGAAAATACACTCAGTGGCCACTTTATTAGGTACAGGAGGCAGTTAATAAAGTGGCCTCTGAGGGTATATAGCATCTTTCTCAAGAGCCCAAGAGGTTAAGTACCTCTTCCTATTCTTACACATCACAGAAGTAAAATGGTTTAATAATTGATCGCATTCTAACATGACATTTCAATATTCTGGCTGAGATAAGTTAAGACGTTTATTTTGGTTCACTGTATGACTGACGTTTAGGAGGAGAAAGAAAGTGAAATTGCCTGCATGAAAAGAATATAATGGAACATTGTTGAAGAGAAGCATTTGAAAAATGGGTTAGTTAAGTTATGTATTCTGGTCGAGCAGTTCCTCAAATAGCAACACACTGTGGTCTCTTGGGTGCAGATGACGCTCGATTCGAAAAGCTCATCAGAGCCAAGATTGCAGGAGTGAATTTAGAACAATACTTTATGTAGGTAAAAGAAATTTAAAATTAACAAAGCCGATTGGATTCTATTGCTAAAGCATCGGCTGGTGGAATTTAAGCTTGAAAATGTGAGGCATTATATTTTGGTAGGACTCATAAGGTTCGGAGATAGAACAGTAAGAAGCATAAAGCATCAGCCTAACCAAGGTGCCTCATTGTAGCTGGTCCCATTTGATCAACTACCCTCTTATTCAGGGGTTCCCAACTTTTTTTATACCACGGACCCTTACCATTAACTGAGTGGACCCCAGGTTGGGAACATCTTCTCTAAATCTTTCTAATTCACATACCTGTCCAATTATCTGTTCAATGCTATTGTTGTACCTGCCTCAACTGCCTCTTCTGGCAGTGCACAGTTGCCTCTCAGGTTCCTACTAAATCTTCCCTCTTTCACCTTAAACCTGTGCCTTCTAGATCTTAAATCCTCAACCCTTAGAAAAAGATGGTGTGCATTCAGACTATCTCTGACCCTCATGATTTTTTATACCTCTAAAAGATCTCATCTCAGTCTCTTACAGTCCAAGAAATACCGTCCAACCTCTCTATAACTCAGGACTTCAAGTCCTGGCAACATAAATCCTTTCTGCAGCGGGATCTTGGTGAAAATAGGTTCAAAGTCCAAAATAAATGAAACTACATATATGTCACCATATAAGAACTTCATCTTCTTACAGGCATACACAGTAAATACAAGGAAACATACTAGAACCAATAAAAAAACTACACACAAATAAAGACATATGAGCAGAATTAAGCCACGTGCTCCATCGTGGCTGATTTATTATCCCTCTAAACCCCATTCTCCGACCTTCACACTGTAACCTTTGACACCTTGACCTACCAACCTCTGCTTTAAATATACTCAATGACTTATTCCCCACAGACAGAAGGTGGTGAATCCATGGAATTCATTGCTACAGATGGTTGTGGAGTCCAAGTTATTGGGCAACATTTAAAATGGAGTTTGAAAGGTTCTTGAGTAGTAAGTGTCAAAGGTTATGGGGGGAAGCTAGGAGAATGGAGTTGAGAGGGATAAATTAGCTATTATGGAATAGTGGAGCAGACTCAATGGGTTGAATAGCCTGATTCTGCTCCTGGGTATTATGGTCTTAATATTAGAATTTCTGAGGTGAGGCACAAGATTTAATAGTGAGGAGGTTATGGAAGGATGTGATTAAAATGGAGAGGGTAAAGGGGAGATTCATTAGGAAGTTGTCTGGCTGGAGAAATTCAGCTATGCAGAGAGATTTGATAGATTGGCTTTACCTACCCCAGAGCAAAGGAAGCTGAGGGGAGACCTGATTTTAGAAATTAGATTTTAAAGATGTTATAGATGTTTAAAGATTAAAGATTAGCAGTTTTAAAGCTGTCTCGCATGTACATCAAAACATGGTGATATATGTTATTTTGTGCCAATAACCAACATGGTCTGAGGATTGTACTGGGTGCAGCCCACAAATGTTGCCACACTTCCAGCATAGCATACCCTGACTGAGATGTTCAAAATTATAGGAAATCATATAACCATATAACAATTACAGCACGGAAACAGGCCATCTTGGCCCTTCTAGTCCGTGCCGAACGCTTACTCTCAGTTAGTCCCACCAACTTGCACTCAGCCCACAACCCTCCATTCCTTTTCTGTCCATATACCTATCCAATTTTACTTTAAATGACAATACTGAACCTGCTTCTACCACTTCTACTGGAAGCTCGTTCCACACATCTACCACTCTCTGAGTAAAGAAGTTCCCCCTCGTGTTACCCCTAAACTTTTGCCCCCTAACGCTCAACTCATATCCTCTTGTTTGAATCTCCCCTATTCTCAATGGAAAAAGCCTATCCACATCAACTCTATCTATCCCCCTCATAATTTTAAATACCTCTATCAAGTCCCCCCTCAACCTTCTACACTCCAAAGAAGAAAGACCTAACTTGTTCAACCTTTCCCTGTAACTTAGGTGCTGAAACCCAGGTAACATTCTAGTATATCTTCTCTGTACTCTCTCTATTTTGTTGACATCTTTCCTATAATTCGGTGACCAGAACTGTACACAATACTCCAACTTTGGCCTTACCAATGCCTTGTACAATTTCAACATTACATCCCAACTCCTATACTCAATGTTCTGATTTATAAAGGCCAGCATACCAAAAGCTTTCTTCACCACCCTATCCACATGAGATTCCACCTTCAGGGAACTATGCACCATTATTCCTAGATCACTCTGTTCTACTGCATTCTTCAATGCCCTACCATTTACCATGTATGTCCTATTTTGATTATTCCTACCAAAATGTAGCACCTCACACTTATCAGCATTAAACTCCATCTGCCATCGTTCAGCCCACTCTTCTAACTGGCCTAATTCTCTCTGCAAACTTTGAAAACCTACATCATTACCCACAACACCACCTATCTTAGTATCATCTGCATACTTACTAATCCCATTTACCAGCCCATCATCCAGATCATTCATGTATATTACAAATGACATTGGACCCAGTACAGATCCCTGAGACACTCCACTAGTCACTGGCCTCCAACCTGACAAACAGTTATCCACCACTACTCTCTGGCATCTCCCATCCAGCCGCTGTTGAATCCATTTTACTACTTCAATATTAATAGCTAACGATTGAACCTTCCTAACTAACCTTCTATGTGGAACCTTGTCAAAGGTCTTACTGAAGTCCATAGAGACAACATCCACTGCTTCACCCTCGTCAACTTTCCTAGTAAGCTCTTCAAAAAATTCCAATAAGATTTGTCAAACATGACCTTCCACGCACAAATCCATGTTGATTGTTCCTAATCAGACCCTGTCTATCCAGATAATTATATATACCATCTCTAAGAATACTTTCCATTAATTTACCCACCACTGATGTCAAACTGACAGGCTTATAATTGCTAGATTTACTCTTAGAACCCTTTTTAAACAATGGAACCACATGAGCAATACGCCAATATGCCAGACAGACAGTACTGAAATTCTGCCCCCATTAACAGAAGCATCTATAAACTAGTGGGCATCATTTTTGGGAACATCATCATTATGTGCCATGTCGTATGACATGGGTGATCATGATCTCATGACCATGATTGTTCTTGGCAAATTTTTCTACCGAAATGGTTAGCCAATGCTTTCTTCTAGGCAGTGTCTTTGCAAGACGGGTGACTCCAGCCATTGTCAATACTCTTCAGAGATTGTCTGCCTGATGTCAGTGGTCACATACCCAGGGCTTGTGTTATGCACCAGAAGCTCATACTACCATCTATCACCTTCTCCCATGGCTTCACATGACCCTGATCGGGGGGGCTCAGCAGTTACTACTCTTTGCCCAAGGGTGACCTGCAGGCTATCAGAGAGAAGGAGCACCTTACACCTCCTTTGATAGAGATGTATCTCCACTCCACCACCCAAATTTTTGGGAGGGGTATATAATTTTAGATGGAATTTGAAGAGAGTTTTGTTTTCATCCAAAGGATGGTTGGCATCTAGAACACACTGCCTGAGTCAGAGAAGAATGGCACAACTCCCAACAGCATTCAAAATGTATGTAGAGATGCACTTGAAACATCACAGTGCAGAAAGATACAGTCCAAGTGCAAGAACATGCGATTCAAGATTTTAAAAAAAGGCTTTAAAGATTGGATTTATCTGTCGCACATACATTGAAACATACAGTGAAATGTGTCCAACACACACAAAATGCTGGAGGAATGCAAATTTCTTCCAGCGTTTTGTGTGTGTTGCTCAGATTTCCAGCATCTGCAGATTTTCTCTTGTTAGTGAAATGTGTCATTTGCATCGACAACCAATACAGTCTGAGGATGTGCTGACGCCAGCCCGCAAGTGCTGCCACACCTCTGGTGCCAACATAGCATGCCCAAAATTTATTAACCCTAATCCATACGTCTTGGGCATGTGGGGCAAACTGGAGCACCCAAAGGAAACCCACATGGTCATAGGGAGAATATACAAAATCCTTGCAGGTAAAAATAGGAATTGTATCTGAATTAGTGGCACTCTAAAATGTTATGCTAACTGTTATGTTACCATATGGCCCCATAGATTAAGTACTTTTGGAAATGGAATTGGAATTGGTTTGTTATTGGCACATGGACAAGATGCAGAGCTGACTGAAAAGCAGCAGAAGGACTTCAGTCCGGAAAATTACGAAGTGATTCGCTTTCATTTTTGTGGCCTGGTACGGAAGAAGTAGTGGATACAGACTAGACCATCACGGGTAAAGCCCTCCAAACCATTGAGCACATTTACACAAAGCGCTGTCACAGGGAAACAGCATCCATCATCAGGGACTCCTACCACCCAGGTCATGCTGCCTTCGCTCTGCTGTCATCAGGAAGAAGGTACAGGAGCCTCAGACTCATGCCACCAAGTTCAGTAACAATTATTACTCCTCAACTAGCAGAGGCTCTTGAACCAGCGGTGATAACTTCACTCAACTTCATACACCCCAACACTAAACTTTCAAGGACTCTAAATCTCATGTTCTCAGTATTTATTGTTTATTTATTACTATTACTATTTTTGGTCTTTTGTATTTGCAGTTTATTCTCCTTTGCAGATTGGTTGTCTGTCTTGTTGGGTGAGTCTTTCATTGATTCTGTTGTGTTTCTTGTATTTACTATGAATGCCCGCAAGAAAAAGAATCTCAGGGCTTTATAAAAGGGCTGAACTGAGTACGTCTGGATCCTTTCGATTTTGTGTTTTATATTCTGTGTTTTTTGCTTGTCTCTTTTTCGCCGATTAGGCAATTTGGTTTTTTTTTGCTTGTGGGATGGGGGTAGGATGTGATTAATGTTTTTCTTTGAAAGGTTTCCAGGGTTTTCTTTCTTTAGTGGCTGTCTATGGGAATCTCAGGATTGTATACGGCATACATGCTTTGATAAAAAATGTTCTTTGAATCTTTGTATATGGTGACATATTTATACTTTGATAATAAATTTGCTTTGAATTTTGAACTTAGAAAAGTCAAATTTGAAGGCAGAATACAGGGGTAATGACAGAATTTTTGTCAGTGTGGAGGAAAAGTGGGAAATTGGAGTCCAGGTCCGTAGATCCCTCAACGTTGCTACACAAGTTGGTAAGGTGGTTAAAAAGGCATATGGTGTGTTGGCCTTCATTAGTTGGGGGATTGAGCTCAAGACCGTCAAAGTAATGTTGCAGCTCTACACTTGAAATACTGTGCTCAGACCTGGTCGCTCATTAAAGGAAGAATGTGGAAGCTTAAAAGAGGGTGCAGAGAGGATTTACCAGCATGCTGCCTGGGTTAGAGAGCATGTCTAATTGGGAAAGGATAAGGCAGGCACAATTACACGTTGTAGAGACATTTTGATAGGTAGATGGATTGGAGTTTAAGAGGGAAATGGGCATATCAGACGAGCTTGGTGGGCACCATGGTCAGCATGCACTTGTTGGGCTGAAAGGCCTGTTTCCATGCAGTTCAATTTGATTATTCTATTCCCTAGAGCCCAAGAGCAAGGAAAGACGAGGTTCGATTGATTTGAGTGTCGGGCCAGATTGGAAAGGTCGGGTACGGGCCAAATTGAGGAGGCAGGCCTGAATCCAAGAGCAAGGAAGGACCCAAGGCTTGGACAGTTTAAGTGCCAGGCCAGATTGAAAAAGTAAGGGTGTCAATGCTGGAAGCAATGGACAGGCCGGTTCAGCTCTTAGCTCCACGAGGTTTACTCAAATCTGTGCAGAACTGAGGCTGTGGCTTTCAATTAAAGAGGCCCTGAAGTGGCTGTGGACTCACTTTCATGAATGTCAGTTCTGAATACTGTTAGTTACTTTTATTGTTTGTGTGATTTGTTTCTTTTTCTGCACATTGAGTGTTTGACAGTTTCTTTTTTTTTAATGGGTTCTATTGGGTTTCTTAGTTTTGTGGCTGCTTGTAAGGAGACAAATTCCATGATTGTATACACACTTTGATAATAAATGTATTTTGAACTTTGAACATTTATCTGTTAGTCAATAAGGGATATAGATAGGTTGAATGCATGCAGGCATTTTCTGATGAGATCGCATGAGACTAGAACTAGAGGTTGAGGATGAAAGGTGAAATATTTAAGGGAAGATCTGTGGGGGAACCTCTTCACTCAGAATGAGGTATGAGTGCATATCAAACTTCCAGCATCTGCAGGTTCAATTAACATTTAAGAGAAGTTCAGATAGCTTCGTCGATGGGAGTAGGGTGACGGCTATGGTCCAAGTGCAGGCTGATGGGACTAGGCAGAAATCCAGGCCATCACGGACTAGATGCAAAATTCAAATTTATTATCAAAGTGCAAAAAGTCACTGTATGCTACCCTGAGATTTATTTCCTTGCAAGCGTTCACGGTGGAACTAAAAAATGCAATAGAATCGATGAAAAACTACACGCTGAGACTGACAAACAACCAGTGTGCAAAAGAAAACAAACTGCAAATACAAAAATAAAGAAATAAGAATAAACAAATGATACCAAGAACACAAACTGTAGAGTCCTTGAAAGTGAGTCAATAGATTGTGGAATATGTTCAGAGTGATTCCATAGTTCTTCCCCCAAGCTATCAGACTCCTCAATACTCAGAGTCTAGACTGACCATCTACATCATTTATTATTATATTGTAATTTGTCCTCTACTGTGCCTATTGTCTTGTTTATATAATTATTATACTGCCCTGCATTGTTTTCTGCACTTTATGCAGTCCTGTGTAGGTCTGTAGTCTAGTGCAGTTTTTTGTGTTGTTTTATGTAGTCTAGTGTAGCCTTGTGCTGTCTCATATAGTCTAGTGTAGTTTTGTGTTTCATGTAGCACCAGGGTCCTGGAGGAACGTTGTTTCATTTTTTACTGTGTACTGTACCAGCAGTTTATGGTCGAAATGACAATAAACTTGACTTGATTTGACTTGACTTGAATTTATCCATAGCAATGCACACACAAAATGCTGGAGGAGCTCAGCAGGTCAGAGAGTACCTATGGAAGTGAATAAACAGTCGACGCTTCGGGCCAACACCCTTACTCAGGACTGAAAAGGAAGGGGGAAGATTCTAGAGTAAAAAGGTGCTGGGGGGGGGGGGGGAAGTTACATTGCTGATTCAGGATGTTGAAGGGTATTAATTGTTCCTCAACCTGGCGATGTTGTTCCTATGCTCCAGTACCTCCTTCCCAATGGCAGCAGTGAGAAAGAGAGCATGGACTAAATGGGCCAAAGGGCCTCTTTCTGTGCTGTACTGCACAACGACTCTAAGACTCCAGCAAGGGCTCCCCCTGAGCCACAGTATGACTCCTGAACAACAGCCACTGGGTAAATCCATTTCATTGACCACGGTAAAGCCCTGAGTTTGTGCGTGATGCTTTATAACAGCAAGTTTTCTTTCTGCCTTTCCCTCACAACGCAAAGGCAAGCTTATTACTTCCTGATTACACTAAAACAAATTCCCTTGCAATGCTCGGTAATTAAAGGTCATAAATTTGCATGCAAATTAGGTTACATCTTATCAGCTAAGATGTGGCTTGAAATCCTGAGAGGAGGAAAGGCAGGCATAATGCTGCGCAATTATTACTGTTCTAAAATTTAACAGGATTGCATATAACTCCCCTGTCCATTATTTGAACAAACGCGTCAACCAATTTAAAACAAATTGCTTAATCCATCTGTTAAAATGGTACTAAATACCAACGGACTGGCTTTGGGATGTTAATATTCATACAATTTTAATTATGGGGCAAGATTGAGAAATAGAGGAAATGTATTGCATCTTTATAGCACCCTTCATAGTCCCAGACTGCCCTAGAGTGCTTTTCAGCCAGCAAATTAGCCCACAGAAAGTGGTGGATACAGCCCAGTCCATCGCAGGCAAATCCCTCCCCACCATTGAGCCCATCCACGAGGAGCGGCATCACAAGAAAGCAGCGTCATCAAGGACAGCCACGATCCAGGCCGTGCTCTCTTCTTGTTCAGCCATCAGGAAGGAGGTTCCGGAGTCTCAGGTCCCACATTAACATGTTCAGCAACAGTTATTACACCTCAACCATTAGGCTTCTGAACCAGCATGGATAACTTCACTTACCTCAATTCAGCTGATTCAGCAACCTGTACACTCCTTTTCAAGAAATCGATAACTCGTGTTCTCAGTATTATTTATTTATTGCTTATTCATTATTATTCTTTTATGTGGTTTTTTTTGTATTTAGTCTTCTTCTGCGGCAGCTGCTCTGGGCTTCACGTCTGCAGCTCTGAGGCCTTTGGCTTCGCTGTGTGATGAACTGAGGCTGGCGCTGTGGCCTGCTCCGGCTTCTCTGGGCATCACGTCCATGGACTCACTGTTACTCTGAATGCTGTTTGCTTGCTATTATCATTTGAACAATTTGTTTTTTGTTCACTCTCTCTATGCTTTGAATGCTTGTTGCTCTTTTTAAATGGGTTCTTTACGGGTTTCTTGTTTCGTGGCTGCCTGTAAGGTTGCATAATGTATACACGCTTTAATAATAAGTGTACTTTGAACTTGAACTTGGAACTTTTGCACATTATAGGTCAGTTTTTGTGTGTAGTTTTTCATTAATTCTATTGTAATTCTTTATTCTACTGTGAATGCTTGCAAGAAAATGAATCAGGGTAAAAAATGGTGACATACTGTATATGTACGTACTTTAATAATAAAGTTGTTTTGAACTTTGAATTAGAGCACAGCGTATAGGAAGTATCTGACAAAGAGGGGCAGAGGAAGCTAAGGATATTACCAGAGCATTAAAATATCTGTTAAAAGATCATGAGACACAGGAGCATAATTGGCCCATTTGGTCCACCGAGCCTGCTCCATCATTCCATCATGGACAATTTATGATCCCCCTTAACCCCATTCTCCTGCTTTCTTCCCATAACCTTGGATGCCCTTACTAATCAATTACCTAGCAGCCTCTACTTCAAATATACCCATTGACTTGGCCTCCACAGCTGCCTGTGGCAAAGAATTCCGCAGATTCACCACTCTCTGGCTAAAGAAATTCTTCCTTATCTCAATTCAAAAGGATATCCTACTATTCTGAATCTGTGCCCTCTGGTGCTAGACTCCCTCACTATAGGAAACTTTCTCTCCATGCCCACTCTGTCTAGGCCTTTCATTATTCGATCGATTCCAATGAAATCCCCCCTCATTCTTCTGAACTCCAGTGAGTACAGGCCCAAAGAACTCTGCCCAAACTCAAGTACCAGATCTTGGCCCAGCCTGCCCACAGACAGCACTGGTCCCTTAACTACCTCCTCGGGCAGCTCAATCCACATACACTATCTTGCACACTCAGGGTGAAAAATACACTCCTCATGTTCTTTTTAAAATCTTTCCCTCTCATCTTAAACCTATGACTTCTTGTTCACGATTCCACAACCTAGGGAAAGAGAAAGAGTGCATTCACCTTATCTACAGTACTATGCAAAGGTCATATGATTCAGGACATCTGATTCCAAACGATCGGTCTATTGATCATTAGGGAATGTCTCTCTGGTGCTTCCAATTCTCCCCTTTCCCTTCCTCTTTTCCCAACCATGATTCCCCTCTCCCTGCCCCCTTCCCACTCTCAGTCCACAGTAGAGACCCATATCAGAATCAGGTTTATCATCACTCATATGTCATGAAATTTGTTTTTTTTTTGTGGCAGCATTACAGTGTAATACATAAAATTACCACAGTACTTTGCAAAAGTCTTAGGCAACTTAGCTATATATATGTGCCTAAGAATTTTGCACAGTACTGTATGCCCTTCATGATCTCATACATCTTTCAGTCTCCTGCACTCTAAGGAAACAGATCCTAGCCTGTCCAACTTCTCTCTATAACTCAGTGCCTCAAGTCCTGGCAACATACTAGTAAATCTTTCCTGCACTTTTTCCAGTTTAATTCCACTTTTCTTTAGTCAGTTTGTGTCACCCTGTACCTTAACTGCATTAGGCATTCTGTCCTCTCCCCACTTCCATCTGGCAGAAGATACAAAAGCCTGAAAGCATGTGCCACTGGGCTCAAGGACAGCTTCTGTCCCATTGTTATAAGACGATTGAATGGCTCTCCAGTATGATGAGTTGGACTCAAACTCAGAATCTATCTCATTATGATTTTTAAAACTTACTTATTGTGAGACTTGCCACCCAACAAACCGCCTAATTAATCCGAGTCTAGTTAAAACAGAGAGTGCAAAGAAATTTCTTCAGCCAAAGAGTGGTGAATCTGTGAAATTTGTTATCACGGGCAGCTGTGTGGGCCAAGTCACTGGGTGTATTTAAGGCAGAGCTTGATAGGTTCCTGATTGGACTTGGCATCAAAAGCAATGGGGAGAAGGCTGGGGAGTGGGGCTGAGGAGGGGAAAAAGGATCATCCGTGATTGAATGGGGAGCAGACTCGATGGGCCAAACTCTGCTGCTTTGTCTTATGATCTTATGGTTTTATCATGGGACAATTTACAATAACCAAATAACCTACCAACCAGTATGATTTTGGACTGTGGGAGGAGTCCGGAGCACCCAGAGGAAACCCATGTGTTCACAGGCAGAACGTACAAACCTCTTACAATACAATACAAATACAAATACTTTATTGTCACCAAACAATTGATACTAGAGTGTACAATCATCACAGTGATAGTTGTTTCTGTGCTTTGTGCTCCCTGAAGTACAAATCGAAGTAAATATAATAAAAATTTAAATTATAAATCATAATTAGAAAACAGAAAAGGGAAAGTAAGGTAGTGCAAGTCAGGTCCAGATATTTGGAAGGTACGGCCCAGATCCGGGTCAGGATCCGTTCAGCAGTCTTATCACAGTTGGAAAGAAGCTGTTCCCAAATCTGGCCGTACGTATCTTCATGCTCCTGAACCTTCTCCCGGAGGGAAGTGGGACAAAAAGTGTGTTGGCTGGGTGGGTTTTTTGTCCTTGATTATCCTAGCAGCACTGCTCCGACAGCGTGCGGTGTAAAGTGAGTCCAAGGATGGAAGATTGGTTTGTGTGATGTGCTGGGCTAGGTTCACGATCTTCTGCAGCTTCTTCCGGTCTTGGACAGGACAACTTCCATACCAGGTTGTGATGCACCCTAGAAGAATGCTTTCTATGGTGTACCTATAAAAATTAGTGAGGGCTTTAGGGGACAGGCCGCAGTGGGAAACACTTTACTGTTTACCTGCACTGCACTCTCTCTGAAGTTGTAACTCTATATTCTGTTATTGCTTTCCTTTGTACCACTTCAATGCATTGTGTGATGGATTAAACAGTATGAACAGTAGGCAACACAAACTTCTCACTGTATCACAATAATAAACCAATTCCAATTCCAATTCTGCATTCTGTTTTAATTTTAGTTCTTCAAATTATGTATGGCATTATCTGTCTGGATGGCAAGCAAACAAGTGTTTTTTTTAACATTGCATCTCGGCAGATGTGACAATAATAAACCACTAACAATAGCATCAATTATTTTTGAGAGACTCTCTTGGCAGTGGGGAGATTTAATTGAGGATATAAAATGATAAGAAGTCTAGGCAGAGCGAGAGTGAAGATACACACTCAGTGGCCACTTTATTAGATACTGACAAGAGAAAATCTGCAGATGCTGGAAATCCAAGCAACACACACAAACACACAAAATGGTGGAGGAACTCAGCAGGCCAGGCAGCATCTATAGAAAAGAGTACCGTCAATATTTCGGGGCAAAATCCTTCATCAGGACTAGAGACAAGAAGCTGAGGAGTCAGAGTTAAGAAGTGGCTGGGGGGGGGGAGGAAGAAACACAAGGTGATAGGTGAAACTGGGAGGGGGTGGGATGAAGTAAAGTGTTGGGAAGTTGACTGGTGAAAGAGATGCAGGGCTGGAGGAGAGAGAATCCGATAGGAGGCCATGGAAGAAAGAAAATGGGGAGGAGAACCAGAGGGAGGTGATGGGCAGGTAAGGAGGTAAGGTGAGAGAGGGAAAAGGGGATAGGGAATGGTGAAGGTGGGAAGGGTCATTACTGGAAGTTCAAGATATCGATCTTCATGCCATCAGGTTGGAGGCAACCCAGATGGAACCTGAGTGTGGCTTCGTAGCGACGGTTAATGATACCAAGGACTGATGCATCGGAATGGAAATGGGAAGTGGAATTAAAATGGGCGCCACTGGGAGATTCCACTTTTTTCTGGCTGACGAAGCGTAGGGGCTTGGTGAAGCGCTCTCCCAATCTACGACGGGTCTCTCCGATATACAGGAGGCCACACCGGGAACACCGGATTCAGAAGATGAACTCACGGGCTCACAGGTTAAGAGTTGCCTCACCTGGAAGGACTGTTTGGGGCATTGGAGGAGGTGTAGGGGCAGGTGTAGCTCTTGTTCCAAGTGCCAAGAGGGAGATCAGTGGGGAGGGAAATGGACAAGGGAATCGTTTAGGGAGCTATCCCTTTGGAAAGCAGAAAGTGGGGGAGGGAAAGATTTTCTTAGTGGTGGGATCCCATTGGAGATGGCGTAAGTTAATTATATGCTGGATGTGGACCTGGTGGTGTGATAGGTGAGGACAAGAGGAACCCTTGTCAGTGTGTTTTTCACACCATTCTCTGTAAACTCTAAAGTTTTGTGCATGAAAGTTCCAGGAGATCAGCAGTTTCTGAGGTACTCAAACCAGCCCATCTGGCACCGACTATCGTTCTGTGGTCAGAGTCAGTTAGATCACATTTCTTCCCCATTCTGATGTTTGGTCCCAGAGTCAGAATCACTTTATTCCCAGTATATGAAACATACCAGAACTGATTGTGGTTCGATGCCAAGCATAAAACACAGGACAATACCATAACAGACAACACAATAGCAACAAACAATTTACAAGACAATAGTACAAACAGCCATGAGCAAACAACAATTAGCACAACAAACATCAATAATCAAACTGAAATAAACGCATGAACAGACTCAATAATTATCAACAGAATAAGGAGAGAAGGAAAGACCATTTAACGGAGATTGTTCAGGGACACTTGGGGTATTCCACCTGAGTGAATTTTGTTGAAAAGTTGGATGGTTACAGGAAAGAAACTTCGGAGGTGACATGTGGTTCTTGTGGTGATGGACTTGTAGTGTCTCCCTGATGGCAATTTGATGAATAGGTGACTGCTAGGGTGGGTCGAGTCAGCAGTAAATTTTCCAGCTCTTTTCTTTGCTCTGAAGATGAACAACTGAACCTCTTGACCATGCCTGCATGCTTTTATACATTGAGTTGCTGCCATACAATTGGCTGATCAGATATTTACAAGGCGTACAGTCGTACTAATAAAGTGGCCACAGGGTATATCCTGGCTGTAGGAAGATTCTACTGAGGGTATAAAATGATGAGAAGAATAGGCTGGGTGAGAGTGAAGATACATTTCCATTAGGAAAAGCAACATAGGAGCATAGAGTTCAGAAAATTAAGTTTACTTGTCAAAGGGTTAGAAGAAAGCTGAGATAAATACTTGACTCAGTGAGTGGTGGAGGTGGAATTCATTGCCTGAAAGGTTGTGGAGGCCTGAAACCACAACACAAAGTATCTAGATGAGCTTTCTCATGCAACAGCTGGTGCATATATGGAATGAACCATCAGAGAAATTGCCTGAGGCAGCTATAAAAACAAAATGGCTCAAAGTGAGGGGAAGGAGTTTTGTCAGGAAGCTGAGTGGTACTTTTTAATCGTTATTTTATTTATTTTTATTATTCAGCGATACATCGTGGAACAGGCCCACTCAACCCAACAAGCCGCACCACCCAGTAGGCCTCCTATTTAACCTTTGCCTAATCATGGGACAATTTGCATTTTACAATGACTAATCAGCCCAGTAATCTTGTTGGACCATGGGAGGAAACTGGAGCATCCAAGGAAACCTACATGCTCGTGGGAAGAACATACGAACCTTCTTACAGAGGACGCTGGATGTGAACTCCAAAACTCTGATGCCCTGAGCTGTAATAGCGTCGCGCAAGCCACATATTACCATAGCGTCCCTGAACACAGAGCATGGTTGGTATGTGAAATGGGCTGCCAGAAGAGCTGGGAAACCAGATATAAATGCTATCTTTAAGAGGGATTCACACAAATTGTTAAGGTATAGAGGTACACAGTCCTAATGTGAACAAATAGGATTAGTGGAAACGGACAAAAGGAGTCAGCATGGAAGTGATGGGCCAAACGAAGCTTTTTCTAGTTGGACAACCCTGTGAGTCTTACAGGTGGAAACATTCTCCCTGTAACACTCTGTCAAAGCATTGCAAATAAATCCATTAGGCCAATCCACAGCACTCTTTCTTGAGGAGAATAAAGGACCTGTACTATGAGCAGTTTCTGGCCCCTTATCTAAGAAAGGATGTGCTGACACTGGAGATGGTCCAGAGGAGGTACACGAGAATTATCCCAGGAATGAAAGGATTAACGTATGAGAAGTCTTTGATGGCTCCTAGCCTGTACTTGCTGGAGTTTTTAGGAATGTGAGGGGGTGGGAAACCTCATTGAAACCTATCAAATATTGAGATGTTAGATAAAGTGGATGTGCAGGAGGATGTTTCCTGTAGTGGGAGAGTTTAGGATGAAAGGGCACAGTCTCAGAATAGGAGAACATCAATTTAGAACAGAGATAAGGAGGAATTTATTTAGCCAGAGGGTGGTGAATCTGTGGAACTCATTGTCACAGACAGTTGTGGAGACCAAGTCACTGGGTATATTTAAAGCAGAGACTGATAGTTTCTTCATTAGTGAAGGTATCAAAGGTTAGGAGGAAAAAAATAGAGAATGGAGTTGAAAGAGATAACAAATCAGCCACAATGGAATGGCAGAGCAGACTCAATGGACTGAATGGCCGAATTCTGCTCTGATGGCTTATGATCTTAGGATCTTATGGTATGTTCAGATGTAAATATTAAGAGTCCCTTATCTTTATAATGTACATGTGACAGGTGCTGCCATACCACCTTTGCATAAACAAGCAATGTGCAAAAAAAGACAAATTGTGCAGATAAATAAATAGATAGATAGAGTTGTAGAGGTCTTGAAAGTGAGTCTGTAGATTACAGAATCAGTTCAGAATTGAGGTGAGTGCTGGTTCAGAAGCCTGATGGTTGATGGGTAATAACAGTTTCTGGTGTAGGACCTAAAGCTTCTGTACCTCTTGCCTAATGGTAGTAGCAAGAAGAGGTCACAGCCTGGATGTTGAGGGTCTTTGATGATGGATGTTGCCTTCTTGTAACACTGCTCCTTGTAAATGTGCTCAATGGTGGGGAGGGCTTTGCCTTTGATGGACTGGGCCGTGTCCACTACTTTCTTTGGATTATTGGCAATCATTTTGGAGATACAAAGAGTAATGAGATGAAATGTTATATAAGGAAAGGTTGGACAAACTTGCCTGGTTCTCCCTAGAGAGTCGGAAGCGGAGAGACCTTGCAGAGATTGTCAAAATGATGAGAGACATAGACAGGTAAGACAGTCAGAATCTTTTCCCTGAGCAAACGACACAGAGGGCATGCCTTTAAGGTTAGGGGGAGGAAGTTTAAAGGCAATACGAGGAGGAAGTTTTTTTTACACAGAGAGTGGGAGATGCCTGCAGTAGATTGCCAGGAGGTTATAGTGGAAGCAGATAGTTAGAACGTTGGAACATTAGAAATATTTGACAAGAGCAGGCCATCCAGCCTAACAAAACTTGACAAATTCCTATTTGCATAGTGTGTTGAAATAACTATAGAGTTTAGATTTGAAGACCTCTGAGGTACGACTCTCAATGACTAAGTAGTTTGTCCCATGTGTCCACAACTCGCTGTGTAAAGAAACGCTTCCTGATGTTAGTCTGAAATCTCCCTTGAACCAGTCTCCAACCATGGTCCCGTGTCCTCGTTGATCGTTTGATTTTGAAGCAGCAGCTGTCATCCACCTTACCTATACTCATAATGATTTTGGACACCTCTATCATGTCTCCTCTACTTAGGCCAAAAGTATTTGATTAGTGGTGCTTAACATACATAAAATGCTGGAGGAACTCAGCAGGTCAGGCAGCACCGACCAAGGGAAATGTACAGAGGACATTTGGAACCGAGACACTTTAGAAGGACACTGCTGAGATCCCCCAGATTTTTTTCTGTGTTGCTTCAGAATTCAGCATCTGCAGTTTCTCTTGCATCCCAATTTTGGTGGAGGCTTTCGGATAGACACATGAATATAAAGGAATGCAGGGATGTGAGCGATATACAGGAGAATATTTAGTACAAATTGGCATCCTGATTGGTGCAACATCGTGGGCCAAAGGGCCTGTGCAGTGCTGTAATATTCTGTGTTCTGTAAGAGCACTGTGCTAAAATTTACCAGCTGGCTGAGAAATTAAATATATCGACAGCAGTCTGCTTGCTGCTCTGTAGAACAGCCTCTGTTCAGCAGCCTGTGCTAGAATAACAAGCACTGCGGTGCTCAGAAGGCAAACGACCCCGAACGCTGCAGCAAATTACTGGTCCCAGCAGTGAGGCAGTGCAGCATTAGTCCATGGATGCAGCCTCAGCACCAGGCAGCACTACGGCAGATACGCTTTACCGAGCACCTCCCGCAAGAGGCAGGCTCTCCCGGTGGCCACCCGTTTCAATTCGACCTCCCGCTCCCATTCTGACATCCTCTACTGCCACGATGAGACCAAACTTAGCTTAGAGGAGCAGCTCCTCATGTTCCCTCCGGGTAGCCACCAACCCGATGGCATGAACATCAATTTCTCAAACCTGCAGTAATCTCTTCCCTTTCCCTCCTTCTCTGGTTTTTCAATCTTCTCTCTTGTTAATCCTTCTCTTCTCTTCAGCTGCACATCACCTCCCTTTTGTTCCCCTCCTCCTTCCTTCTCTTCCATGGTCAATTGCCCTCTCCTACTAGATCCCAATTCTTCTTCAGAATAGACATTCTTCATATTAGATCCTTCTTCAGTCCTTTACCTCTTCCACCTATCCCAGTTTCTCAGTTCATTCCCCTTCCCCCACCCACCCACCTTCCCACTCACCTGGTTCACCTATCACCTGCCAGCTTAAACTCCTTCCCTTCCCTACTCCACTTTCTTATTCTGGCATCTGCACCCTTCCTTTCCAGCCCTGATGAAAGGGTCTTGGTCCAAAATGTCGACTATCTATTCCTCTCCACTGAAGCTGCCTGACTTGCTGAGTTCCTCCAGCATTTTCTGTGTGTTGTTGAAGTTAGATATGCAATAAGGGTTCCACCGCAGACATGGCTAGACTGCTGTGGAATTCATCAGCACCTGGGATTCGTTAATCCAGTATTATTTGGGACGGGTGGGTGAAACTTATTTTTACTTTACTTTGCGTATTCAGTGCAAAACAAAGCCTTCCAGCCCAACATGCCGCACCGCCTAGCAACCCACCTTTATACCCCCAGTCTAACCACAGGACAATTTACAAAGACCAGTTAAATGATTAATCGGTACATCTTTGGAATGTTGGAGGAAACCAGAGCACCCGGAGGAAACCCACACACTCTTGGGAAGGGTGTACAAACTTCTTACGGACAGTGCTGGAGTTCTACCAAAGGCCCATTTATTATTATCAAAGTATAAAACTCTGAAATTCTTCTTCTCCAGATAGCCACAAACCCATGAAGAAAACAATGGCAGCCCAGTTATCAACCCCCAAATCCTCTTGGCCAGTACACAAAAAAATGAGCCAGATCAGATGGAAACACACAACGCAAAAAAAAAAACCTTAAGACTGAAAAAAAAAGACCACAGTCCAAGTCCACATCCAAAACACAGAAAACTTGGGCAACATTCTCCCTCTCTGTAGCAGAGCGATCTCACCAGTGATAAAAAGGCAGTCTCCCCTCTCCATAGCAGTGCGATGTCACCAGCAATAAAAAGGCAATCTCCCTTCTCCATAATTCTGGTCACCGAATTATAGGAAAGATATCAATAAATTAGAGAGAGTGCAGAGACGATTTACTAGGATGTTACCTGGGTTTCAGCACTTAAGTTACAGAGAAAGGTTGAACAAGTTAGGTCTCTATTCATTGGAGCGTAGAAGGTTGAGGGGGGATTTGATCGAGGTATTTAAAATGTTGAGAGGGATAGATAGAGTTGACGTGAATAGGCTGTTTCCATTGAGAGTAGGGGAGATTCAAACGAGAGGACATGATTTGAGAGTTAGGGGGCAAAAGTTTAAGGGAAACACGAGGGGGTATTTCTTTACTCAGAGAGTGATAGCTGTGTGGAATGAGCTTCCTGTAGAAGTAGTAGAGGCCAGTTCAGTTGTGTCATTTAAGGTAAAATTGGATAGGTATATGGATAGGAAAGGAGTGGAGGGTTATGGGCTGAGTGCGGGTAGGTGGGACTAGGTGAGATTAAGAGTTCGGCACGGACTAGGAGGGCCGGAATGGCCTGTTTCCGTGCTGTGATTGTTATATGGTTATATGGTTATAACAGAGCGATATCACCAGCATTAAAAAGACAGCCTCCCCTCTCTATAGCAGTGTGTTCTCACCAGTGATAAAAAAGTCTCCACTCTCTGAAGTCTGAACACCAGTGTCCCAAGCTGTAATAGTGTTGCGCTAACTGCTACGTTACTGTGGCACCCTGAAGTTTCAAGTTTACTGAATACATCAAATAACTTCCTCTGTAGGGAAACTATCCCCCTTAGAAAAACCTCCATGCAGACCCCTCCACCAGGGAATATAATCGTGATTCAAGATTGCTACTGCATCTACCTGTTTTGTCAGATCAGTGATAGGCTGAGGTAGATGATAAGAGGTATAGATAGAGTGGACAGCCAGCACCTTTTTCCCATTAGCAATAGCTAATCTGAGTGGGAATAATTTTATGGCGGTTGGAGGAAAGTATAAGTGGACATCGCAGGTAAGTTCCTTTTCACACAGCGAGCGGTGGGTGTGTGAAACACACTGCTGGGGTGGTGGCAGAGGCAAATACATTTGAGACACTCTTAAAAAACACCTCGATAGACACTTGAGTGAAAGGAAAATGGGGAGCTATGTGACAGGAAGGGTTAGATCTAATTTGGATGAGATTAAAAGTTTCAGCACAACATCGTGGGCCAAAGGGCCTGGGCTCTGCTGTAATCTACAGTACTGTGCAAAAGTCTTAGGCACATAGAGTATAGATAGCTCAGGTACTAAGACTTTTGCACACTGCTGTAGTAATTTTATGTATTGCATTGTACTGCTATCACACAAAAAAAAAACAAATTTCATGACATATGTGAGTGATGATAAACCTGATTCTGATATGGGTCTCCATTGTGGACTGAGAGTGGAAATCATGGTTGGGAAAAGGGAAAGGGAAAGGGAAAGGGGCAGGAGTCACCAGAGAGACATTCTGTAATGATCAATAATCCAATTGGTTGGAATCAAATAACCTTACCTGGTGTCTGAGGGTTGGGTCCATCTGCACCCTCACCACCTCCCACCCTTGGCACCCCTTCTCTACCAGCTGTCTTGTACCCCCTCCACGGCACTCCCACCTCGCCATTCCCAACATCCTTTGCTTCACTTTGACAAATACAATAGTATGCCAAAGCCTCATGCACCCCAGCTATACATATGTGCCTAAGACTTTTGCACAGTTTTGCATGTTCTACAGTCTATGTACGTACTCAGCAGGTCAGGCTGGTTCTCCCATCGCAGATGCTACCTGACCAATGAAAAATCATTTAAAAAATCATGCTGGACCATTCAGCCTCCTTGAACCTGCTCTCCTACTCAGGCCCTGTACTGAGCTGTACTCCTCAATGTTCTCTGTTGTATGTCGGCAGAAAGAGGACATCCCTGATGTTCTCTCAGGAGAAATTTAACTCCTTAGGCAGGACGAGTGAAAGCCGGAATAGACAAGAGGGCTCAAACAGAATCAGAATAGATTCATTAGAGCATTCTGACTGGCTCCATCACCATATGGTATGGGGGCTATTGCACAGGATCCAAGTAAGTTGCAAAAGCTTGCAAAATTGGTCAGCTCCACCATGGGTTCTAGCCTCCATAGTATCCAAAACATCTCCAAGGAATGGTGCATTTGGAAGGCGGCATCCATCATTAAGGACCCTCACCACCCAGGATAAAACTGCTTTTCACTGTTACTGTCGGGAAGGAGGCACAAAAGCTCAGTAATCAGGAACAGCTTCTCCTCCTCTGCCGTACGATTTCTAAACGGACATTGAACCTATGACCACTACCTCACTGCTTTTTTATTTCTGCTTTTTTGCACCACCTTTTCTAACTTAATCTATTTAATAGACATGTATATACTTAATATAATTCAGTTTTTTTCCTCTATCTTTACTTATCATGTATTTCATTGCACTGCTCTCATAAAGTTAACAAATTTCACAACATATGCCGACAACATTAAACCTGATTCTGATTCAGATACTAATCTGTATGAAGAGAATGCAATGGTATGTTCCTCCCTGGGGTCAATTCCTACTCCCAAGATCTGAGAGTCTAACAGATACTTCAGTGCAACATTGGGGCTGCACAATAGTGTAGTAGTTACTGCAACATTATTACAGCATCAGTAACAAGAGTTCCATTCGTGCTGCTGGCTGTATGTCCTCCCATGGCTGTGTAGGTTTCCTCTGGGTGCTCTGGTTTCCTCCCACATTCCAAAGATGTACAGGTCAGTAGGCTAATAGGTCACATTGTAGGGTAACATAATTGGTAGAAATGTACATATTTCCCAACATTGAGTTGGGGTTTCACTTTAAGAGGCTGGTCTGATGTGATGATGTCATTACGTAAAGGGTTTTTAGCGAGCTTTGTGTTCAGCTTTTGGTGTTCAATAAATGAGTTGCTATGGCTTTTCAGAAATATAAAAACTTCACCCCCATTTTAGTTGTAATAACCTACCTTGTTGACGCCGATCTCTAGGATGATTCCAGAGTTATTGAACATGTCGGTCAATGCAGTCACTGTGAAACTGCCAGAGTTTTGGGAGCAAAATGGCATTGCTTGATGTGTACAAGCTGCGGCCCAGACGACAACACCAAATGTTTCTATGTGGTAACGTTGCTCAGTAATTCCACAGCTGCAAGAGTGGTGAGTCTTCTTGAACCCGCATGAACACGATAAATACCAGTCGTTGACAACTCACCTTTTACACACTTCTGGACTATCAGAGTCTGAGCAGGCCAAACAGTTGCTCTCCTTGCCTGGCCTTGGCAATGGTAAGCCTTCAGAGCTAATGGACCAGATGCTGTCTCTCTTGGGAGGTCACCATCCTTGATTTATTTTTAAAGAACTCTTCATGCAGCAAATGCCTGATCAAGTTCGCATTGCCCTCTCTAATGCACCCGAGAAGGACTCTAGGGAGTTGGCTAAATTGGCTGAGAGTCTACACTCAGCTGGGCAGCAGCACATCATTCCTCCTCCTTTCTCTACCCTAGTAAGCCTGGTCAGCAAGGCCCCCAACATAAGGACGCCCACAGCTGCGAAACGGACAATGGCAGGTTTGTGTATTTACACCCTCGCTTTGATACGAATGCTAGGAAGTGCCAATCGCTTTGTAGTTTCAACAGCGCCAGTACATTGGGACATCAGCGGACTGTGAACACCGTGGGTTCCAGCTGCCAGGGACATCTACTGCTCATTATGGACACCCTTTCAGGGCAATGCTTCCTGTGTGACACGGGTGGTCAAATGAGTGTGCTGCCAGCATCGCCCGTTGATGGGGAGGCAAAGAGCAATGAAACCTCGCTGGCAGCCACCAGTGGAAGCAAGATCCAATTTACAGGACGTGATGGGTGACCCTCTGCTTCTGTGGGCAACAATACACATGGGATCTTGTCCTGGCTAAAGTGGCTAGACCTCTGCTCAGTGCAGATATCCTGCGTGCCCAAGGACTGCTGGTCGATCTGAAGAACTGCCAGCTTGTGGTTGTCAAGGACTTTGGGTCATTACAAATGCCCTCCCACTACCTTTTAAATGCTCCCAATGGCGTGTGCCTCAAGTAGCCTCTGACAACCAAGTCCAGCTCCTGGCCTTCACGTTTGGCTTAGCTACCAAGCCCAATGGAAGCTTTTCTACCGACAGGAGAAGGGGCAAATTTGGGCAACTGACGTCTTAAAACCAGTTGCTTCAGGCAGATGAGGCTCATCAGCTGTGGTTGCCAGCTCATCTAGGAGAAGGAAAGCTCCGCTCTTAAACTTCCGCAGCCTTGCAGCTACACCCACTCACGGGGAAGGCTTTAGAAGTAAATCTTGAGGGAAAAATCCAGGACCGGAGTCCCTAAGGCAGTCCTACACCGAGTTCAATGCTGACTAGCAACTCCTGCAACACTGCTGGTGCCAAACTGTAACCGTCTCTGACGTTCCTTTGGGTTCATCAGCTGCGTGTAGAGAGGGAGCTTGCTACGTGGGCAACAGCTTGCTCTCCATATCGTACTGCCCTGGCTTGCGTATCTTGGCAGCTAAAATGTAACATGCATGGTCGACCCTGACCAACAGAGGCCTCAGAGATGCCAAGAATTAACTAATAGCAAAAGAAAATACAAATGCCAATAGAAGAAGGGCCTTTGGCCCTGTATGCTGAAAACGATGTATATTCAAGATTATTGCATTTCCCAGCACTTGGCATACATCCCCCTGAACATTTACTATCAATATACTGTACCTGTCACTTCATTCTTAAATGTATCTGATGGACCTGCCTCAACCACTTCCTCTGGCAGCTGCTTTCATATATCCACCACCTTTTGTGTAAAACAGTTACCCCTTGGGTGCTTATTCCATCTTCCCCAGAACATACCGGTGCAATTCTACACTGCCATCATAGAGAGTGTCTTCACATTGGCCATTACTGTCTGTTTGGTACAGCATCCTCTTACATTTTACAAAAACTAGTGAGCTGTCAGGCTGGCAGAAGAAGGCCATTGGCTGCAGTCTCCCATCACTGCAGAACTTGTATGGGTCCAGGTCAAAGAAGTGGGCAGTAAATATCATTGTGGGCACTGCCCACCCTGCAATTTGCCTTTTTGAAAAGCTTCCTTCTAGTGGCACTATTAAAACAAAGGCCAGCATCTTTCTCCAGGCAGTTAATCTGATCAACCACTCTGGTTAATTCAGGACAAGGTGCTATATTAAGTGAGGAGGAATTTGTTGTTAGGTCATGAATTTTTGAAATTCTCTTGACTGTGTGGAGGATGAGTCATCAAACATGCTTAAGTCTGAGAAATATACATTTTTAGATCCTGGTGGAAGCTAGAGTTATAGGGATTAGACAGGAAGTCTAATTATCAATTACAGGGAACCAATTATCAGATCTGTCATTATTTCATTACATGGCAAAAGTAAATTCAGCAACATTGCCAAACCCTGCTTCTGCTTCTCTGGTCTCTATTAACTCTTTTGCTTCTGTGTTCTACGCTTATAACTTCCTTATTTATATAATGTAATAACTCAAGTTATTTATAAACAATATATTTTAATGCACACTATCATTTATAAAGTATTCATAAGACATAGGAGCAGAATTCAGCCTATCGAATGACCTCTGCCGTTCCATTATGGCTGAAGTATTTATCTTCTCGACTCCATTCTGCTGCCTTCTTCTCTAACCTTGATGCCCTGATTAATCAAGAACCTATCAATTTCAGCCTTAAGTATATCCAATGACTTGGCCTGCACCACCATAGAGATTCACTACCCTCTGTCTAAAGAAATTTCTCCTCATCTCTGTTCTAAGTGGACCCCCCTCAATTCTGAGGCTGTGCCCTCTCGTCTTAGATTTCCTCACCACTGGAAACATTCTTTCCACATCCACTCTATCTAGGCCTTCCAATATTTTATAGATTTCAAGTGAGTACCCAACCCCCTTATTTTTCTAGACTCCAGTGAGTATTGGTCCAGAGCTATCAAATGCTCCTCATATGTTAACCCTTTCATTCCTGGGATCATTCTCCTTTGGACCCTCTCCAATGCCAGCACAGTCTTTCTTAGATAAGGAGCCTCCAACCTGATGGCATGAACATTGACTTCTTTAACTTCCGTTAATGCCCCTCCCCTTCTTACCCCATCCCTGATATATTTAGGTTTTTTTTCTCCCTCTGCCCATCACCCTGTCTGTTCTCCATCTCCCTCTGGTGCTCCCCTCCCCTTTTGTTCTCCCTAGGCCTCCCGTCCCATGATCCCTTCCCTTCTCCATCTCTGTATCCCTTTTGCCAATCACCTTTCCAGCTCTCAGCTTCACCCCATCCCCTCCGGTCTTCTCCTATCATTTCGCATTTTCCTCTCCCCCTTCTATTTTCAAATCTCTTACTATCTTTCCTTTCAGTTGGTCCTGACGAAGGGTCTCGGCCCGAAACGTCGACAGTGCTTCTCCTTATAGATGCTGCCTGGCCTGCTGTGTTCCACCAGCATTTTGTGTGTGTTACTAACATCACATTTGCCTTCCTTACCACTGACTCATCTATTTCCAAAATGAAAGCATCGGTGCGATTGTTTCAACCAGTTCCTGTGATACGGACATTCACACTCCAAGGACTATGAGTGAGAATTTCCTCCTTATTTTCCAGTTGAAGAATAACAAAAACTTCCAGTTTTAATTGGGCCATTTAACTGAGGTGGCATCGTATGTAATGGTTAGTGTAATACTTCACAGCACTGGCTGTAAGATTGTGGTACACTTCCATCCACTGTCTGTAAGGAGTCTGGATGTTCACCCTGTGCCTGGCTGGGTTTTTTTTCCGGGTGCTCCAGTTTCCTCCCACTGCCCAAAGTTGTATGGGTTAGGGTTAGTAAGCTGTGGGATTGCTATCTTGGCGCTGGAAGCATGGGTGACTCATTCGGGCTGCTCACAACACATCCTCATTGCAAATTATACATTTCACTGTATGTTTTGATGTTTCGGTGTACATGTGACAGACAAAGCTAAGCTTTTGCCAAAGCAGAACACGCAAAATGCTGGAGGAACTCAGCAGATCAGGCAGCATCTATGGAAATGAATAAGCAGTCAACGTTTCAGGATGAAACTCTCCGCCAGGACTGAAAAGATGGGGGGAAGATAACAAAATAAAACGGTCGGTGGAGGGGAAGGAGGCTGGCTAGAAAGTGATAGGTGAAGCCAGGTCAGTAGGAAAGGTAAAGGGCTGGAGAGGAAGGAATCTGACAGGAGAGAAGAGTTGACCATAGGAGAAAGGGAAAGAGGAGGGGACTCAGTGGGAGGTGATAGGCAGGGGATAAGAGGTAAGAGCCCAGAATGGGGACTAGATGAAGAGAGGAGGGGAGGGAAATGTTTCCCTTTAAAATCTTTAGCCAGTTCTGCTTGCACTGATTCACCTGTTTTGTCCAATCCAATATCCCAGCATGATACTTTAAATATTTAATCCCCTAAATATTGATTATTTATTAATAAAAGACTTGGATTTATGGCTTTTACTTTCTGGACACAAATCAAAATATTTCATTCTGTGAAGTACTGTCTAACAGGCTGCAGACATCTCTGACAAGGATAACTTTGATTCATTGTCACAAATTGCCCTTGAATTTCAAAGGATGGTCATATTACCATGGGGCGACATGGTAGCATAGTGGTTTATGCGACACTATTACAGCTCGACTCAACAGCGCTCGGATTTCAGTTCTGGTGCCATCAGTACATCCTCCTCATGAGCACGTGGGTTTGCTCCAGATGCTCCGGTTTCCTCCCACAGTCCAACGATGTACCCGTTAGTAGGTTAATTGGTCATTGTATATTGTCCCATGATTAGGCTGAGGTTAAATAGGTGGGTTGCTGGGTGGTGCAGCTCTGTAGAGCAAGAGCCTGTTCCGTGCTGTACCTCTAAATAAAATAAAAATTACTGGGTCGCCCAACAAAGGTCAGGGCCGGTACAGAAGTTGGTTTCCTTTCATTGCCGTAAGAATCAAAGGGGTGTTTAATGACAGTCCAATAAGCTCGCTGTTCTCTTCCAAGACAGATTCCGATTCATTTCTTTATCACATGTACACTGAAACATACAGTACAGTGTAAAGCACCGCGTGTGGTAACAACCAGCACACCCGAAGGTGT
Organism: Hemitrygon akajei; assembly: GCF_048418815.1. Classification (NCBI taxonomy): domain Eukaryota; kingdom Metazoa; phylum Chordata; class Chondrichthyes; order Myliobatiformes; family Dasyatidae; genus Hemitrygon; species Hemitrygon akajei. Next base: position 189,707,632 of record NC_133127.1, read on the forward strand.
GCTTGGGGGCAGCCCGCAAGTGGCACCACACATTCTGGTTCCAACCTACAATGCCCGTTGTTAGAGACATGGGTTATGCCCAATGGAAAGAATGGCTGAAGTCACTTGGCACTTTAGTGGGAGGGTGTTTACTAGATGTGTCAAAGATCAACCTTACAAAAAACAGCAACAACTGTGAAAAGAAAACTGTCAATATTTATAAAAAGGTATCTACCAGAAAAAAATAAAATAGCTCCATTGTTATATTCTTATCCAGTGTGAACTCCTGGAGGCCTCTAACTTTCACTGAGGACAATGAGCCTCTTTTTATTTGGCAATAGGACCTTACCAACAAAGTTAACTTGAGAATACACATGAGGTAGAATCGGGAGCAGCCTACAATGTATTTCCAATCACCTCACAAAATAAGTAGATGTATCCACATTAAAGACAGTATACAAACAACACATTTACACATCTCCATTACTGAAGAAATGGAATATTCTATCATGTATGGCAGGGGAGGCACCATAAAGCCAACCCGGTGCAACAACTTGGTTTATAACCCATTATGAGAATATACCGGGGGAAGACAATGAAGTCTCACTCAAAGACCCCAACACTCCAGATAGTTTATCTTCCCTACCTCTCCCACTGGGCAGAAGATACAGAAGCCTGAACACATATACCACTAGGCTTAAGGACATCAGACTCCTGAATGGACCTTTTATACAATAAGATGGACTCTTGACCTGAGAATCTACCTCATTATGACCTTGCACTTTATTGTTTACCTGCACTGCACTTCCTCTGTAACTTTTACACTTTATTCTGCATTGTTACTGTTTTACCTTGTTCTGCCTCGGTGTACTATGTAATGATCTGATCTGTATGACCAATATCCAAGACAAGACTTTAACTATATCTCTATTAGTTTTATTAGTTTATTATTGTCACATGTTTTCTAATAATACATACACATGACAGTAATAAACCAGTGATCATCAGCTTTATGCTGTGTCATGAGAGATCATGGTCTTCCCATGAACATGATTGTTCTTGGCAAATTTTCCTACAGAAGTGGTTTGCCATTGCCTTCTTCTGGGCAGTATCTTTACAATTGGGTGACCCCAGCCATTGTCAATACTCTTCAGAGATTGTCTGCCTGCTGTCAGTGGTCACATAACCAGGACTTGTGATGTGCATCATTCGCTCACACGACCATCCACCACCTGCTCCCATGTCTTCATGTGATCCTGATCAGAGAGCTAAGCAGGTGCTACACCCTGTCCAATGGTTATCTGCGTGTTAGCAGAGGGAAGAAATGTCTTACATCTCCTTTGGTAGAGATGTATCTCCACCCCACCACGCTAAATAAACTAATACTAGTAACAATGCTATTACGCAGGAAGCCACTGTTTTCAAACAAGGGGTCACCCATTTAAGTCAGATTTAAGGTGGATTATTTTCCTCTTTCAGTATATCATGACTCTTTGGAAGTTTCTTCTTGAAGGTAAGGTGGAAAAAGAGGATTCAGGTATTTTTAAGACAGAGATAGATTCTGGACAAAGGTTGGAGATCAAAAGTTCTTCCTGAAAGTAGGCACAGAAGTTGAAATGGTGGCAATGAAGTCAAAAGTCATGCTTGCTTTTCCTAGTCAAGGCATTGAGTTCAAGAGTCAGGAAGGTAGGTTTCAGCTTTATAAAACTCTGGAGAAGTGCATTTTGGTAATCCCATTGCAGGAAGGATGTGGAGGCCTTGGTAAGGCTGCAGAAGAGTTTTCCAAGAATGCTGCCTGGATTAGAAGGCATGTGCTAAATGAAAAGCTTGAACAAACTTAGTGCGCTGAGCTATCTCCACAACTCTCTGCACTTTCTTGGCTCACATACTAAGCTAGAATCAGAACCAGAATCACATGTTGTGAAACTTGGTGTTACGTGACAGCAGTACGTTGCACTAAATAATAACAAAAACTGTAAATTACAGTATGAAGCAGTGTTCGTGGGCTCAATGTCCATTCAGAAATGTGATGGCAGTGGGGAAGAAGCTGTTCCTGAATTGTTGAGTGTGTGCCTTCAGGCTCCTGTACTTCCTCCCTGATGGTAGCAACGAGAGGAGAGCATGTCGTGGGTGATGTGGATTCTTAAAAATGGATGCCACCTTTTTCAGGCTTCGCTCCTGGAAGATGTCCTGGATGCTGAGGAGGCTAGTGCCCACGATGGAGCTGACTGAACATAGCACATCAATAAAAACTTCCATATTTTTCTCTGGAATGGCAGAGGCTGAGGTGACACCTAATAGAAGTTTGTGTGAGAAACATAGATAAAGTAGATAGCTGGTGTCCTTTTCCCAGGGGCAAAATGCCTAATGCTAAAGAACTGCCATTTATGGTGAGATGGGTAAATTCAAAGGAGATGTATCGGGCAAGAGTTTTTACACAGAAAGTTGTGGGTGCCTGTAAAATCCCTGTAGGGGCTGTAGTGGGGTGGGTGCAAATATGGTGGGGGCATTTCAGATGCTCTTAGATTGACAAATGAATGTTTAGAGAATGGAGGGATGGGGACCATTTCCAGACACAAGGGATTAGTTAAAAATACATTTATGTCACCCTACACAATCCTGAGATTCATTTCCTTGTGAGCATACTCAATAAATCTATAGAATAATAACCATAACAGAATCAATGAAGGGCCGCCCAACTTGGCTGTTCAACCAGTGTACAAAAGACTACAAACTGTGCAGGTACAAAAAGAAGAAATGACAATAATAAATAACTGAGCAATAAATACAGAGAACATGAGATGAAGAGTTCTTGAAAGTGAGTCCATTGGTTGTGGGAACATTTCAATGATGGGGCAAATGAAGTTGAGTGAAGTTTTCCCCTTTGGTTCCAGAGTCCGGAGGTTGAGAAGTACTAACTGTTTCTGAAGCTGGGGGTTTGGGTCCTGAGGCTCCTGTACCACCTTCCTGATGGTAGCAGTGAGAAGAGAGCAAAACCTGGGTAGCGGGGGTCTCTGATGATGGATGCTGCTTTCCTGCGACAGCGTTACATGTAGATGTGCTCACTGCTTTACCTGTGCTGGACTGAACTGTGTCCATTACTTTTTGTAGGATTTTCCATTCAAGGGCTTTGGTGTTTCCATACTAGGCTGTGGTGAAGCCTGTCAATATACTCTCCACGACATATCAATAGAAGTTTGTCAAAGTTTTAGATTTCATGGGCATCATCAGCTGAATTAGTCTGGTACAACAGTGTTGACCATTGAGCCTCTTCCCTATGCTGTTAGATACTGTGTTACTGAGGGAAGTTCTGAATGTTCTATTAAACTTACCATCAGATCACCTATGGTCTTATTAAATGACGGGGTCAATTTGAAGGAGATGGTGGCCCGTTTTTGATTCTATTTAAACATTCTCACATATTTATAGATCCAAGCATCATTGGTATCAGCTCAAATTTAATACAAATAAGTTGCTAGAAAAACTCTACAGGTCAGCAGCATGTGGGGGGGAATGGGGGGAAGGGAAGGAACTGTTAATTTTAGGGGTCAAAACCCTTCATTATTTCCAGTCAAGAGGGTTCCAGCAAAATAGTCATCCTTGGGTGGCATCTTCCAGATAGTCAATAATTTCAATTGTTCTCTATCTTCTGCTTAATCTTTTTATTTTAATTTTGTTTTTAGATCTGTTGGCGCCTGTGACTTACAGTTCGATCCAGTGGGCTAGCAGACAGGAGGACATGGGTTAAGGGTGGAAGGCGAAATGTTTAGGGGGAACCTTTTTCACTCAGAGGGTGGTGAGAGTGTGGAATGAACTGCCAGCAGAACTGTTGGATGCGGATTCCACTTCTACATTCAAGAAAAGTTTGGATAACTACCTGGATGGGAGGGGTATGGAGGGCTATGGTCCAGGTCAAAGAGATTAGATGGGATGAAGGGCCTGTTCCTGTGCTGTAGGACTCCATGACTCTATGATCTATGGCATCCCCTTAACTGGGCTGTCACTGGCTCGAGAATTAATATGTCATTGTCAATTCATATGGAATTATTCCTCTTTCAATTCACTGGTGGAGGAGATGAGAACTGTTCCTGTAAGATTAGATAGGACACGTACTAAAATATGATGATTTGAAGTGCTTGTAGAGGAAGAGCAACATTTAGTAAACAGACCCTCCCATGAGACTGCATTTCAATGAGGTACCTACGTGGCTGCTATCTTTTTTGAATAGACAAGCCTGTGAGTTCTCTTGAAGCACTTCAGATAGTGGGCGACAGAACATAGAACCATACAGCACAGGGACAGCTCATTCGGCCCATAATGTCTGTGCCAAGCAGCATGTCAAAATAACAAATCCCTTCTGCCTCCTCATTATTCACATTCCTCCATTCTCCGCATTTTCATTTAAAGGGTCTGGATGGCTGAGTGGAGATACACCTCTACCAAAGGAGGTGCAAGGCTCTTCTTCCCTCCACTGGCCTGCACGTCACCCTTGGCACCCCCTCACTCCCAAATCAGGGTCACACGAAGCCATGGGAGCAGGTGGTGGATGGTTGTATGAGCAGCTGGTGCGTATCACAAGTCCTGGTTATTCGACCACTGAGAACAGGGGGACACTCTCTGAAGAGTATTGATAATGGCTGGGGTCACCCATCATTTAAAGACACTGCCCAGAAGAAGGCAATGGCAAACCACTTCTATAGAAAAAATTGCCACAAACAATATTAGTCATGAGACCATGATTACCAATGTCATATGACACGGCATACAATGATGATGATGATGATTTAAAGTGTCATAATCATATCTGTCTTCATTACTATCCCTGACAGTGCATTCCAGGCACCTATCACACTCTGTTTAAAAGAATTATTGCCTCACACGTCCCCTTCAAACAATCATATGACCATCCACCACCCGCTCCCAGGGCTTCACGTGACCCTGGTCGAGGGCCTAAGCAGGTGCTACACCTTGCCCAAGGCTGACCTGCAGGCTGACTGAGGGAAAGGGCACCTTAAACCTCCTTTGGTAAAGATCCATCCTGCCACTCATTTCCACTAGTAGCCTTGTCATTAACCAAAGAGCACTGATCTAAGAAAAGAAAAACCTTTAAAAGGGAGATTTGTTTTTTGGTGCATCGATTTGCTGTGATTCTGTGTGCATTGCCTGAAGGGCTTGTGCAAGCAGATTCAAAAAAATTGTAGATATGTAATTAAGGAATCAGAGGTGCAAAGTTAGATGTATAATTCATGGTGCAAAGGAACATGGGAGTCCTTGTGCAGGATTCCCTAAAGGATAACTTGCAGGTTGAGTCTGTGGTGAGGAAGGCAAATGCAATGTCAGCATTCATTTCAAGACGGCCAGAATATAAAAGCAAGGATGTAATGCTGAGGACTTATAAGACTTTGCTCTGACCGCACCTGGAGTACTGTGAGCAGTTTTGGGCCCCTTTTCTAAGAAAGGCTTTGCAGGCATTGGAGATGGTCCAGTGGAGGCTCATGAGAATGATTCTTGGAAGGAAGGGGTTAACGTATGAGGAGCTCCTGATACTTCTGTGCCAGTACTCAATGGGGTTTAGAAGAATAAGGAGGATCTCACTGACATCTATAAGATATTGGAAGTCCTAGATAGAGAGGATGTGGAGAGGATGTTTCCTATAGTGGGAGATTCTAGAACCAGAGCCTCAGAATAGAAGGATGTCCCTTTAGAACAGAGATAAGGAGAACATTTCTGCAGTCAGTGTGATGAATCTGGAATTTATTGTCACAAATGGCTGTGGAGCCAAGTCACTGAGTATATTTAAAGCAGAGGTTGATAGGTTCTTTATTAGTAAGGGTGTCAATTGTTACAGGGAAAAGGCAGGGGCTGAGGGATAATAAATCAGTCCTAATGGAATGGTGCACTCAATGGGCTGAATGGCCTACATCTGCTCCAATGTCCTATGGATGATTTCATGAGCACATTGGAAGTGTTAAATGAATGGATTTAATAATGATACTCTTTTAAATTGGATGGTGGAGTGGAAATTCGTCTCTGCCAAAGGAGGAGTAAGGTGCTCCTTCCCTCCGCTAGCCTGCAGGTCAGCCTTGGACAAGGTGACCCTTGGATCAGGGTCACGTGAAGCCATGGGATCAGGTGGTGGATGGTCGTATAAGCAGCTGGTGCATATCACAAGCCTTGGTTATACGACCTCTGACTCCAGGCAGACAATCTCTGAAGAATAATGGCTGGAGTCACCAGTCTTGTAAAGACACTTCCTAGAAGAGGGCAATGGCAAACCACGTCTGTAGAAAAATTTGCCAAGAAAAATCATGGTCATGGAAAGACCATGATCGCCGATGTCATACAACACAGCACATAACGAACAAACAAACTCTTTTTGAGAACTGACCCAGGCACGATGGGCTGAAAAGCTTTCTGAAATTCTTACCCTTGATATCTTATCATCATTACTGTGGCATCTTGATTTCTAATTAAAAAATAAGGAACTGAAGAAGATACATCTTCGGTCGTGAATTCCCAAGGCAGTTGTAAACAGAAACTCCACAAGGAACTAATTAGAGCTCAAAGTTAATCTGATTAGTGAAGCTCACTCACTACCAGCCGTGCTGTAGCTAATATGCTGTCTTTTCCTAGAGTAATGTTTGATAACATACTGTAACCACACAATAATTATTTCCCTCAAGCAGCTTCAGAGATATGGCTGAATATGTTGTGATTGTCAGAATCTCAGCAAGTTGGATTTGCCCAGATTTAGAGCATGTGTTTATAGAGTCATAGCGCACTACAGCACAGAAACAAAACCCTTCAGCCCATCTCATCCATGCCAACCTCTTATTCTGCCTATTCCTATTGATAAGCACCAGGACCATAGCCCTCCATACCCCTCCCATCCATGTACTTATCCAAACTTCTCTTAAATACTAAAATCGAAACTTCATCCACCACTTCCTCTGAAAATTCGCACCACCCTCTGAGCAGAGAAGATCCTGCTAAGTATTTCAACTTTCACCCTTAACCTACGACCTCTAGTTATAGTTTCAACCTCAGAAGAAAAAAAGCTTGCTTGCATTAACCCTGTCTATGGAGGCCCTTAGTTGGTTAGGGTCAACCATTATGTTGTATCCTAGTTGTCTACATCCTAGCAATCTCCTCACTGGATCAATCGTTTTTCTTTAAAGGTCATTGGACAAGGATGAAAATTTCATATCTGTACAGCTGTAGCAGTAAATACAGCCTAATTTACCGACTTACCCAAGAGGGTATTACTGCAAAATAAGAGACAAGTCATTTAAAATTGAGGTGCAATGTACACCCAGGTTATGGACAGGTTGTGCTCCAGGAAAACTATCTGTATTGCAATTTCCCATAACAAGAACCCTTGTTCATCTATCAAATCCCAAGTTCCAAATGGAGATGCATTCCTTTGGGAATCTTTTTTTCTCAATAGTAATACCTTCACAGGTGGGTTATCTATAAGTGAGGGAATTCTGACGGTCTGAGAAAGGTATGACATTTTTATTTAACTAGAAATGATGATAATTGTACAATACTTTATCAAAACAATGTATCAACTGAAGAATCTGCCTTCAAAGCATATCTCTTGTTCTCTTGCTATTATTGATTTCTATCCTAAAAGTGAACATCAACTGTCCTGGTCCAACTAGGAAGATGCCACGACCAAGAAAGCTCTCCAGCGCCTCTACTTCCTCGGGAGGCTGAAGAAATTTGGTGTTTCCTCTTTGACCCATGCCAATTTTTATTGATGCACCACAGAAAGCATCCTGTCAGATACATCACCACTTGGTATGGCAACAGCTCTGCCCGTGAATGAAAGAAACTGCAGAGAGATTTGAACACAGCTCAGCACGCATAGAAACCAGCCTCGCCTCCATGGACTTTACCTACCCTTCTCACTGCCTTGGTATGTAAACCAGCATAATCACCCCGGATACTCTGCCTTCTCCCCAACCCTTCAGTCAAAAGATGCAAAAGCCTTAAAGCACATCCCACCAGACTCAAGAACAGCTTTTATCCTGCTGTTATAAAACTAGTGAGATCCCCTAGATAAATTCCTAGCTTCACAATCTTCCTCATCAGGCCCTTACAGCTAATTGTTTGCATGCACTGCACTTTTTCTGTAACTGTGACATGTTATTCTACATTCTGGTATTGATTTTTCCTTGGATTACCTCACTGCGCCAATCTGATGAAATGAACTGTATGGTTGGCATACAAAATTAACATTTTTATTGTACCTCAATACATGTGACAATAGTAAACCAACTTAAATGAGTTCAGTCCTCTGTGTACATTTTGTGCTTGTTCACTTTTTTTGTCAAATGTAGAAATTTCCTCTCCCAGAAGGAAGTGAATCTCTGGAATATATGAGATAAAGGAGACAGTGCCTGCAGTAGTCAGCAGCTCAGGTCAATGAGCCTTCTTCAGAACTAAGTAAACTTTGCTCAGCTTTAAAATCTTCAATTTAGAACAAGTTTTGTGCAGAAAATATCCAGCTCCTTTTCTCCCATGGTCATTCATAAGCCACTCTGTTAGGGGCAATAGGGTTATACTGTTAAATTAGATAATTTGGTGTTTTAATGTCCTCTTTGGTCAATATTTTATTGAAGATCATTACATGAGTATTACTGGTACAAGAACACTCGACTCTGTCACTCAAACACTAGACTTTGATCATCTCCACGGCACAGTGATGAACACTAAGACAGAACAAAAAAAATAGAAGCAGGAGATATACACTCAGTGGCCATTTTCTTAGATACTTCCTTTACCTAATCAAGTGGCCATGGAGTGTATGTTTGTGGTCTTCTGCTGCTGTAGTCCATCCACTTCAAGGTTTGATGCATTGTGTGTTCAGAGATGCTCTTCTCACACCACTAACGTAACACCTGGTTATTTGACTTACTGTCACTTTCCTGTCAGCTTGAACCAGTCTGGCCATTCCCCTCTGACCTCTCTCATTGACAAGGTGTTTTTGCCCAGAAACTGCTGTTCACTGGATGTTCTTGTTTTGTTTTTCACACCATTCTCTGTAAAGTCTGGAGATTATTGTGTGTGAAAATCCTAGGAGATCAGTAGTTTCTGAGATACTCAAACCACCCCATCTGGCGCCAACAATCATTTCATGGTTAAAGTCATTTAGATCACATTTCTTCCCCATTCTGATATTTGATCTGAACAACAAATAAACTTCTTGACTACATCTGCATGTTTTTATGCTTTGAGTTTCTACCACATGATTGGTTGATTAGAGAGTTACATTAAAAAGCAGATGTATCATGTGTACCTAAAAAAGTGTGTATAGATAGCTCACTCATTCCTTTGGTCATTCATAAACCACTCTGACAGGGGCAATAGGCTTGTCCTGTCAAAATTAGGCAATGTGGTGTTTTAATGTCCTTCTTGTTCAATGTTCTAACAAAGGTAATTACACGGAGCACGACACTCGATTCAAGCCAATCATTTCCTTGGTATAGTGCGAGCAGGAGATGATTGACGTGGAGTAGGTTCAAGGCCAGCACAGCATCATGGGCCATGGGGCCTGTACTCTGCAGTAATGTCTTATGTTCTATGAGTAGGCCACTCAGCCCCTCTGACCTGTCCCATCATTCAATACGATCGTGGCTGAACCACGCTGGCTTCAACACTTCTGAGCTAATTCACTATAATCCTCGATTCTTCGATCTTCAAAAGAGTTACCTATCTCCATCTTAAATATTTCCGTGGGAGATGTTTTCAGAGATGCTGGCACTGCAGGTAGTGGGACTAGATTGGTTAACCTGCGTTCGATCCCAGCCTCCGGTGCCATCTGCAAGGAGTTTGCATTCTCTCGCATCCCAAACTGCTGAAGCTCCTTTCAAATCCCAACAAAATGATGAGTGGTAGGGCAATTAACGACATTGAATACACTTTGTTTAGTCTTAGGGCGAAGAGTCAAAGTGATAGGGGCAGTTAATTGTCACAAGTAAGAGCTACAGCAAGTATAGGTTAAAGTGGAGGAATAGGAATGTTTTAAAAGCTAGCCTTGTCTTGATTGGCTGAATGATCTCCCACATCACAAGAAAATATAGAAAAATAAAGCAAACTATAAAAATAGGTACTTTATTCACTAAATAATAAAGTCAAGAGATTTTCTTGTCAGTTTCCAAAGCAAATCCATTAAGTGGCTTCCCGCTGTGAACCAGCAGCCTGAATCATTCTCCTTGGTAAACTAGTTCTTTGTTTACATTTTGCATTTATTTCAATATTTTATTCACATATGTAGACATTTCTATATATACCATTCTTTGCAAAATCAAGAGATGGCACAATTAACCATACAGGCACTGCTGCTACTGCAAGACAGTTCTGTTCCCAACAAACCTTGCGTTAGAGAAAATCGAGCAATAGAAACAAACACGGCAATGGGGAAAGGGGGGTTGTAGGCACAGAGAGTGGCAGACTTGCAATAGCAAAGTTATTTTCCTACAGGATTTTCAAAGCTGAAGTTGTTTTTATTGGTAACACACAAAGTACTGGAGGACTTCAGCAGGACAAGCAGCATTAATGGAAAGGAATAAAGAGCCAATACTTTAGGCCAAGACCCATCATCAGGACCTGTTCAGGAAGGGACTCAACCCAAAATATCAGTTCTTTATTTCTCTCCATAGATGCTGCCTGTCCTGTTGAATTCCTCGAGCATTTTGAGTGTGTTATTCTGGATTTCCTGCACCTGCAGAATCTCCGGCGCTTTGATTACTTGTGTTTTGTTTTGTTACTGCAAGGTAAAGAAAGTTTTAGAAGTAACAATAGAAGTCATTGCTTAAAAGATTAGATTTTAAAAGATTAGTTTTATACATTACATGTGTATCAATACATCCAGTGAATTGCATTATTTGTGTCAAATCAAATCAGTGAGGATCATGCAAGGGGCAGCCCGCCAATGTCGCCACTCTTCTAGCCCCAGCATAGCATGCTCCAACATATTAACACTAACTGTATGTCTGCAGAATGTTTTATTGATTGAATGATTGATTGATTGATTGACAGACATACAGCATGGAATAGGCCTTTCAGACCCTTCAAGCCACACTGCCCAGCAATCCCTCGATTTAATCCTAGTTTAATCACAGGACAATAGATAATGGCCAATTAACTCACCAATCTTTGGACTGTGGGAGGAAATCGGAGCAGCTGGAGGAAACCCACATGGTCATGGGGAGGTTGTACAAGCTTCTTCCAGGCAGCAGTGGGCATTGAACCCTAATCTTAAAGATGGTGGCGGAAAGCATTGCGCTAATCACTACTCTGCCATGTTTGTAATGACTTCCTGTGGTGAAACTAGCCTGAGTTCCTAAGAGACAGTGCTGTCTGATCGATATTATAGTTGGTGATGTTATTGAACATGAAGATGGCTATTAACACTGCATCTCTGTGTGGTCTCTCAGTTGTACAGCAGCTGATAGGAAAGCACTTCAGCGGGTCGCCTCTAGCGCACAGAAGATCATCGGGACACAGCTCCCAGCCCTGGAGGACACCTACAGCTCACACTGCCTAAGGAAAGCTACAAGCATCTGTAAGGACAATACACACCCATGCAATCATCTGAACTTCGAAAAATAGCTTTTTCCCCAGAGCTATAATTGCTCTGAACTAATCGATCAAGCATCATCCATAAATTTGTTATATTGCTACTTTTAATATCGGTTTTATGGCTGTCACGCATCTGAGTTGCGCTGTTGTACTGCCGGACATTGCTTGTACAGGCTGGTTACTTGATTTTGTTTATTGTTTATTTATTTGTTGTTTTATAGCATTGAGTATGAAAGTTGCAAACCCATCTTCGCTGTATTGGTGCATGTCAAATTGTACTATGCAATGGCAATAAAGATATTTAATATTAAGATTTACAAATGAAGCTTAATCGGTTGGGTAGGTAGGCTCCTATTAAATTTCTCCCATCTCACCTTAAACCTCTGCCGCCTCATTTATGGTTCCCCAACCCTAGGATAAAGACTGTGTGTATTCACCCAATCTATGTCCCTCATGATTTTACATACCTCCTCAAGATCACACCTAATTCTCATACACTCCAATTAATAAGAATTCCCAACCTGCTCAGTCTCCCTCATTTCCTACAATCCTGGCAACATGGCTCATAAATCTCCTCTTCCCAGCCCAATGACATTGTTCCTACAGGAGGATGACCAAAACTGATGTCAATATTCCAACTGTGGCCTCACCAATATCTTGTGCAGCTGAAACCTAACATCCCAGCTTCTAAACTTGGTGCTTTCACTGATGAAAGTCAGCATGTCAAAAGCCTTCTTTACTACCCGATCGAACTGCAATGTCACTTTCAGAAACCTTGTTCTTGGACTCCTAAGTCCCTCTGTTCTATAAAATGCCTCAAGGCCCTACCATTAACAGTGAATGAACTACTGCCATTTGTCTTCCCACAATGCAACACCTTGCATTCATCCATTTTGTGTATTTTAAATCTGGGTCGGCTGCTTTTGATCACCCTGCTGAGAAATACAGCAATATCTCTTAATATATTTTAACCAGACCTCCATGATTTTACACATCCCACTCGGCCTCCTCTGTCCTAGTGAAAATAATCCCATTTTATCTGGCCTTCCCTCATAGCTGCAGTTTTTGATTCCTGGGAAATGTCCTCTTAAATCCTCTCTGCTTCTTTGTCAACGTAGTCACATCTCTCCTGTGATGTGGTGACCGAAGCCGTATGCAGCCAAACACAAATCCAGGATAACCTTCACGTTCTTATATTGATTGCCTCAGTTAGTAAACCATCCTATAAGCCCTTTTTTAACCATTTTATTGATCTATTCTGCCTATCTGTAATCTTTGGATCTACCCTCCAAGCTACATTTTTCATAGCTTTTATTGTTAATGCCTCTGAGTGAATATATTAAATAGGACATATATACAAGAAGGTGCTGGAAAGGGGCCAGTTACATCATGAAGGATCCCACCCACCCTGCTCATTGACTGTTTGCCCCACTCCCAAGAAGGAGGAGGCTCTGTAGCATCCACGCCAGGACCACCAGACTCAAAAACAGTGACTTTCTCCAGAAAGCAAAATTGATCAACACATCCACCCACACCTCCCACCACCACTATTTTATTATCTCCTGTCAGAATCATCTTGTGTACAGACACTTCTGTGCTTGGAGTCACTTTATGGACATACAATAAATCTATAAATAGAAGTTATCTTGTGTGTTTATATTTATTGTGTTATTTATCCTGGGTGGCAGGTTGGAGATACGTCTCTACCAAAGGAGGTATAAGGTGCTCCTTCTCTTCGCTAGCCTGTAGGTCACCCTTCAGCAAGGTGTAGCACCCACCCACTGATCAGGGACAGTGAAGCCATGGGAGCAGGTGGTGGATGGTTGTTTGAGCAGCTGGTGCATGTCACAACTCCTGGTTATGTAACTACTGACATCAGACAGACAAACTCTGAAGAGTACTGATAATGGCTGGGGTCACCTGCCTTGTAAAGACACTGCCCAGAAGAAGGCAACGGCAAGCCACTACTGGAGAAAAATTTGCCAAGAACAATCATGGCCAAGGAAAGACCATGATCGCACATTATACAATATGGCACATAATGATGATGATCTTTATCTTACATCGGATCCGGAGTAACAGTTATTTTGTTCTCCTTTACACTTGTGTACTGGATATGGCATTTATCAATCTTGAAACTTAAATCCTGAAAATTAAGGATACTTTATTAGTCCTGCCAAAGGGCTTTGAACCGAAACGTCAACTGTTCTTTTTTCCATAGATGCTGCCTGTCTTGCTGAGTTTCTCCAGCATTTTGTGTGTGTTATGCTATACTAGTAATGGTTATCAGTATCCTGATAATTTTATTTCATTCTTCTCAATTCTCTACAATTTCAACATTTCCTACACTTTCTCATGATGAAGTTTGTTCTTTATTCTCCCATTAAATGCACCTCCCCAAATCCATGATCTTGCATTTGACTAAACTTCATTTGCCACTTTATTGCCCAACTTGTGACAGTGATGAGTTGTTTGGCAGGAAAATTGACAGCAAGGAAAGTTATAAATGGAGGCAGCCAGAAGATGTACATAATTCGGATGCTGGATGTGATTCAGGATCATAAAAGGATGCAGAATGTTGTAGGCTCAGCCAGCTCCATTATATCCTTCCCACCATCAAGGATATCTCTGCCATCAGTTTTCTGAATGGACAATAAACCCACGTACAGTATTGCGCAAAATTCTTAGGCACATATATATTTAGCTACACACACAAAATGCTGGTGGAACGCAGCAGCATTTTGTGTGTGTGTTGCTTGAATTTCCAGCATCTGAAGATTTTCTTATATATTTAGCTAGGGTGCCTAAGACTTTTGAACATCTGCAGTAATTTTATGTATTGCACTGTACTGCTGCCGCAAAAAAATACAATTTTCATGACTGTATGTTAGTGATGATGAACTTGATTCTGATATGGGTCCCTATTGTGGACTGAGTGTGGGAAAGGGGCAGGGAGAGGGGAATGATGGCTGGGAAAGGGGGAAGGGAGAATGGAGGGAGCAGGAAGTACCAGAGAAACATTCTGTAATGATCAATAAACCAATTGTTCAGAATCAAATGACCTTTCCTGGTGTCTCAGGGCTGGGTGTGTCTGCACAATGCCACCCCCTGCCCCTAGCACTCCTTCTCTCCCACACCCCTCCCATAGCACTCCACCTCCACCAGTCCCAACATCCTTTGCTTCCAACAGATTTACAAACTTGCTCTCCACTCTACATTAACAAATACAGTTCTGTGTAAAAGTCTTGGGCACCCTAGCTGTACTTACGTATTGAAGACTTTTGCACAGTGCTGTACACTATTTTTTCTTTTGTTGCTCTCTTTTAGCACTACTTATTTAATTTAGCTTTTTATATACTGCATATATAGAAACATAGAAAACCTAAAGCACAATACAGGCCCTTCGGCCCACAAAGTTGTGCCGAACATGTCCCTACCTTAGAAATTACTAGACTTCCCCATAACCCTCTATTTTTCTAAGTTCCATGTACCTATCCGAAAGTCTCTTAAAAGTCCTATCGTATCCACCTCCACCACCGTCGCCGGCAGCCCATTCCACGCACTCACCACTCTCTGAGTAATTATAGTTTTATGTTATGTATTGCAATGTACTGCTGCCACAAAACAAAAAAATTCACAACATAGGCCAGTGATATTAAACCTGATTCTGATTCCGATTCAAGAGGGCAGCATACATCACAAAGGACCCTCACCACCTGGCACATGCCCTCTTCTACTTGCTACCATCAGGGAGGACGTACAGGAGCATAAAGAACGACATTCAAGTTAAGTCAAGATTGTTTGTCAGTCTTCAGTACATTTGTGTAAAGGAGAACAAACTGACTGTTACCCCAGACCTGATGCAGCATAAGAGAGCACAATAAGCATAAGGAAGTCAATTAAAAAATAAATATAAATCTAAAAGCAAATCTATAAAACACAATGTACAATTAACTGCTTGAACGTGTCATACATACATAAAATTAGTGTATATACGTAGGCTGATTGTATGTACATAAAGTGACAATAGGTGTAGGAGTATCTGTACCTAAGGTGACTGACAGGCAAGTGACAAGGTGACTTCAATGATTCAAGGACTTTTTCCTCTCCACCATTAGATTTCTCAATGACCCATGAACTATTTATTCATCTTGGTAATCTGCAGTCATTTTATATCTTTGTGTTCTACTGCTGCTGCTAAACAACAAATTTCACCTCGTTTAAGTCGGTGATAATAAACTTGATTCTGATTCTGTTTTCTTCAGATGGTTCAACGAAAGTAAAAGAATTTCCACGGTAATCCCATTCCGCACATCGCTGAGGCTGCTTTCACAAGTGGGAGAGTCCCCAATGAGAGAACGTGGCTGTAAAATGAAGGACTGATCTTTTAGAACTGAGGGTGCGTAGACATTTTTTTCTCACAGATGGTGACGTATTTCTGGAATTCTCTGCCCCAAGGATGCTGGAGGGCAGATTGTTAGAATCAGAATCTGAATCGGCTTTGTTATCACTGACATATGTCATGAAATATGTTGTTTAGCAGCAGCAGTTCATTGGAATACATCATAATAAAATAAACTGATAAATTACAATAAGTATATTTTATAAGTCGTGCAAAAGGAAAGCAAAAATGAAAAAAAATATTGTGAGGTAGTGGTCATTGGTTCATTGTCCATTTTGAAATCTGATTGTAGTGGGGAAGAAGTTGCTCCTAAAATGTTGAGTGTGTATCTTCAGACTCCTCTACCTCTTCTTTGGTGGAGCCAATGAGAAGAGGGCATGGGCGTTCTTAAAATGACAGATGTCACTTTTTGAAGATGTGTTTGATGCTGGGGAGGCTACAGCCCATGATGGATCGGGCTGAGTTTGTAACTTTCTGCAGCTTTTTCTGACCCTGAGCAGTGGCCCCTCCATACCAGAGGGTGATGCAACCAGTTAGAATGCTCTTCACAGTCCGTCTGTAGAAATTTGTCAGTGTCTTTGGTGACATACTAAATCTCCTCAAACTCATAATGAAATATCGCCATTTTGGTGCCTTCTTTGTACTTGCATCAATATGTTGGCCTCAGGATATATCTTTAGAAATGTTGATACCCATGAACTTAAAACTGAGGACTAGGGTGTGTTCCCTCGACGTCCCCTTCCTGAAGTCCACAATCATTTCCTTGGTCTTATTGACACTGAATGTAAGGTTGTTGTTACGACACCACTCAACCAGCTGATCTGTCTCACTCCTGTACGCCTCCTCATCAGGATCTGAAATTCTGCCAAAAATAGCTGCGTCATTGTCAGATTTATCGATGCTGTTTGAGCTGTGCCTGGTTGTCAGCGTAGAGTGAGTAGAGCATCACTTGCTGCTTGTTATGTTCTGCCCCAATGAAGAGTCTCAACCTGAAGCATCGGCTCTTTTTTCTCCTTTCCATAGATACTGCCTGACCTGCTGAGTTTCTCCAGCATTTTGTGTGTGTTTAGTGTGGTTCATTTGAACACGGTGTGCCATATTGGCATTGGAATGTGTGGTTATACTTTCGGGCTACTCCCAGCACATCCTTAGCTGTGTTGTCTGTTAGCACAAACAACACACTTCACTGAACAGTCCTGTGCAAAAGTCTTCAGCACATGCATATAATTAGTGTGCCTAAGACTTTTCAACAGTACTGCAGTAATTTTATGTATTTCACTGTACTACTGATGCAAAAAAAACAACAAATTTCATGATATATATGAGTGATGATAAACCTGATTCTGACATAGATCTCTATTGTGGACTGAGGGGGGGAAGGGGGCAAGGAGAGGGGAATCATAGTAGGGAAAAGGGGAAGGGAGAGGGGAAGGAGAGGGAAGCACCAGAGAGACATTCTGTAATGATCAGTAAACCAATTGTTTGTTATCAAAAGACCTTGCTTTCTGCCCCAGGACTGGGTGTATCTGCACCTGCTCCACCATCCGCCCCAGGCTCTCCTTCTCTACCACCTGTCCCACACCCCTTCACCCTCGCCATTCCCAACATCCTTAGCACCTGCCAGATTTTAAAACTTGCTCTCTGATCCACATTGACAAATACAGTACTGTGCAGAAGTCTCAGGCACCCTAGCTAGATATACGTGCCTATGTACTTTGCACAGTACTGCATGTTTCGATGTTCATCTGGAAAATTAATCTGAATCTGAATCTGCTCCTGACAGTCACAATGTTCCAAAGGGAAGTCATAAATTAAAGCAGTAAGAGGCATAAAGGAGAAGAAACTTGAATTCCTATAGAATCCTTCATAACCCTTTACAAACACTTTACAATCAAAGAGCTACGTTGGAAATGTAGCTTTTGTAGTGTAAGAAGTGAAGTGAGAACCTACCTTGTACACAGCAAGTTATTTGGAATTGATTTATTATTGCCACATGTACCAAGATACAGTTAAAAGTTTGTCTTGCACACTGTCCATACAGATCAGATCATTACACAGTGCATTGAGGTAGAACAAGGTAAAACAATAACAATGTACAATAAATTTAGATTTATGTCGCCTGGATCGGAGAGCATACATTATGAGAATATGTTGAGTGAACCAGGCCTTTTCTCCTTGGAGTGACGGAGGATGAGAGGTGACCTGACAGAGGTGTATAAGATGATGAGGGGCATTGATTGTGTGGATAGCCAGAGGCTTTTTCCCAGGGCTGAAATGGCTAGCATATAGTTTTAAGGTGCTTGGAAGTAGGTACAGGGGGGATGTCAGAGGTTAATTTTTTCACACGGAGAGTGGTGGGTGCATGGAATGCACTGCTGGTGGTGGAGGTGGATACAATAGGGTCTTTTAAGAGACCCTTAGGTAGGTACATGGAGCGTAGAAAAATATAGGGACATGCGCTAGGGAAATTCTAGGCAGCTTCTAGAGTAGGTTACATAGCCGAAACAATATTGTGGGCCAAAGAGCCGGTAATGTGCTGCCGATATCTGTATTCTATGTTCTAAAGTGTAACAGCTACAGAGATAAACTATAAGCACAAGAACTTCTGCAGATGCTGGAAATCCAAAGCAACACACAAAAATGCTGGAAGAATGCAGCAGATGGGGCAGCATCTGTGGAAAGGAGTAAACAGTTGATATCTTGGGCCAAGACATATCCATCCTAATGAAGGGTCTCAGCCTAAAATGGTTACTTCCTATTCCTCTTCAGAGATGCTGCCTGACATGCTGAGTTCCTCCAGCATTTTGTGCAGGTTATTCACGTAAACAATAAGGAGAAAGATGATAAAGAGGTAGATTGTGAGGCTAAGAGTCCATTTTATCATACTAGGAAACGTTTTAATAGTGTTATAATAGCGGGTAGAAGCTGTCCTTGAGCAAAATGCAGAAAGTGCTGGAGGAACTCAGCAAATCAGGCAGCATCTCTGAAGAGCCATGTGGCCCAGCAACCCCCAATTTAATCTGAGCCTAATCAAAGGACAATATACTAATTAACCTCCCAACCAACGTGTCTTTGGAATGTGGGAGGAAACCAGAGCACCCGGAGGAAACCTCACACAGTCACAGAGTGAACGTTCAAACTCCTTACAGACAGCAGCGGGATTTGGACCCAGGTCGCTGGTACTGGAAAGCGTAGTGCTAACCACTACGTTACCACATCACCCCTGATCCTTATTCTGATACCTAGCCATCTTTCAAATATGGTCAGATGGATAAATATCAGAATCACAATGAGAGTCGGGTTTAATCTGACCAGCATATTGCTGAATATCTTTATTTTTCTCTTAATTATTGAACTGCACAGCACTTACCCCATAACTAGAACACCATATCATGTCAGCACACAAAAGATGTTGGAGGAACTCAGCAAGCCAGGCAGCATCTATTGGTCGACATTTTGGGCCATGACCCTTCGTCTCATATACTATATCATGTCTTCTGTTTTCTTTTCAATACCTCGATCTAATAATGAACATTCCTAGACTGTTTCAATGGTTCTGTGGTTCGATGTTTCATATTCTTAGTTTTTCGCTCAATTGTGTGATTTGTTCTTTTTTTTTGCACTTTCGGTGCTTGGACTATATTTCATTAGGAGTTTGAGGAGATTTACTATGGCACAAGACACTCACAAATTTCTACAAATACACTGTGGCCAGCACTCTAACTGGCTGCATCACCACCTGGTATAGGTGTGCAACTGCAGAGAGTTGTAAACTTCACCTCCATCGTGGCCACAGGCCTCCACAATGCTGAGGACTTCTCCAAGGAGCGATGCCTCAAAACAGTGGCGTCCATCATTAAAGACCCAAATCACCCAGGTCAGTCTTCGTTCCCATTGCTACCATCAGGAAGGATGTACTGAAGCCTGAAAGCACACACTCAATGATTCAGGAACAGTTCTTCCCCTCTGCCATCCAATTTCTGAATGGACATTTAGCCCATGAAAACTATCTCACAACTTTCTTTTATTTCTATTTTGCACTGCTTATTTAACTTATTTAATATATATACTTACTGTAATGTACACTTTTTCTATTATTATGTATTGCATTGTACTGCTGCCACAAAGATAACAAATTCCATTACATATGCCAGTGACATTAAACCTGATTCAAATTTTGATGTTTTCTTTGAATGGGTTCCATGGTGTTTATTTGTTCTGTGACCGTCTGTGGGAAGACGAACATCAGGGTTGTATACTGCATACATACTCAGGTAGTAAATGCACTTTTAATCTTTGAATCATGATTTTATAAACATTTTATTACTCATTTTGCAGTGGCATAGTGCTTTTACAGTGCCAGCCGTAAGATTCAAAAAGTCAAGATTGCTTATTGACATTCTTCAGTACACGAGTGAAAAGGAGAGCAAAATGATTGCTCGTCTGGATCAATAGAACATAAAAATAAACACAATGAGCATAAATAACACAATAAAATAACACACAATAAATATAAAGAAAAGTAATCTTATATACAAGTAATAGTTACATACATAGACCAGTTGTATATAAAATGATGCTTAGTGATGCATATGTGGGCTGGTGGGGTGTGTTAGCCTCTTGAACGACGTTATCATATTTGCCTCCACCACCACTCCAGGCACCTACTGCTCCCTATGTGAAAAAATTTGCCCCACACTTCTCCTTTGAACTTATCCCATCTCACTTCCGGTATTAGACATTTCAACCTCGGGGGAAAAAGATACCAGTTGCTCACTGTATCAATGCCTCTCATAATTTTATAAACACATTAGGTCTCCCTCAGCCACTCCTGCTCCAGAGGAAACGAGCCAAGTTTGTTCAACCTCTCTTTAGCGCACATGCGCTCTAATCCAGGCAGCATCCTCAGAGTTCAAAGTAAATTTACTATCTATCTTTATGTCACCATATACTGCTGTGAAATTCATTTTCATGCAAGATGTTTCATTTCCCGATCAACATCTTATGCACCAGCTCCAAAGCCTCCATCGTGTAATGGGGCGACCGACTATAACAATTGCGTTCCATCTCCCAGACTCATTTCCCATTTTACAATAGCAATTGAAAGTGGTGAATGTGGCTCGGTCCATCACAGGTAAACCCCTCCATACTATTGAACATATTTACATGAAACACTGTTGCAGGAAAGCAGCATCCATCATCAAGGGCCCCCTGCCACCCAGGCCATGCTCCCTTCTCACTCCTGTCGTCAGGAAGAAGGCGCAGGAGCCTCAGGCCCCGCACCACCAGATTCTGGAACAGTTATTACCCCTCAACCATCAAGCTCTTGAACCAGTGGGAATAACTTCACTCAACCGCCTTTGCCCCATCACTGAAATGTTCCCACAACCTATGGATTCACGTTCAAGAACTCTTCATCTAATGTTCTCCATACTTATTGCTTTTTATTCATTTGCATTTGCATAGTTCATTGTCTTTTGCACATTGGTTGTTTGTCTGTCAGACTTTCTTTGATTTTATTATGGTTCTTGGATTTATTGGGCGTGCCCGAAAGAAAATGGTTGTATATGATGACATATACAGTATGTACTTTGATAATAAATTCACTTTAAACTTTAAATACTGGAGGAATTTATTAATGCGACTGTCAGCATGTTCATCTCCAATGCCAGGTGCAGGGAAATTACTGTGCATCAATGATTTCAGAAGGGCTCCATCCAAAGGCCAATAATTTATTCTATAATCCTGATAAACATAGCTCCTCTGCCAAGAAGAAATTGCTCAGATGAGGATTAAAGAGGGATTATGATCTCTGTAAACAGATAAAAGGCAGCCAATTTTAGAAATGCAGGGCAGCATTCTGGAGACAGGAATGCAGGTCAGGATCTCTGAAACGTAGGTAAAAGGCTATGGTACCAAAGTTTGTGTTTGTTAGTCAAGACTTCTGGCATCTGCAGAATCTCTTTTGTTTATAATTAGCTCTTAAACTGCCTTATATATTCTGATATATAGGAAAGTCCATAGGAAAGCAGATAGCCCATTTGTGCTTCAAGTCTGCACTACCATTATGTGTCACTATTGCTGATCTGAACGACCTCAGCTCCACTATATTTTCATTATATCTCTTAGAATCACAAAGTCTTAGAGTTTGGAAGCAGGCCCAACTCCTCCATGACCACCACGTGGTCTGTACATACTGGCTGTGTGGTGGAAAAAGCACAAAAGCGCCTCTTTCACATCAAATGCTTGAAGAGGTTTGGTATGGGCCCCCAAATCCTAAAAACTTTCTACAGGGGCACAATTGAGAGCATCCTGACTGGCTGCATCACTGCCTGGTATGGAAACCGTACTACCCTCAATCACAGGACTCTGTAGAGAGTGGTGCGGATGGCCCAGCGCATCTGTAGATGTGAACTTCCCACTATTCAGGACGCTTACAAAGGCAGGTGTGTAAAAACGGCCTGAAAGATCATTAGGGACCCAAATCACTCCAGCCACAATCTATTCCAGCTGCTACCATCCAGGAAACGATAGCATAAAAGCCAGGACCAACAGGCTCTGGGACAGCTCCTTCCACCAGGCCATCAGACTGCTTAATTCATGCTGAGGCAATTGTATTTCTATGTTATATTGACTGTCCTGTTGTACATACTATTTATTAAAAATTATTGTAAATTGCACATTGCACACTTAGACGTAGACATATGAAGGATATAAGTAATAAAAGTCAATTCAATTCAAGTTGTCCTCCTGGCCTAGTCCCATTAACCTGCATTTGGTTTCAGCAACAACTTCTTCCCCTCCTACTGAAACATGCAGTCAACATTCCAGGTCTATAACCCTCTTCACAACTGGGTTAAGAGATTCTGATAAAGGGTTCCATGTCTGACACATTATCTATCTCTCTTTTCACATATTCCACCTAACCTGCTTAGCTTCTGCAGTTTTTTCCCCATTTTCTGTCTTTTTTCTTATCCTATATTCCTGTTGGGCAAGTCCCAATAACATCAGCTTATTACACAGATCTAGTAAGTTAGTATGCTACTAACTGTCCCATTTAAGCCACTTTGAATCATTTTATCACAGCCTTTCTCTTTCCCAGCTTTTATTTCAATTTTTGAACATCTGTCTTTTTATTGGCATCAGAATTTGTTTACTGCAACAAAAAACATTTTTTTCTTTCCTTGGTGGAATTTTTCTTGCAGGTTCCCCTCAATGCACAAGGGCAAATATCATATATGGCCAAATGAGATTGTGTCAAAAATTAGCGCTGAAGGAAAAATACCAGAAAACAAATGTTTAAAGTTCTGTGTAAATATTAGGTCAGTTTGTTCCACCTATTTGTTGATAGACTACATACAACTCTCTTAAACAGAAGATGGAGAGTTAGAGCAGTAAGTTACTTTTAGACCATAAGACATAGAAGCATGATTAGGCCATTCAGCCCATCAAGGTTGCTCAGCCATTCTATCATGGCTGATTTATTATCCCCTTCAACCCCATTCCCCTGCCTTCTCCCCACATCTTTTTACATCCTTACTAATCAAGAATCTCTCAAACTCCACTTTACACATTCGCAATAATTTGGCCTCCACGGGCATCTGTGGCACTGAATTCTACTGATTCTCAATTTTCTTTCTAAACAAATTCTCCACATCTCTGTTCTAAAGAGACATCCTTGTATTCTGAGGCCGTGCTTTCTGGGCCAAGACTCCTCCACTATAGGAATCATCCTCTCCATGTCCACTCTATCAAAGCCTTTCAGCATTCGGTAGGTTTCAAAGAGATAGCTCCTCATTCTACTAAACCTCAGTGAGTACAGGCCCAGAGTCTTCAAATGCTCCTCAGACATTAACCATTTCATTCCTGGGATGATTTGCTTGAACCTCCTCTGGACTGTCTCCAATGTCGACACATACTTTATTAGATAAGGGCCCCAAACTGCTCACAGTACTTCAAGGAGTGGTCTGACCAGTGTCTTATAAAGTATTTGAAGCTTTGAACTCTCACAGAAGACCCTAAAATTATTAATTCTCTGCGGCAGTTTAAGACACCGTGCATGTGATCACCCGACTTCAGACCCATTTCTCAGTGTACATTCAACTCTCAATCAAACCCACAAACACGTATGGAGAAATCTTCCAAGCCACCATAATGAAAATGCGAGCAGTTTTCAGCCAACTGACCCCTACAATTGTAGGAACCTTTTCTCTAGATTGGAAAATTACCTGTTACTCTGCTATTTAAGTAAGGTTATATAGGGAAGCTAGGGAATTATAAACCAGTTGGCCTAACATCTGTCGCTGGCAAAATGCTGGAGTCTGTGATTAAGGACAGAGTGACGATACACCTTGACGATTGTCAGCTTGGTAGAAGCAGCCAGCACAGACTTGTTAAGGGTAGGTCATGCATGACAAGCCTGATTAGATCTCTAGAAGAGGTGACCAGAATGGTGAAGTGGGGCAATTTTATTTTTAGTAATCCAGAAGGCATTCAGCACAGGAATTAAAGGATATGGAAAGAAGATGTACAGTATGATGTGAGTCACAGATTCAGTCTTTTTAAATGGCAGAACAGGATTATAATGCTAAACAGCCAACTCCGGTTCTCAGAGTCTTAGCTGCTTTGGGAACAAGGTAGAATCTGACAATGACGTCATGACCATTAGACATAGGAGCAGAATTAGGCCATTCAGCCCATCAAGTCTGTTCCACCATTCCATCATGGATAATTTATTATCCTTCTCAACCCCATTCCCCTGCCTTTTCTCTGTAATATTTGATGCCCTGACTAATCAAGAACCTATCAACTTCCTCTTTAAAAATATTCAGTGACTTGGCCTCCACAGGCGACCATGGCAATGAATTCCACAGACTCACCCTGCCCCCACTCTGGCTAAGATAAAGATTAATATTTCAAAGGAGATGTGAGGGGCAAGTTTTTTTTACACACAGAATGCCGGGTGCCTGGAATTCACTGCCTGGGGTGGTGGTAGAGGCAGATACATTAGAGACTTTTAGGAGACATTTTGATAGGCTCATGAATGTGAGGAAATGGAAGGATATATATTTGGCATAGGCAGAGAGGATTAATTAGGGTGCCCATTTGTTTACTAATTTAATTGAATGGGCACAGCATTGTGGGCTGAAGGGCCTGTTCCTGTTCTATATGTTAACATAGGACAGCACAGTAACATAACAGTTAGTGTAATGCTGTTACAGTGCCAGTGATCACACACCGGAGTTCAATTCCCACCGCTGCCAGTGAGGAGTTTGTACGTTCTTCCCATGCTCACGTGAGTTTCCTCTGGGTGCTCTGGTACCTCCCACAATCCAATGACAAATAGTTTATGGTCTATAAGGCATTGGTCAGACTGCACTTGGAGTATCGTGAATAGTTGCGGGCCCCTTATCTAAGAGAGGATGAAGTCCCAATGAAGGGTCTCGGCTCAAAATATCGACTGTACTCTTCTCCAGAGATGTTCCCCAGAATTTTGAGTGTGTTGCTTGGATTTCGAGCATCTTCAGATTTTCTCTTGTTTCTAAGAGAGGATGTGCTGGCATTGGAAAGTGTCCAGAGGAGATTCACAAGAATGATCCCAGCAGTGAGAGGATTATCAGATGAGGAGTGTTTGATGGCTCTAGGCCTGTACGTACTAGAGTTCATTGAGGGGGGATCTCATTAAAAACCATCAAATACTGAAAGGTTTAGATAGAATGAATGTGAAGATGATGCTTCCTATAGTTGGGGAGTCTAAGACCAGAGGCACGGCCTCAGAATGCAGGCTTTAGAACAGAATTGAGGAGGAATTTCTTTAACCAGAGGGTGGTAAATTTCTGTAATTCTTTGCTCAGGTGGCTGTGTAGGCCAAGCCATTGTATATACCTAAAGTGGAGGTGGATAGGTTCTTGATTAATCGGGACATCAAAGGTTATGGGGAGAAGGCAGGTGAATGGAGTTGAGAGAGATAATAAATCAGCCATGATGAAATTTAGGAGCAGACTCAATGGGCCAAATGGCCTAATTCTGCTCCTAGGTCTTATGGTCTTTTGGATTAGTAAGTTGTGGGAATGTTGTATTGGGACCGAAATATGGCAAAGCTTGGACTCCTCTGACTGTTTTGGTCATTGATGCATCTCACTGTGTGTTTTGATGTTTCAATGTACATGTGGCAAATAAAGCTAATCTTTTATCTGTAAAAATACCCCAAAATTGTCTTTTTTCTTTCATCTTTATCCATCGTTGGGATCCCAGTCAAACCTGAGGTGTGGAAGCTTGAAATCCCACACCACCAGGTTTAAGAATAGCTAGACCCCTTGAACATCTCGAACCAACCTGCATGAGCCTAGTCACTGCACCTTAGCAACACTATGACCACTGGGGTCATTTTGCACTAAAATGGATGCTGTTTTAATTGTTCTGATTGTGTTTGATATTCTTTCTTTTCAAATCTTTTTATTAATGTTATTATTCAAAAATAACACAGGTACATCGAAGTAACAACACCTACAATGCCTCAAAAAAAAGAAATTATCTTAAAGATTGAAAATTTTGTGAATAAAAAAAAACCCTACTAAGCAAGAAAAGTGAGAGAAAAAAAAAACCCCATTGGGGGTACAACCCCGGAGCCATGCGTCGTACAGAAAGCTTCCAAAAATAAACATCAAACCGCCAACAAGAAAGAAAGATATATCAAAATAAATTTACACTTAGATCATGGAGGAAATCTATCAGTTAACTGAAATGATAATAACGAGCAAATGAGCCCCATCTCTTCTCAAAATCAAATAAAGGTTCAAAGGTTCGACTTCTAATTTTCTCCAAGCTGAGACACAGCATCACTTGAGAGAACCATTGTGACAAAGTAGGGGCTGATATATCCTTCCATTTCAACAAGATGGCCCTCCTAGCTATCAGTGTAACAAACGCAATGACATGTTGGCCAGACACAGAAATACCATGGATATTTCATATTATATTATAATGTTTCATATTATTAAAAATTTGTATAATTTTTGCTTGAATTGTGTTTTTTCACCTGTGGATGCTGTTTGTGGGTTGCTTGGTGCCTGTGATGCTGCTGATAGTAAGATTTCCATTGCATCTGTCCAGACACACAGTGGCCACTTTATTAGGTACACCTGCTTGTTAATGCAAATATCTAATCAGCCAATCATGTGGCAACAACTTGATGCATAAAAGCACGCAGACATGGTCAAGAGGTTCAGTTGTTGTTCAGACCAAACATCAGAGTGGGGAAGAAATGTGTTCTTATTGACTTTGTCCATGGAATGATTGTTGGTGCCAGATGGGGTGGTTTGAGTATCTCAGAAATTACTGATCTCCTAGGATTTTCATGCGCAATGATCTCTAGAGTTTACAGAGAAACGTGCAAGAAACAAATACAAAAATGCAGTGAGCAGCAGTTCTGTGGGTGAAAATGAAAATGGCTTGTTAATGAGAGAGGTCAGAGGAGAATGTTCAGACTGGTTCAAGCTGACAGGAAGGTGACAGTAACTCAAATAACCACATATTACAAGGGTGGTGTGCAGAAGAGTATCTCTGAACGTAAAACTCCTTGAACTTTGTAGTGGATGGACTACAGAAGCAGAAGACCACAAACATACACTCAGTGGCCACTTTATTAGCTACAGGACTGTTCATGTACTTGTGCATATAGCAGTAAACTTGCCCTTATCTTTGGCCTTCCAAGGCTAGTTTCCACAGCTTCATCAGTGCTGACTGCACCCGTATCATGACAACTATTTGGTCATCTCTATTCCTTGTAGCAACTAATGTTTTTCTGATTCTCTCTATTTGTACAGGAAACCAAGGAGTCAAGGTGCTCTCCAGGACCCTAGCCGTTGATTTTTAAGAGTTCATGGGATTAATCAAAAAAATCTTACATTTATTGTGCCTGTGGTGACTGTTTGAAAACGCAATCTGAAAGGTTACTGCTTCATTACAATTGCCTTGGTATCTTTTAACTATCCTTCTCCCAAAAGTTCCTGTTGAATCAGCTTCATTTAACACATTGCTTACAACTTACAATGAACTGATAAAATAGATTTCCTTTCATCATCAGCCTCAACATCATGGCCAGTTATCTAATGAAGACATTTCAGTAATGATCATTGAATATATCCCGATGAAGGAGGGTGAGAGGTGACTTGCTCATCATCATCATCATTATGTGCCTTGTCGTATTGACATGGCTGATCATGATCTTATCCATGACCATGATTGTTCTTGGCAAACTTTTCTACAGAAGTGGTTTGCTATTGTCTTCTTCTGGGCAGTGTCTTTACAAGACGGGTGACCCCAGCCATTATCAATACTCTTCAGGAATTGTCTGCCTGATGTCAGTGGTCGCAATAACCAGGACTTGTGATATGCACCAGCTGCTCATATGACCATCCACCACCTGCTCCCTTGGCTTTATGTGACCCTGTTCAGGGGGCCAAGCAGGTGCTATTCCTTGCCTAAAGGTGACCTACAGGATAGTGGTGGGAAGGAGCGCCTTACACTTCATTTGGTAGAGACATATCTCCACCTCACCACCCCAGGCAAAACATACCTACTTCTTACAGACAGCGCTGGAATTGAACTCTGAACTCCAACACCCCGAACTGTAATAATGTCATGCTAACCACTACACTACCATGGCAGCCCAATGTTATTATCAATAAAACTACAGGATTACTATGTAAGCTCATCTGTTTTACTCTGATAGTAGACTGTATGTAATACTGGACTCCACAGAAATGCCTTCTGAAATACTTTATATGAGCTATTGATTTGATGGAAGAATTCAGGATGGATAATCAATAGGGATTTATGCCAGCAGCCTCCACATCAGAGTAAGTAAGCTGAAGCTAATGAATAACAAGAAAGAAATACTGGGAGTCTCACTATCTAACAGTTGTGGGAGTACCTTTATTACCCATGGACTGCAGCACTTTGATCATTTCAAACCCGATGAGGAGAGATTATGGAGAGACACACAAAATGCTGGAGGAACCTGGGACATCAGGAGGGAAGTGGAGAGTCAATGTTTCTGGCCAAGACCCTTCATCTGGTCTGATAGAACGGGCAGTACAAAGTGAAGAGGAAAGGGGGTTTGGAATGAGAGCCAAAAAGAGAGACTATGGATGGACAGTAAACACCCTAAAGAACTGCACAGGGACAGGCAAACTTCATCTGTGAGTCTGTCGGGGTCGTCTATTGTATCTGCTGCTCCCAGTGTGACCTTCTCTACATTGGTGTAACACGTGTAGATTGGAGGAGCACTTTGTCGAGCACCTTCGCTCAGCACTTAACAAGCAGGAACTCCTGCGGCCAATTCTCACTCTGCACGCCGGTCCACGGCCTCGTCGACTGCCAAGCATACGCAACCTTCAGCTTGGTAGGGTTCTCACTCTTCTGACAGCATGAATATTCTTTCCCCTTCCTTTCCAGTTCTAGTGAAGGGACTCGGCCCAAGACGTTGATTGTTTCTTCCCCTCCATACATGCTGCCTGACTTGCTGATTTCTTTCAGCATCTTGTGTGTGTTACCCTGAGAATTATTTATTCTCAAACTAGAGGGAAGAGAATGAAAGAATAAAGCATATAAAGCCTGCACTCCGAAACTTCCACCATTTCCAACGGGATCCCACCACCAAGCACATCTTCCCCTCACCCCCACTTTCTGCTTTCTGCAGGGATCACTCCCTACATAACTCCCTTGTCCTTTTCTCCCTCCTCACTGATCTTCCTCCTGGCACTTATCCTTGCAAGCGGAACAAGGGCTGCACCTGCCCCTACACCTCCTCCCTCACTACCATCCATTGCCCAAAACAGTCCTTCCATGTGAGGAAACACTTCACCTGTGAGTCTGTTGGGGTTATCTACTGTATCCAGTGCTCTCGGTGTGGCCTCCTGTATATCAGTGGGACCCGTCATCAATTGGAAGACCGCTTCACTGAGGACTTATGCTCCATCTGCCAGAAAAAGCAGGATCTCCCAGTAGCCACTCATTTTAATTCCACTTCCCATTCCCATATGTCCATCCATGGCCTCCTCCACTGTCGTGATGAGGCCACACTTATGCTGGAGAAAAAACATCCTATATTCTGTTTTGGTAGCCTCCAACCCTATCAACTTCTCAAACTTCTGATAATGCCACCCCACTCCCCTCCTTCACCATTTCCCATCCTCTTTTCCATCTCTCACTTTATGTCCTTGCCTGCCCATCACCTCCCTCTGGTGTTCCACCCCCTTTACTTCCTTCCATGGCCTTCCGTCTCTTTCACCAATCAAATTCCCAACTCTTTACTTCATCCTCTAGGTTTCACCGATCACCTTGTGTTTCTCTTTCCCCTCTGCCCACCTTTGAAATCTACTCCACAGCTTTTTCTCTCCAGTCCCTGCTGAAGAGCTTCAGCCCGAAATCTCGACTGTACTCCTTTCCTAGACGCTGCCTGGCCTGCTGAGTTCCTCCAGCATTTTGTGTGTGCTGCTCAGATTTCCAGCATCTGCAGATTTCCTCTTCTTTTTGTCACCAGTATGTCTGTCAACTTCTTCCAACAAGTTCATCCCAATTTTGTGCTTTCCCAATTTTAATTTCTTGCCAGATCATCAAAATCATTATCAGACTTGATATCATTGGCATATATCGTGAAATTTGTTGTTTTGCAACAGTATTTAATAATAAAAATTATAAATTACAATCACAAACATATAATACATATATAACTAAATAAATAGTGCAAAAAGAGAGCAAAAAAAGAAAAAATATTGTGAGGTATTATACATCGGTTCATTTTCGATTCAGAAATCTGCTCGTGGAGGGAAAGAAGCTGTTCCTAAAATATTGAGTTGAGTGTCTTCAGGCTCATGACCCTCCTCCTTGATGGTAGCAATGACAAGAGTGCATGTCCTGGGCAATGGGGGTCCTCAATGACGGATACCACCTTTTTGAAGGTGTCCTCACTGCTGGGGAGGCTAGTGCCCACAATGGAGCTGGCTGAGTTTCCAACTTCCTGCAGCCTTTTCCGATCGTGTGCAGTGGCCCCTCCATACCAGAAAAATCATGCCACCGTTAAGAAATGTTCCCCCAGGAAACAAAAAAAAACAGAATGCTAAGTTATTTCAGTGAGAAAATTAGAAGAGAGTCCTTGCTTGCCAACTGGTTGCTAAGTGACTTCTCTTTTTGAGTATCTCATTCTCTGGCCTGGAGAGAGCGAGTATAAGCGGAAAATGCACTGGCCTTGAAAAAGCACCAATATAATCTAATGCTGCCTTTGTCAATATTCCGTGATGCATTCACCAAGTGGGCTCTGGCCTGAAGCAGCGGAATGCAGAAGTAATTAAAGTGTAAAGTCGGAGCCAAGGGCTTTAATTATGTTGAGGATCAGGCTTCTATCACAAAATGTTTTGGAACATTCCCATACTGTCCATTTTTACTTCATTGAGTCGTAGAGCAGCACAGCACAGAAACAGGTTCTTCAGCCCATGCTGAACTATTTATCTGCCTAGTCCCGTTGGTCTGCATCCAGAGAATAGCCCTCCATCCCCTCCCATCGATGTACCGAGCCAAACTTCTCCGAAATAATAACTTCAAATCCACACCCACCACTTCGTTGGCAGCTCATTCCGCACTCTTACCACGCTCTAAGTGAAGAAAATCCCCCTCCTGTTCCCCTTAAACATTCCACCTTTCACCCATGGCCTGTAGCTCTAGTCCCAATGGGAAAGCTTGTTTGTATTTACCCTATCTATACCCCCTCATAATTGTGACTACCTCTATCAAATCTCCCCTCATTCTCTGACACTCCTAACCTATTCAGCCTTTCCTTATAACTCAGGTCCTCAAGTGCTGGCACATCCTTGTAAATTTTCTCTCTGCACTCTTTCATAGAAGGCCATAGAAAGGGTGCAGAGGAGATTTACAAGGATGTTGCCTGGATTGGGGAGCATGCCTTATGAGAATAGGTTGAGTGAACTCTGCCTTTTCTCCTTGGAACGACGGAGGATGAGAGGTGACCTGATAGTGGTGTATAAGATGATGAGAGGCATTGATTGTGTGGATAGTCAGAGGCTTTTTCCCAGGGCTGAAGTGGTTGCCACAAGAGGGCACAGGTTTAAGGTGCTGGGGAGTAGGTACAGAGGAGATGTCAGGGGTAAGTTTTTTACTCAGTGAGTGGTGAGTGCGTGGAATGGGCTGCTGGAAACAGTGGTGGAGGTGGATACGATAGGATCTTTTTTGGATAGGTACATGGAGCTTAGAAAAATAGAGGGCTATAGGTAAGCCTAGTAATTTCTAAGGTAGGGACATGTTCGGCACAACTTTGTGGGCCTAAGGGCCTGTATTGTGCTGTAGCTTTTCTATGTTCTATGTTCAATCTTATTGATATCTTTCTGGTAGGTAGGTGACCAGAACTTCACACAATTGTCCAGACTAGGCCTCACGAATGTCTTCTACAACTTCAACATAGGTAACATCCCATTCTCTGTACTTCTTCCCTCCCCAGCAACTGACAGACTATAGTAGTGAAATCACTCGAGTTGAGTATGATGTTCTCCTCAGGGATTGTCTATTAGTGGGTTCTCAGGTGGCTGCAGAAGCCAATCCTGGATCCACATATTCTGGTGCAGACTACAGAGAGTAGAACACTGGTGAGTAACGGACGGACCAATCCAAATCTTCAGACTGATGAATACCTCAGGTCCGTGAGTTCAATTCCCAATGGGTGCCTGAAGGAACAGGGCCTTCCCAATTGTTCCTCTAGAGCAGGGGTCGCCAACCTGGACTCCTCATACCCCTTGTTTAATGGTATTGGTTCATGGCTAAAAAAGGTTGGGAACCCCTGGTCTGGTGGATTTTTTCTCCAGGTCCCAGCATCAGCAAGCTCTTCTGATTCTTGTTTATTCTCTCAGCCTTTTTTATGCCATGGGCCAATACCATTAAGCAAAGAGTCCATGAATTCCAGGTTGGGAACCCCTGCTCTAAACCTTTCATATATTTATACACACCTCAATTAAACTTCCCAACAGCCTCCTCTGTTCTGAAGAAAATAAAACCAGCTCTCCTCCTGGCTACAATATTCCAGTTCTTTCAGTGTCCACGTACAACCTCCTCGGCATCCTTTCCAGCACAGTCAAGACTTTCTTCTGTAAAGATGACCAGAAGAGTTATAAGGAAAGCTTGAATACTTTAGCATTTTATTTGCTATAGTGTAGGAGAATGAGGAGAGACTTGATAGAGGTATATAAAATTATGAGGGGTTGATAGGGTAAATGCAAACAAGCTTTTTCCATTGAAGTTGGGTAAGACTAGAACTAGGTATCAATAGCTAAGTGTGAAAGGTGAAATATTTAAGGGGAACCTGAGAGCAAACGTCTTCACTCAGAGGGTGAGGTGAGTGTGGAACGAGCTTCAGAGAGAGTGCTGGATGCAGGTTTGATTTCAACATAAAAGACAAGTTTGGCGAAGCACATGGGCAGGAGGGGTATGGAGGGCCAAGGCCCAGGTGCAGGTCAATGGGTCAAGGCACAATAACATTCAGCATACACAATGTGCGCCAAAGGTTCTGTTTCTGTGCTGTAACTCAGTATGGTTCTATGACTCTATAGTCATAGTGATGCAATCACTAGAGTCAAGTGGGATGTTCTCCTGAGGAGTTGTCCATTGGTGGGTCCTCAGGTCCTCTGGACTATAGAGTTATAATTCCACAGCTCTATGCAACACCCAATCCACATTGTATACAGTTTCCACATAACCACACAGCTTTTATGTCTCCTTTCATAAAGGACTGCACCACATATATCTCTTTAACTGATTCATTGGCTAGTTTTGCTGCCTTTATTGATTTGGCCATACACTCCAAAGTCACTTTGTTCCTTCATTCCACAATGCTCTGCGATGTACACTTTCTTGGCCGCTTGCATCTCCCCAGATTCAATACCCTTCATTTTACTGGAGTTAACCCATGGGCCAAGCTATGTATCCCTTCCTACAGTCTGAAGTACTCCTTCTCACAGTCACGAACTTTTTGAAAGTCCTGTGCATTTCAATCTAAATCATTAATCTGCCATACTGTGTAAAAGTCTTGGGCACATATATATGTAGCTGGAGTGTCTCAGACTTTTGCAAGGTACTGTAGTAATTTTATGTATGGCACTATACGGCTGCCTCAAAAAGACCAAACAAATTTCATGACGTATGTAAGTGATGATAAACCTGATTCTGATATGGGTCTCCATTGTGGACTGGGAGTGGGAAGGAGACAGGGAAAGGGGGATCATGATGAGATAAGTGGAAGGGAAAGGGAAGAGTGCAGAAGCTCCAGAGAGACATTTTGTAATGATCAATAAACCAGTTGTTTGGAATCAAATAATCTCCCCTGTTGTCTCAGGGATGGATGTGTCTGCACCCACACCACCACCCCTGCCCCTGATACTCCTTCTCTGCCACCTGTCCCATACACCTCCTACAATGGTCCACCCTCACCATTCCCACTATCCCTGGCTCCCGGCAGATTTATAGACTCACTCTCCACTCCACATTCGCAAATACAGTACTGTGCAAAAGTCTTAGGCACCCTCATTATATCTATGTGCCTGAGACTTTTGCACAGTACTGTACACTCAGTGGCCACTCCGTTAGGTGCCTTCTGCTCATGGCCTTCTCCTGCTGTAGCCTATTCACTTTACGGTTCAATATTTTGTGCATTCAGAGATGCTCTTCTGCACACCACTCGAATAACACTTGGCTATTTGAGTTACTGCTGCCTGCCTGTGAGCTTGAGTCAATCTGGCCAATCTCCTCCAATCTCTCTTATTAAGGAGACATTTTTACCCACAGAACTGCTGCATACAGGATGTGTTCAGCTTATCACACCATTCTCTGCAAACTCCAGTGACTGTTGTGCATTGAAATCCCAGGAGTTTCCAAGATACTCAAACTACCCTATCTGACACCAACAATCATTCCACAAAGTCACTTAGATCACATTTCTTCCCTATTCTGATAGTTGGTCTGAACAACAACTGAATTGAACCTCTTGACCACATCTGCATGCTTTTTTGCAGATATTAATAAAGCAGCCATTGAGTGTAGATTACTAAAAGTAAAGCAGTAACCACCAAGTTCTCTGGAATACCACTCAACACAGTTATCTGATCATACAACATCCATAAGTTATTACCTTTTGCTTCCTCTCGTGGTGCCAAACTTGGATTTATTTTTCTCTTCTGTGTAGTCTGCAAAGTTGGACCTTGGGAAGAGCATTGTTAAGATCCACGTATACTACATCAACAACACCACCCTCATCAACCCTTATGAAATGACTAGTTCAATCATTATTCATACAAAACTTACAGTTAATAAATCTATGCCAAATGTATTCAATTAGTCTGTGTCTTTTGCAAATGAAGATTTACGCAAGCCATAGAATAGATTCCAAAAAAGCTGTCTATTGCTGAAGTTAAGATAAATTACCTGTAATTATTTTGTTGTTTAAATGTACGTGACAAATAAAGCTAATCTTTAATCTTTATCTTTCTTTAATCTTTTCTCTAATTCTATAATCTTTAATTCTATAATGTAATCTTTAAGCCTTCTAATAAATCTTTAATCCTTGAATCTTTAATACTAATGTAATCTTTAAATCTTTTGATAAATCTTTAATCCTCCAAATTTAAATTTGCTAATCTAATTTTTTTCTCTAATCTTTAATTCTCTAACCTTTATCTTTCTTTAATTTTCTTTGGTCATCAAATTATAATGTTATTGGTGCTTCTCTCTCTCCAAAGGTGCTGTGTAGGCGATTGAGCATCTGCATTTGGAAAGCAAACTTGGCTTCATTCCTCACAAGCCCATTGTCCAAGCATTTTCCAATGAGCTGTGATTAGTGTAGCTTCAGACCTGGTAGGACTTGCTGATTGTATAGTTTAGAATTGATGTCCAACGTTCAGTCTTATGACCTTTTCTGCCTCTGCTGTTCAAGTGTTGTTACCTGACTTTCAAATGCCAGACATGAACAGATCCACAGGTCTGCACGCTTGTCCACCTTCTTCTCGTCTGTAATGTTTTGCGTCAACCTTTCTCCTTCTCAAGGGTCAACTTTGCTTACCATTTACATTTAAAAGCATTGGAAATGTTCTGCGGTGTGTTAGCCAGGCCACAACATACAACAAGAAAAACAACAAAATACAACAATCAACACAAGAGATTCTGCAGATGCTGAAAATCCAGAGCAACACACACAAAATGCTGGAAGAACTCAGTAGGCCAGGCAGCATCTATGGAGAGGAATAAAGAGCTAACATTTTGAGCTGAAACCCTCCTTCAGAACAGACAACAATAATAAAGAACGAAGAAAGTCGTAGGTTAGAGTACAGATCTGGAATAATATGTGTATAAATACATCAATACCAGCATGCATTTAAATGTAAACTGTATTATAAAAAGTGTTTACAGTGCAGAGACTGAGGTTATAGATAGAGGGGATTGGGGAAGGGAACTACGGTAACCAGAATGGATGATCATATTAACTGCCTGCAGGAAGAAACTTTTGAGATGGTGTGAAGTTTTTGCTTTAATAGCCCTATGGCTATTTCCAGAAGGGAGCTTTCGGAAATGACAGTTTGCAGGGTGGATAGTGCCTGCAATGATTTTTCCTGCCCACTTCTTTGTCCTGGAAACATGCAAGAACCTGCACTGATGGCAGACTGCAGCCAACTGCCAAGGCCTCCTTTTCTGCTGACCTGACGGTTTGCTGTAGTTTTCATATAATGTGAGAGACGGTAATGGCTGATGTCAGTTTGCTCTCTACGATGGCAGTGTAAAATTGCACCAGTATGCTCTGGGGAGGATGGAATTTTACCAACTGCCACGGGAAATACATCCTCTATGATGGCATTTTACACTGCCATCGTAGAGAGCAAACTCACATCAGCCATTACCGTCTCTCACATTATATGAAAACTACAGCAAACTGTCAAGTCAGCAGAATAGGATGCCTTGGCAGTTGTCTGCGGTCTGCCATCAGTGCAGGTTCTTGTATGTTAATGTCAGGGATATGGTTCTCCTACGGGAGGGAGGTCCAGCAAAATAATGATGCCCAAGAACCTGAATGTTGAAAAGCTGCTAAATGTAGAGTCAACACAATCCTCCCAGAAGCAGAGGGCTAAAAACACATGAGTGAAGCTTGTTCTGTACTAGGACAATTGAAACCAGTTAGGTGATCGCGTGGACCATGCGTTGATGAAAGACTGATGCTTCCCATATGATACCCAGTCCAAGGTCTGTGAATGGTGCTGTGGTGCAGCTAGCACGAAGATTGCCTGACAGCTCCATCAATCCAGAATTCAGGTGCTGTCTCGGTGGAGTTGGCATGTTCTCCCTGTGACTGAGCGGATTTTCCCAGGGCGAATTGGGTTCCCGAAGGTATGTGGTTCAACTGGCTGCTGTAAATTGCCCCAAAGGGCATCACAATACTGTAGCAGTTAGTGCTTTGCTATTACAGCTTGGCTTGTCAGAGATAGGAGTTCAACTCGGTCCTTACGTTCTCCTTCTGGGCATGTGAGTTTTCTCCAGGTGCTCCTGGCTGTGCGACCACTGAGGCCTGGTGAACAGTCCCTGAAGAGCATCGATAATGGCCGGTGTCACCCATCTTGTAAAAACCCTGCCCAGAGGAAGGCAATGCAAACCGCTTCTGTATAACTTGCCAAGAACAATCATGGTCATGTCATACAACACGGCACATAATGATTCACATGTTGGGTGCTCTATATTTTCCAAACAAATTAGCTATGATTAACACCTGACATCGCTTGGATCACGCAATCATATGATAATGCCAGGCACAATTTATAAAACAAAATCAGTAAATCTTTTGTGCAATAACCAGAATTTTGAAGGTTAAATGCTAATAACTTTTAACTAAAGCAAAATCAATGGCTTTCTTTTGCTATTGCACCAACATCAATGTAATTAATTGCTGAGTCCTGGAACTGACTCACCACATGACTTATTGCATCCTTCATTTGAAAGAAATAACATTTTAAATCTTCCCACACTTATGAGCTCTGGACCTGCTCTCCATAAAACATTGGTAACTTTCAAATCTCATGGAGTCATAGATTTATACAGCACAGTGACTGGTACAGGGAGTCCGTACCAGCATCAAGCACCCATTTCCAAATTTTCCTTTTTTAATCTCCCACATTGCCATCAACTCTCACCAGATTCCACCACTCACAATTAATTGGAATTATTTTTTTATTGACACAACTTCACTCACCTCAATGCTGAACTGATTCCACAACCTACAGACTCACTTTCAATGACTGTGTGGCTAGGCGTAGCTCAAATGCAATCTATATATTTGCTGACGACACAACTATTGTTGGCAGAATTTCAGACGGTGACAAGAGGGCATACAGGAGTGAGATATATCAGCTAGAAAGGTGGTGTCGTAGCAACAGCCTGGCACTCACCATCAGTAAGACGAAAGAGCTGATTGTGGACTTCAGAAAGGGTAAGATGAGGGAACACATGCCAGTCCTCATAGAGGGATCAGAAGTGGAAAGAGTGAGCAGTTGCAAGTTCCCGGGTGTCAACATATCTGAGGACCTATCCTGGATTCAACATATCGATGCAGCTACAAAGAAGGCACGATAGCAGTTATATTTCATTAGGAGTTTGAGGAGATTTGGTATGTCACCAAAGACATTCATAAATTTCTACAGATGCACCATGGAGAGCATTCTGACCGGCTGCATCACCGTCTGGTACGAGGTTGGGGGGTGGGGGAGGGCTACTGCACCGGATCAAAAGAAAGTTGTGAGCTCAAAACTCAGTCAGCTATATCATGAGTACTAGCCTCTGTAGCATCCAGGACATCTTCAAGGAGTGATACCTCAAAAAGGCAGCATCTGTCATTAAGGACCCCGATCACCCACAACATGCTCTCTTCTCATTGCTACCACCAGGGAGGGGGTACAGAAGACTTAAAGCACACACTCAGCGATTCAGGAACAGCTTCTTCCCCTCTGCCATCCAATTTCTGAATGGACTTTGAACCCGTTAACACTTTTTCTTGCACTACTTATTTAACTATATGTACAAACTTCCTATACACCTATATAAATATAGTTCTATAAATATAAAAGTATAAATAAATATATTTCTGTATCTATAATGCAATTCAAAGGTTGTTTTCTTTTATCATGTATTGCATTGTCCTACCGCCACAAAGACAACAAATTCCATGACATGCTGGTGATACTGACCCTGATTCTGATTCTGATTGTACAACTCATGTTCTCAGTGTTATTTAATTACTATTTATTTATTATTATCACTCCATGTTGATCTGCTGTTTGTTGTGCACTTACCTAGATGAAGGGATATTGTGCTATAAACTGCTGAAGAAGTTTGTCATTGTGTCCTGTCATGTCAGTCACAAGTTCCATTACTCGTTAATATACAAACATTATGAATGTGTTTACATCTAATGACCCTTTCTTCTCTTGACTGGTTGAGCGGTCTCAGTTGTAAGCGGACTGCTCCCGTGAGAAACACCCACAGCAGTCGCAGCCTGTGTTGTTGGTGGGCTACTTTGAGATCTAGCAGCATCTTTTTCGGGTATCCCGGTGCCTGCCCACTTATTCAATAGTGCAACACGGCCGGTTGGCTTACTGTCACACCCAGTCACCCAGTGCTAGCTCCAGGCATGCCCTGCCATTCCCCGGGCAGTGGCCATATCACCCTATTCTCTAGACATCTCTCCATTTCTAGAGGGAAAGGTATTGCTTTCTATACCAACAGGTTTTGGTTTCAGCCGTCCCTAACATGAAGAACAGACGCTGACCAGAGCACTCCCTCTTTTGGGTGCAGAGGTGCCTGGATTTGTTTCTGATTTGGTCCGTGGATGGTATTTTACTTCCCACCTGCCCTACATATCTGTAGAGCTTTCCCCAATCCACCACCTGATGAAGCACAGAAAAACCCTCACAGGTTACCATTATTATTATATTAAAATATTCTTTCCCAGCTCAAGCTGGTAAAACCTGAGGTGTAGGCGTAGCCAAGCACACTTATTGCTCAATTGTTAGAAACTTTTGGGCTTATTCTAGTGGTGTTTAGTATAATCTGAAGATTTTCTTAGATATTGCTGTGTAGCCCTAATTGTGTAGTGACTTTGGGGTGATACCAGTTGCAGATATTACTATTGGGACAATGTTTTCCCTGTTCATGTTTCAGAGTCTTTCAA
Organism: Hemitrygon akajei; assembly: GCF_048418815.1. Taxonomy (NCBI): domain Eukaryota; kingdom Metazoa; phylum Chordata; class Chondrichthyes; order Myliobatiformes; family Dasyatidae; genus Hemitrygon; species Hemitrygon akajei. The sequence goes on from NC_133127.1 coordinate 189,747,864, forward strand.
CTTCCTCTTTAAATTTGGCATATTTTTTTACTTTTTTATTGTTTTACTTATTGATTTCTGTGTGTTATGTCTGTTTGGAATGGCTATATCAATTAGGTATGTTGTTCTTTCTTGTTTACCCTGTATTATTATATCCAGACGTTGATTACGGACTGTCCCATCTGTAATTATGGATCGATTGTAATGTAATTTGTGGGACTCTGTCTTTAAAACTGAATCAGGCTTGTAAGGTATGGTTTCTTTTATGAGTTTCATTTTTTTATTACTAGTTTTTTTGAATTTGCACAGTTTGTCTTCTTTCACGTATTGGTTGTTAGTCAGTCTGTGTGTGCAGTGTCTCATTAATTCTATTGCATTTCTTTGTTCTACTGTGAATGCCTGGAAGAAAATGAAAACAAATCTCAGAGTGATACATGGTGACATATACATACTTTGATAATAAATTTACTCTGAACTTTAACCTACAGTGCTGCGCAGAAGTCTTAAGCACATGTAACTGCATCAATTTTCTTATAAAAGTGCATGACAGTGTACCTAAGAGAACTGGCTAGTAGGTTATTCCAAGCATATTGGAGAACTTGCCACAGATCTTTTTGCAGACTTTGGTTGTCTCATTTGCTTCTGTCACTCCAGCTAATTCCAGGCAGCCTTGACGACTTTCAGATCAGGGCTCTGTGGAGGCCATACCATCTGTTGCAGAACTCCTTGTTCATCTTTTCACTGAAGACAATTCTTTATGACCTTGGCCGTGTGATTGGGGTCATTGTCCTGCTGTAGAATGAAGCTGGAACCAATCAGATGCCTCCCTGATGATACTGTATGAGGGATGAGAATCTGCTTGTACCTCTCTGCATTGACGATGCCATTAATTCTGACCGGATCACTAAGTCCTTTAGCAGAAATGCAGCCCAAACCTGCAAGGAACTTCCACTGTGCTGCACACACTCATCCATGTAGCACTCTCCAACTCTTCTGCAGACAATATATTGTGCCTCTTGTTTGAGACAAAAATGTCAAATTTTGACTCGTCAGTCCAGAGCACTTGCTGCTATTGTTCAGCATGCCAGTCCTTGTGTTTTTGTGTGTAGGGGAGTCTCTTGGCTTTGTTTCCACTTTGGAGAGATCACTTTTTGGCAGCAACTCTTCCATGAAGACCACTTCTGACAAGAAGTCTCTGAACTGTAGAGGGGTGTACTTGGATTCTAGTGGTTTCTATGAGTTCAGAGCTGATAGCAGTGCAGGACTTCCAATTTGGAAGGGACATCAGTTTGATGTATCTCTCATCTGTTACTCTTAATTTCCATGGCCGACCACTACATTTCTGGTCTTCAACCTTGCCCGTTTCTTTGTGCTACTTCAGAAGAGCTTGAACAGATCTTGAAATTCTGTCCGCCACAAAATTTCTGCTTGTGAGAGACCTTGCTGATGCAGGATGACCACCTTGTGTCTTGTTGCTATACTCACTCTTGCCATGGTGTTGACATTGATAATTTGAAGGTTAAACATTTGCCACACTCTCACCTTTTAGATCGGCTGTCCTTTGCCTCGTCTGATTCCCTCTGTACCTGTTTCAGTTTCAGCTAATCGGTTTAGTTCATTTAACTCATTGTCATTGATTAGTATCTGTTAGTTATCTTTGTTTAATCCTGTACTGGGCTATATACCTACAAAATAATCAAGTTTTTATTTGAAAAGTGGTCTATTACTTAATATTTTATATATATAATTATTATAATATTATAATTATATATTATTATGATATTATAATTATATATTGTATATTATTATGATATTATAATTACATATTATATATTATTATATTGTAATTATTATTTTATATTTTATATAATATATTACTTAATTCTTTTACAAAATACAAAAAATTCTCTGTAACATTTAATGTTTTGGAAAATTAATGTTTGGAAACTTAAAATTTACTCTTTTCTACTGACACACTAATGCAGAAAATAAAAGATAAACATCTAAGACAAAATTTATGTAATAATCTAGTGTGCCTGAGACTTCAGCAGCTGAATGACAATAAATTTGAACTTGATGATTATCCTTCAATCAATATTACCAAGATGGACACACACACACACACACAGTGCCGAAGGAACTCAGCAGGTTCCATGTGGACAAATAGAGAGCCGGTGTTTCAGGCTGAGACCCTTCATCAGGACAAATGGGTTATACGTTCACTATCATTTTGCATGGGACAGCAGGGGTATTAGTGGGGATAAGCTCCCACTACCTATTAGATGCTCCCAATGGTATTCTTCTCAAACAGCTTCTGACAACCAAGTCCAGCTCCTGGCCTTCACATGTGGCTGAGCTGCTAAGCTCAGCAGAACCATTTCTACTGACAGAAGAAGAGACCAAGGAGGTTTACTGGCATCTTAAATTCGGTCGCTTTGGGCAGATAGGTATCATCAGCACCTCACCTAGGAGAAGGAGAAGTCCGATCTCAAACCTCCACTGCCTTGCGGCTACACCCACTCACGGGGAACTTCTAGGAGTAAACCCGAAGAAAAATCCAGAGATGAGGTCCGTAAGGCAGTCTCACGTTGAGTTTAAATCTTGCAACACCACTGGTGCCATACTGCATCAGTCTCTGCGGTTCCTTTGGAATCAACAGCTGCGTGGAGAGAGGGAGCCTGCTGCAACAGGCAACAGCTTGTGCTCCATTTCGTACTGCCCTGGCTTGCATACTGGCATATCACGCAGACAGCTGGGCGCAACATCTATGGTCCACCCCGACTAACAAAGGGCCTCAAGGGGCAGACCTCATCATGTGCAGTCCGGCTGAGAGTGCCCCATATAACTGTGACATTGCTTCCAGAGCACTGTGCTGTCTGTATAAATGACTGACCTTTAGTAATGTGCCTTTCACTCTTTCTCTTCTGTGACAATGATGACCAACACCCTTTGAGAGGCTCTTCCTTGAGTAGAACAGTGCCAAAGGAAAGCAGAGAGACTGAGCATAGAACACAGAAAGGTATTGCATGATGCAAGCCCTTCAACCCATGAGCCTACAATTTATGTTCTCAGTATTATTTTGAGTGTTATTTTACATCCCTCTATTCCGAGGCTGTGCCCAGAGGGCACGGATTCAGAATGGAGGGAGGTCCATTTAGAATGAAGATGAGGAGGAATTTCTTTAGTCAGAGCGCAGTGAATCTGTGGGGCTCATTACCACAAGTGGCTATGGAGTCCAGGTGTATATAAGGTGGAGGTTGACAGGTTTTTGACTGGTCAAGATGTGAAAGGTTACTGCAAGAAGGCAGGAAAATGGGGTTGAGAGGGAAATGGATCAGCCATGATGAAATGGTGGAACAGACTAGATGGGCTGAATGGTCTAATTCTGCTCCAATGTCTTATGGTCATATTATTTTTATCATTTGTATGATTTATCTTCTTTTGAGCATTGCTTATTTGTCAGTCATTGTTTATATAGTTTTAATATAAGTTCCAGTGTATTCCTTTATTTTCATGTAAACACCTGCAAGAAAATGCTGGTATACGTATTTTGATGATAAATATAATATGATTTAGACTTTTACATAGAACATTGAAAACTACAGCACAGTACATGATATTGTGCCAAGATTAACCTAACCCACCCCTCCCAGCTAGCCCTCCATTTTACTTCCATCCATGTGCCTATCTAAATATTCCTGTTACATCTGCCTCTACCATCACCGCTGGCGACACACTCCTTGTCTGCACCACTCTCTCAGTTAAAAAAAAATTACCCCGACATCCCTATACTTTCCTTCAGTCTCCTCAAAACTATGCTCCCTCATATGAATCATTGCCGCCCTGAGAAAAATATCATGGATTTGGATCTGAAATTTATTGTTCATGATGAAAGCGCATTGGAAACTTCAATTAACTAATAATTCCCTTGTATCAGAAGGTACAATCTAGAAGTGCAGCCCAGAAAAAGTCCTTTCTGCCGAACAGACCATAACACCCAGTAACCCACCTACTTAACAATAGCCTAATCACAAGAGAATTTACAATGACTAATTAGCCTACTGACCATATGGTGGGAGGGCACCCACACCATTCACGTGGACGAACATACGAACTCCTTACAGGTGGCACCGGAATTGAACTCCAAACTCCAGAACGCCCCGAGCTGTAATAGCATCATGCGAACCACTACACCACCCTGGTGCCATGGTGGACGGGAAAGGGAGGTGAATTTACAATACAGGAACAGGCAATTTGATTCAAATGGAAGCAATAGTCGCTGCATCACCACAGTAAAGTCATGATTCATTCTTTACCTCAGGATATATAGTCTCGCCCAAACATCGTATCCATCATATCCTCTTATTGATGTCAAAAGGGGCATCAGTATCTCCCTTGAATACACTCATGACTGAGCAGTCTCAGGCCTCTGAGACAGAATTCTAAAGCCTCTGTGTCTGTGAGTGTAGAATAACACACACACAAAGTGCTGGAGTAACTCAGCAGGTCAGACAGCATCCATGGAAATTTCAGGCCAAGACCCTTCATCAGGACTGGAAAGAAAGGGGGAAGAAGCTTGTGTGTGTGGAAATCTCTTTTCAGCTGAATCACAAATGATCCTTTTTTCCAGAAACTCTGCCTCTTGGTTCCATACTCTCTGACCTAACAGTAACATAACAGCTAGTGCAATGCTTTACAGAGCCAGCTGTTTGAGATTCAGGTTCGATTCTTAAGACCATAAGATATAGGAGCAGAAATAGGCCATTCAGCCCATTGAGTCTGCTCTGCCATTCAATCATGGGCTGATCCAATTCTTCCAGTCATCCCCACTCCCCTGCCTTCACCCCATACCCTTTGATGCCCTGGCTAATCAAGAACCTATCTATCTCTGCCTTAAATACACCCAGTGACATGGCCTCCACAGCCACTTGTGGCAACAAATTCCACAGATTTACCACCATCTGACTAAAGTAATTTCACCGCATCTCTGTTCTAAATGGACGTCCTTCAATCCTGAAGTCATGTCCTCTTGTCCTAGACTCCCTTACCATGAGAAATAACTTTGCCATGTCTAATCTGCTCAGGCCTTCTAACATTCGGAATGTTTCTATGAGATCCCCCCTCATTCTCCTGAACTCCAGGGAATACAGCCCAAGAGCTGCCAGATGTTCTTCATACGGTAATCCTTTCATTCCTGGAATCTTCTCATGAATCTTCTCTGAACCCTGTCCAATGTCAGTATATCCTTTCTAAAATAAGGAGCCCAAAACTGCACACAATACTCCAAGTGCGGTCTCACAAGTGCCTTATAGAGCCTCAACATCACATCCCTGTCCTTATATACTTCTATACCTTTCCACAGCTATCTGTAAGAAGTTTGTACATTCTCCCTGGGACTGTGTGGGTTTAGTAAGACGTGATATGCTATGTTGGCACTGGAAAGTGATAACCAGCACAATCCTCACTGATTTGATTTGACACAAACAACTTGTTTCATTGTATGTTTTCATGATCATTTTGACGTACAAATAGAGCTAAATTTTCTTCTTTAAAATCACAGCATCTCAACATCTAACATAACTTTGATAAAACACAGGAGATTTTGCAGATGCTGGAAATCCAGTGCAACGCAAACAAAATGCTGGAGGAACTTCTGCCATCTTCAATGGGATCCTACCACCAAATGCATCTCTACCTCCACCCCACTGTCTGCTTTCAGCATGAATCTCTCCTTCTGTGATTACCTTGTCCATTTGCCCCTCCCCACTAATTTTCCACCTGACACTTATCCCGGCAAGCAGAAGAGGTGGTAGACCTGCCAAATTCACCTCCTCCCTCACCTCCATTCAGGGCCCAAAACAGTACCGCCAGGAGACACTTCCACTTCCACTTGTGAGTCTACCAACGGTGCTCCCAATGTGATCTCCTCTACACTTGGTGAGAACTGACGTAGGTTGGGAACTACTTTGCTGAACACCATCTGCAAAAACAGGATTTCCCAGTGGATAACCGTTATACTTCCAATCCCCATTCCATTCCAACATGTTGGTCCACGGCCTCCTCTACTGCCAGGGGGAAGCTGGAGGAGCACTATCTCAGCCTCCAACCTGATGGCATGAACATTGACCTCTGTAACTGTTGGTAATTTTACTGCCACCTCCCTCCCTCTTATCCATTCTTCACTCTGGCCCCCTGTTACCTCTCCTCTTCTCCTCATCTATCACCTCCCTCAGTGACCCTCCCCCTTCCCTTTCTCCCATGGTCCACTCTCCTCTCCTATCAGATTCCTTCTCAGCCCTTTATTTTCTCTAATCACCTCAGCTTCTTACTTCATTCCCCCCTCCCCCACCCACCTGGCTTGACCCATCACCTTCGACCTTGTATTCCTTCTCCTCCCCCCATTATTTTGTTCTGGCTGCGTTACCCTTTTCTTTCCAGTCCTGATGAAGGGTCTTGGCCTGAAACATCAACTGTTTATTCATTTCCATAGATGCTGCCTGACCTACTGAGCTCCCTGAGCATTTTGTAGGAGTTGCACAGCTTTGATAGAAGAGGTTATTCATGAAAACCTAATTAAGGTCTGTCTTACATCTTTTGAAATCTAGTTTTGCATTGCTCCACAAGGCCTAACATTGTAATCAAGCCTATTAAATGTCTACATTATCTTAAAAACCTGAAGTTGGTTCTTTCTTATGTTTATAATCTTCTTCCCCTACTTCAACTCAACCAGTTGAGTGGTGAGAGGGCAGGGAATGGAACAGACACAAAGCAGAAATCAAACAGAAGTAAACTGGGTGTGCACTTTGTTAGATACCTCCTGTGCCTAATATAGGGACAACTGAGTGTATGTTCATGATCTCCTGCTGCTGTAGCCCAACTACTTCAAGGTTCAACCCAGAGATGCTCTTCTGCACACCACTGTTGTAACATGTGGTTGTTTGAGTTACTGTCGCTTTCCTGTCAGCTTGAACTAGTCTGACCATTCTCCTCTGATCCCTCTCATTAACAAGACATTTTCACCCACAGAACTGCCACTCACTGGATGATTTTTTTTTTGTTTTTCATAGTATTTTCTGCAAACTCTAGAGAATGTTGTGCATGAAAATCCCAGAAGATCTGAAATACTCAAATCACCACTATTCTTTTCCATTCTGATATTTGGTCTGAACAACAACTGAACCTCTTGATTGTGTCTTTTGTGCATTGAGTTGCTGCCACATGATTGGTTGATTAGATGTTTGCATTAATGAGCAGGTGTACAGGTGTACCTAATAAAGTGGTCACTGAGTGCACATCACACAGATCCAGCTGAATTACATTTAGAAACTAACTTATCTTTTCTCTCTCTTTTCTGCTATTAAGCTTCTGTTTCATCTTCTCTTTCAGAATCAATTTTTATTGTTTAAGTGACTTCCTTCTCAGATAGGCTCAAATACCCCCCTACATAATTTAGATTTAAAACAGAAAATGCTGTATATTGTCGTAGCAACCTTTTAACCTACACAGTGATCAGTCTAACCCTTCCCATTACTTCCAATTTTTCTTTCAAGGCTAAGTTCTGGTCGCCTCAGTATAGGAAGGATGTGGAAGCTTCAGAGAGGGTACAGAGGAGATTTACCAGGATGCAGCCTGGATTGGAGAGCATATCTCCTGGAGGTAGTTTAAGCAAACAAGGGCTTTCCCTTTTGGAGCATAAGAGGATAAGAGGTGACTTGGTAGATGAGTGTAAGATAATAATAAATGTAGTTAGAGTGGACAGCCAGAGACTTTTTCCCAAGGCAGAAATAGTTAATATGAGGGGGCATCATTTGATGGTGAGTGGATGGAGCATAAGGAGGTAATTTTTTTAATGAGAGAGTGTTTGGTACATGGAATACCCTGCCAGAGGTGGTGGTAGAGGTAGATATATTAGGAACAGTTAAGGATGTTTCATTTAAGAATGAAAAATGGAAGGCGATTTAGGAGAGAAGTTCAATTGATCTTAGAGTAAATTAAAAGGTCAGCACATCATTGGCCAAAGGTGTGTATTGTGCTGTAATGTTCTATGCTCTATGTATATACTCAGCAGGTCTGGAAGTTTCTGCAATCTCAGATGCTGCCCAACCAATGGAAATTCATTTAAATTTTCAGTGGACCATTCTGCCCTTTGTTCCTGTTCTCTCACTCAATATGACTGATTGTTAATCCACTGTCACTTTCCTCTGGTGTGCTTTAGTATCTAAAAATGTCAACGGATTCCAGCATTTTCTTTTTTTCTTAATTCAGATTTTCAATATCTGAATATCGTGTATTTCTTTAATCATTAATCTCCCTGCATTTCCAAACTATCGTAGATCTTCTACTCTGCTGTCCCTGTCTTCTCTTCTGCGTTACCTTCATTAAACTTCTCTCTCTGCCAGCACTATAACATAGAACACAGAGCAATACAACACAGGAACAGACCCTTCAGCTCACAATATTGTGCCATACTAATTATCCTAATAACACTTAATCACATGAATATAATTATGATTATACTTATGATGGCAGTAATATTGTTTTCTCCTTCTGGTAAAAATATTTTCCCTCCCCTTCTGCTCTTCTTCCACTCCCCACTCTGGCCCTTTCTCCTGTGGTCTGCTCTCCTCTTCTATCAGATTCCTTCCTCTCCAGCCCTTTACATTTCCTACTGACCTGGCTTGTAGTTATCCTCCTTCCCCTCCCACCACCTTTTTGTACCAGCATCTTCCCCCTTCCTTTCCAGTCCTGATGAAGAGTCTTGGCCCAAAATTTTTATTCATTCCTGTAGGCACTGCCTGACCTGCTAAGTTCCTCCAGCATTTTGTGTGTATTATCTGATCACATTTACCTCAACATGGTCCATTTCCCTCTATTCTCTGTTTTCTCTGTGCCTATTTATCTATCTGTTTACTTATTTCCAGATGCAGCGACACTTACAGCCCAAAGATTTGCACTGTCCAGCAACCCACCAATTCGACCCCAGCCTAATCACCGGACAATTTACAATGACCAACAGCATTCACAAGAAAAAAAATCATAAATTAGCCATAAATTATACACATAAATGACACCAAGGCTTCACTTCTAGATGAGTTCAATGCCTTCTATGCTTGCTTGAACCATCAAAATATGAACTGACCATCACACATCCCCGATAACCCTGTGATTTCAGGCTTTGAGTCTGACGTGAGAGCATCCTTCAGGAGGGTGAATTTACATAAAGCATCTAACACAAATGGGATACCTGGCCGAATACTAAAGACCTGTGCTGATCAACTGGCTGAAGTGTTTACCGATATCCCTAACCTCTAGCTCTAGCAGTCTGAGGTACCACCTACTTCAATTATACCATTGCCCAATAAGAATGGAGTAACCTGCTTTAATGACTATCATACAATAGCACTTACATCCACCATGATGAAGTGCTTTGAGAGGTTGGTGATGAAACGTATTAACTCCTGCTCGAGAAGCAACTTGGATCCACTCCAGTTTGCTTCTGAAGCAACAGGTCCACAGCAGATGCCATTTCACTGGCTCTTCACTCAACCCTGGAACATCTGGACAGCAAAGATGCAAACATCAGGATGCTCTTTATCGACTACAGCTCTGCAATCAATACTCTCATCCCCTCAAAACTAATCAATAAACTCCAAGACCTCAAAACCTCCTTGTGCAATTGGATGCTCAATTACCTCACTTGCAGACCCCAGTCAGTTCGGATTGGCAACAACATCTCCAAAGGTGCACCACAAGGCTATATCCTAGCACCCCCACCCCGCCCCGCCCTATTCACTTTACATTTATGACTGTGTGGCTAAGCACATCTCCAGCACTATATTTAATTTGCTGACAACACCACTGTTGTTGGCTTGATTGAAGGTGGTAAGGAATCAGCAGACAGGAAGGAAATGAAAATTTGGCTAAGCGTTGCCACAACAATCGCCTCTCAGTCAATGTCGGCAAGACCAAGGAGATGACTATTGACTTCAGGAGGAGGAAAGTGGAGGTCCAATAGCCTCTCCTCATTGGGGGATTAGAGGTGTAGAGCATCAGCAACTTTAAATTGCTCAGAGTTACTATTTCAGAGCATCTGTCTTGGGCCCAGCGTGTAAGTGCAATTACAAAAAAAAGTGTGGCAGCACCTCTACTTCATTAGAAATATACAGAGATTTGGCATGACATCAAAAACTTTGACACAATTCTATAGACATGTAGTGGAGAGTATATTGACTGGATATATCACAGCCTGGCATGGAAGCACCAATGTCCTTGAACGGAGCATCCTACAACAAGTAGTGATTATGGCCCTGTCCATGACAGGCAGAGCCCTTCCCAGTGTTGAGCACGTCTACATGGAGTAATGTTGCAGGAATGTAGCATCTATCATCAAGGACACCCATCATCCAGTCCATGCTCTCAAGAAGAAGATACAGGAGTCTTGGGACCCACACCACCAGGTCTGCTCTGCCAATTCATCATGGCTGATCCATTTCCATCTCAACCCCATTCTCCTGCCTTCTCCCTGTAACCTTCCATCCCTTACTAATCAAGAAGTTGTCAACTTCCACCTTAAATACACCCAATGACCTGGACTCCACAGCTGCTTGAGGCAACAAATTCCACAGATTTATCACCATCTGACTAAAGAAATTCCTCCTCATCTCTGTTCTAAATGGACATCCCTCTATCCTGATGCTGAGCCTCTAGACCTGAACTTCCCCACTATAGGAAACATCTTCTCCACATCCAATCTAACTTTGAATGTTGAATTCCTCTCAACATTTGACAGGTTTCAATGAGAACTCCCCTCATTCTTCTAAATTCCAATGAGTACTGGCCCAGAGCCATTAAATGCTCCTCAAATGATAACCATATCATTCTTGGATTCATTCTTGTGAACCTCCTCTGAAACCTCTCCAATGTCAGCACAACTTTTCTTATTTGCACAGTTTGTTGTCTTACGCACATTGGCTGTTTATCCATCTTTTTGGAGGTAGTCTTCTACTGATTCTATTATGTTTTTTGGATTAACTGAGTATGCCCACAGGAAAATGAATCTCAGGGCTGTAAATGGTGACATATATGTACTTTGATAATAAGATTACTTTGAATTTTGAACTAATGTTTTATAAACCTAACACTGTCATCAACCTGAAATATTATCTTTGCTTTTCTCCCTCTACAGGTACTGAGTATTTCCAATACTTTCTGGGGTTTTTTCAGAATACATTCAACAGTGGGGAAAGGGTTTGAAAGGTTATGATTGTTCATGATAAAAGTAGAGTATGTCAGCTAGGGCTCTCAACTGAAAACACATTATATAAGTGGCTCCCAGAGACAATCAGAGAACACCAGATGTGCTGTGAAGACCTATGCTAAACTCTACTTTCCAGCACAATCAAAATTGTTTGCCATAAATTTAAACTTTTAACAAATATTCTTTGCTTAACTTTTTCTTGTAGGCAAGAACCAGTGCCTGGTTCTTGATGTAACTTGCAAGCAGAAATCTGTTTGAAGTCAGAGACACAGTTTTTCAAAGTGAAGTGACCAGGAGACTTGTCTCCATTAACCAAACACAAGACAATTGGGTTTATGCACCTTGATACACTAACCATCAAGCTTGGTTACAAATTGTGATGCTTGTGCACTCAGGGAGTCAGCCCTCACAATGTTAATTGTGGATGTTTTGGATCCCTGTCACCAGAAGCTTTTAAGGCCATCTGTGTGAGTTACTTTGTCCCAGCAAAGGTATCTAGAAAACATCGCATGCAGATGATGTCATCTAATAAAAAATAGTATAAATACCATCACAGTTTCGGGAATGTTAGGAATGATGAGAACAACAGAAAGGTGGTGGCTACAGAAAGAGGAACTGGAATTCATTCCTCAATCTTTTTTTTCTGCGATGGAGGACTCATTCATCTGATTCTCGTTGGAATGTTCTAGTTTTTTATAATTGTACCTGTGTTTGGAAATCCTACGTAATTTGTAAATCTTTTTTTTAAACTCAGATATTTTTAATAAAATTTTATAAACCCTCTGTGAGTGCTAAATGAGTGTCAAGAACTATTTGTCTAAATTTAAACAGGTATCATTAAAATAAAATAATTGTGTTTAAATCCTGTTGGCTGGAAGTATCTCCTCCTTGGTAGGGAGAGGATTCATCACTCAACCAAAGCATATTGGCCATTAAACTTTGCCACAGAGGCTAGACAGGGAAGTAAACTAGTCATTGAAGAGTAGGTGGATACTGTATAACTTCCTATAGTGAGGGTACCTGTAGATATCTAAATCGGTTAGGGCTTAAAATTTTCTTTTGAGTTTGGTGCTTTGCTGACAGGGATCCCAAAACCATCACAGTGCTTTCTGAGTTCGAATTCTGGGTAGAAATCACTGAGAAGTAGACTTAATTTATCAGAAACTTTGTGTCTGCTGAAAACTGGTAGAAGAATAGAAAAACATTTCAGAGGGACTATAACCACATCTGGGTAAAAGAGATTATGACATCACAGGCTGGACAAAATAAGGTGCATGTCTCCGTAGTCAGTGGCACTTAAAGAGTTGCAGACAACGATTCAGACCAAAGCAAAACCAGGAAACTTACACCGAACTATTACTTGCTCTCTGGAGGGTAAGTAACAAAATAATGTGTTGGAACTAATTCTATTTGGTTATTGAAATTGCTTATCAGTTCATGCTTCAGGTCTATGCATATTTTTACTTACGTTCCAAACAAAGTTCTCCTGAGGAATCTCTATAAAATAGACATCTTTTATCCAACATGTAAATTAACCGCAAAATCTAATTCAACTTCTCACAACCTTCCAATAATAAATTCCAACAAAGAGGGGTAAAGGTAATCTGTGCAACTGAAGGAATGGACCTCGATCTAAATGGACTTACTCTCTTCTCTCCCCCACTTCCCTCTCTCTTTTATGGAATTAGAAGAATCTCTCTGTGACTTACCATTCTCAGTTGGGACATAGACATTCAGGTAAAGGCAGTCCTCGCTCTGGTCTTGGATGAAATTGGCCACATTATCCAAGTTGGAGGTGAACCAAACAGGGAGCATGACATCAGGCAAAAACCCGAGAATGTTTTGTGGGCAGACTGGGGCGAAATGAGTGGCATTCCTGACGCCGGTCCAGGAGGAGGGAGACTCAGGATGCTGGAAGCGCCTCTCACCCGTGGGAGCTGAGGCGTACGGTATTCCGAGGTACTGGTCAACAGGGCCCAAGATATCATTGACTAGCGGTATTCTTACTCCCCTTAGCTTCCCATAGTTTGTGGTGACAATGGGGTAGTTTTCCTGACAGCTGAGAAAGGCGATGCGTACGACGACACTCGTTATCCAGAGCAGGTTGTTCACATTCAAAGCAGGGGCAAGAACAAATGTGAGCCAAGGTAGGCCATTTGGGTTGGACATTGTTTATGATCCAAAGCAATCACACAATGGGGAAAATCGTAGCCGATCTCAGGCCCAGCAGTGGTACTGAATCTTATCTGCTGTGACAGGTGGAAGACTCAGAAGATCCATTTAAAACCGAGGGAAAAACATCGATCGCATTAGACCCTCTGGTGGTGTCCACCCAATCTCAAGAACACCATGTTGCCAGTAGATCGTCCACTTGGTCTGGACCTCGAGTAGGAGATAGTTCGACAGCTGATGAATCCTACCTGACAATCAAGAAAAACAAGTTGATTATTGAAGTTCGCAGCATGTGAAGAAAAAGAAGCAAATGAAATGAAAGGGTTAACATATACAAGAGTTTGATAACTCTGGGCCTGTACTCATTGGAGTTCAGAAGAATGAGGGGAATCTTATTGAATCCTTTCGAATATTGAAAGTACTAGATAGAGTGTCTGTGGAGAGGATGTTTCTGATAGTGGGGGAGTCTAGGACCAGAGAGCACAGCCTCAGAATAGAAGGACATCCCATTAGAACAGAGATGAGGAGGAATTTCTTTAACCAGAGGCTGATTCCGGATTAACCAGATAGATGTAGAGGCCAAGTCATCAGGTATATATAAAGCGGAGGTTAATAGGTTCTTGATTAGAAAGGGCATCGAAGGTTATGGGGAGAAGGAAGGAGAATGGGGTCAAGAGGGATAATAAATCAGCCATGATTGAATGGCAAAGCTGACTTGGTGAGTTGAATGGCCTAATTCTGCTTCTATGTCTTATGGTCCTATATCTATTGAATATACCCTGTTCTCTGTTAGGGAGGAAGCATCCGGAAGCAGTGGGTGCAGATGCCCCATGACCACAAGCCTTTAACCGAGACCTTTCATCAGGGCTAGAAAGTGAGGGGAAAGAAGCCAAAATTAGGGCTTCCTCAACACTAGCTGCCCCTCCACCTATCTTTGTATCATCTAAAAACTTGGCCAGAAAGCCATTAATTCCATCCAAATCATTGACATAAAACATGAAAAGAAGTGGTCTAGACACACAAGTCACCAGCAGACAACCTTTTATTCCCACTCTTTGTCCCCTGCCAGTCAGCCTACCTTCAATTCAGGCTAGTATTTTTCCTGTAATGCCATGGGCTCTTACCTTATTTATCTTTGCAGGTGAGGAGGATGAGTGGGTAAGGACATGGGGGGTGGGGGGGTGAATGATGTGAGGGTATAGGTGGAAGAGGTGAAGAGCTGAAGTATGAATCTGCTAGGAGAGGACAGTGGACCGTGAAAAAGCAAAGGAAGAAGGGAACTAGAGAGTGACGAGGGGCAGATGAGGAGAAGAGAAAGGGTGAAAGGGTGACCCAACCGTAAAATGAAAAGTCCTCATCTGGGCTGAATGATGACCCTTCAGCTTGTACTCCTCCCCCTCCCCCCACCTCCTTATTCTGGCTTCTGACCCCTTCGTTCCAGTCCTGCTGAAGATTCTTGGCCCAAAACATCGATGCTTGTAG